>NC_080792.1:17038790-17341290 GCF_028018385.1 Neofelis nebulosa | reverse complement strand
ATTCCACTCGAGGCCTCAGTTAGAGAACCCCAGCTTTCATATGTTTTTATGTATTAAGGTTCAGCCTAAGGTTTCATTTGGAAGAAAAAAAAAAAGGAGTTTTTTAAATGATAGTGTAGCGAAGCCATGGAAAACCAGCTCACTGACATTTTATATTTTCTGAGAGTAAAGTTAACTAGAAAGCCAGCAGCAGCTTATAAAGAGACCGTGGAGTATAGCACAGTGGTTGGCCTGGCCAGCATCCAGACTCCGGTTCCGTCACTTATTAGTCATGTGGATTTACATGAACCATTAAACCTCTCAGTGTGTCAGTATTTCCATCTGTAAAAGGTGGGTGATAATATAACCGCCTGGTTACGAGAAATACGAGGATTATAGGAGGTGATAACTATACAACTAAAGCACTTTATTCAGACAGCGTCTGGCACACAGGAAGAGCTATGTAGGCTGACGGTGACAGTGCTGGTGGCAGTGACTGTCCTCGTCAGAGCACCGTGCTAGGTGCACTGCAGCTCAACTCCGGTGGGACCGTCCTCCGTTTCGGCAATTCTCTTCTCTGTAGGCAAGAATAAACATCTGTAATAAACTATGTCCTTGGAAATCATGTTCCCAAGAAACAGGATTCCCTAAAGGTGTAATGGACAGGATTATATTTGTAACCACATTAAATTTCCTGTCATTTGGGGCACCTCGGCTGGCGACTCTTGGTCCCAGGGTCGTGAGTTCAAGCCGCATGTTGAGTGTAGAGATTACTTAAATAAGTAAATAAACTTAAAAAAAAAAAAAAACTTTTGTCATTTTATAAAGATGCCTATTTATAAAGATGTCATTTTATAAAGATGCCTACCCTTGAGTAATGCGATAATTGATTAAATTAATTGGCAGTAATAGAGATGGAATTCTGAAAATACAGTGATTTGGCCTAGTTTGTTGTACATAAAAATGTTTACTCTCCTGCCATACTATTTGGATGTAGACTTTGATACAAAATGCTTCCACTTTCCAGAAGTCATTTTGGGGCAGAGAAAGGTTTTTTGTTCCTGTAAGTGCCTTAATTTCAATGATTGCCGAGTGGGACGTATGGCATTGAAATAACGGGCCATGCTTAGGTCACCCTGGTTGACGGAGCTTAAACCTTCCCTTGAACTTGCTGCTTCTCCCGAGTTACATCTCGCTAGAGGCAGATGTGTCAAATGATAACAGTGGGGACAATACTCAAGCTGCCTGGTTGGCTGTCTTAAGTAACATCAGTTGTAGAAATGGTACCGTTTCTACTGAAAATCAGGCCCTTTCTAGAAAGTTCTCTGGATCCAGCTCTCTCCTGATTGGTTTGCATTGTTAATTAATGCATTCGAAAGTATTTACCGAATTCCTTAATATATCCGTAGCACAGATAAAGGAGTATGCTAGGTGTCGAAGGAGATATGGAAAATAAAGAGCATGATTTATACTCTCAAAACTCTAAGTCCCTTAATATAATGAGGACAAAATTAAAAATGCTTTTTTTGGAGTTGGAACACCTATCAGCTGTATGATTGTAAGCAAATCACTTATCTTTTTCATTTTCTCACCTATAAAATATGGATATAAATCATTTAAAGATTGTTACGTGGATTAAAATCAGTTCATGTATATGAACGTATTTCCAGAACCGTGAGAAAGCTATACAAACGTATAAGATTAATGTCTCTTATGAGCATTTTTACCAAAGAAATTAAATACGCATAGAACTGTAAGGTGTCCCTAAAAGCCAGCGTGTGATTATGTGTCAGAGAGTGCTGCCACATGGCTTCCCAGCAGGGAGAGACCGAAGTGTCAGAAAGCTGGAAACCAGGTTATGACCTGCTGAGGGTCCTGAGCGTGAGATAACCCTTGAGGAATTGCCATGATGTGGGTAGATGGGAAGGAGGGAGAGTAACTGAGGCAGAGTCGTGAAGGTTAGAAATGAGCATACCTTGCTTTTAGAAGCGGTGAACAGACTGATGGGGAAGAGAGTCCCGTTTTGGACGCAGGTTTCCCGCGATGTGAGCGTTCCCAGGCCCAGACAGCCTTTTCTGGTACCTCCGGACACATCTTGCTGACGGATGCACAAGATACATTGAGATACAACCCAGATGCTCACAGACACAGCTCAGGTCTGGCAGTTTGCTGCCGGGATGCTGAGTGTGGATCCCGGGGAAGGAGCCGGCGGTGCCTCTCTCTCTCTGCTTGGCTGTGTTCTGCCTCCAAATGACTCGCTGCAAACAAACGCTAAATGCCATTTCTGCTTTTTGCCTTTTTTTCATAAAAGCAAAACGTCTCAGGGCTCCTGGGTGGCTCAGTTAAGCGTCCGACTTTGGCTCAGGTCATGATCTCATGGTCCGTGGGTTCGGGACCTGCATCTGGCTCTGTGCTGACAGCTCAGGGCCGGGAGCCTGCTTCGGATTCTGTCTCTCTCTCTGCCCCTCCCCCGCTCATTCTCTCCTTCCCTCTCTCCCTTCCTCTGTCTCTCTCAAAAATAAATAATCATTAAAAAAAGTCCTCTTTAGGGGCGCCTGGGTGGCTCAGCCGGTTAAGCGTCCGACTTCAGCTCAGGTCACGATCTCGCGGTCCGTGAGTTCGAGCCCTGCGTCGGGCTCTGGGTTGATGGCCCAGAGCCTGGAGCCTGCTTCCCATTCTGTGTCTCCCTCTCTCTCTGCCCTTCCCCTGTTCATGCTCTGTCTCTCTCTGTCTCAAAAATAAATAAAACGTTAAAAAAAATTAAAAAAAAAAAAAAGTCCTCTTTAGATTCCTTTGGTTTGCAAAACCAGACACTATAATGTGGGTCTCTCTTAAAGGCAGAGTGGCGTGGCACAAACTTTAAAAAAGGGAGGGGTGGGGCGCCTGGGTGGTTCAGTTGGTTGAGTGTCCGACTTCTGCTCAGGTCATGATCTCGCGGTTCGTGAGTTCGAGCCCCGCGTCGGGCTCTGTGCTGACAGCTCAGAGCCTGGAGCCTGTTTCAGATTCTGTGTCTCCCTCTTTCTCTGACCCTCCGCTGTTCATGCTGTCTCTCTGTCTCAAAAATAAATAAATGTTAAAAAAAAAAAAAAAGTGAGGGGTGCCTGTACTTGATAAAGAAGTATATAAATTCTCCTGTTTTGAAACGTACAGTTCGGTGGCCTTAGCGTATTCACAGTTTTGCATCAGTCACCTAATTCCAGAACATTTTCATCACCCCAGAAAGAATCTCCACGTCCGTTAGCCGTCACTCTTCATTCCTCTTTGTCCCAAACCCCTGGTAACAGCAGCTTTTCTTTCTTTATGGATTCACCTTTTGGAGCCATTTTGTAGAATGGAATCTTTCCGTGCCTGGCTTTTTTCTCTCAGCATAATGTTTTCAAGGTTCGTCCGTGTCATTGCGTTACTTTTATGGCTGGATAATCATGGTATAGGATGTACCACATTTCCATCCATCAGCCGGTGGGCACGTAGGTTGTTGCCTCTGGGTGATATTCTGAATCACACCGCTGTGAACACTCGTGTGCACGTTCTTGTGTGGACATAGGTTTTCAGTTCTCTTGGCTGTATACACCTTGGACTGCGATTGCTTTATCATATGGGAATTCTGCGTTTAACTTTTTGAGGAACTGCTTAAACTCTTTCCTGACTGCTTGCTTGCACCAATGCATGTTCCCACCAGAAGTAAATGAGGCTTCCAGTTTCTCTCCATCCTTGCCAACACGTGTTCACGCCTGTGTGTTTATTGTAGCTGTCCTGGTAAGCGTGATGTGGGATCTCGTTCTGTTTTGCGTTTCGTGTGTTTATTTGTTTGCTATCCTCTTTGGAGAAATGTTTGTTCAGATCCTTTGCCCATTTTTTACTTGGCTATTTGTCTTTTTATGGTCGAATTGAAGAGTTCTTTATGTATTCTAGATACAGGTTGTCCTTATAGATCTACTGTTTGCAAGTATTTGCTCTCATTCTTCGGGCTGGCTTTTCACTCACTCAGTCTTCATTGCTTAGTGAATTACATCCACTCCCTGCGTCACGGTTTTCAAGTTGCTCGTGTCAGTGCCCCTCTTCTTTCCGGGGATAATTTAATTCCTTGCCAGGCTGGTCTCCTTTCTCTTGGCTGCCATTCCAGGCCCACTCCTGGTTTGTTTCCGTTCCATAACGTCCCTTGCTCTTTCTCTGGTTTTCCGAATTGTACCCAGTCTCCCAAGACCACCTGTGGTTGCTTCCGTTCACACCGATTCCTCCGTGCACCTTACTCAGATCATACAAGGTTTCCTTAATCACATAATTTATGATATTTCATTGTGTGCTGACTTTCTGTGTTCTTTAACAACATGAGCAGGTCTGAATGAGTTGCAAGATCCTTGGGGCAGGAACCTCGTCTTCCTTTTCTCTTTCATTTCTTTCATTCAGGACACAGATGAGATAGAATAAACCCACACTGAATACATGGATGTGCCCATTTTGTCATTAGTTTAAATGTTTATTTGAGAGAGAGAGAGAGAGAGAGAGAGTGAGAATTCAAAGCAGGCTCTGTGGATGCGGGGCTCGAACTCAGTGAATCACAAGATCATGACCCGAGGCGAAGTTGGACGCTTAACTCTCTGAGCCACCCAGGTGCCCCCCATTTTGTCATTTTTTTTTACCTGAAATGTTACATATGAAAGAACCGTTTTTCTCATTTTAGTCAGAGTTCAAGAAAAATAGACCTGGGTTCTGCCCTGGAGGACCAAATGGAGCAAGTTGTTCGAAGCTAGATTCTTTGCTCGGAATTGGAGCTGTGGGTGCAGGGAGCAGCTTCTCTGTTGTTCCCCAGCTTGGCGCCTTTTTACTATTAATGTCAGAAAGCCGTAGAAAGAAGTCATCATATCCAGGACGCTGACAGAGCAAAATCAGTGAGCCTTAGAGATTGCGTGCCTAGGGGGAATGTATCTTCACAAATATTTCTATCAAATATTTTTATAAGGAAGCCCATACTGATATTTGGGGTTTTTTTTGTTTTTTGTTTTTTGTTTTTTACAGCCAAAACAAACATCTTTTCAAGAAAATGTTCAGAGTCGTTTGGTGCAGTTTTTATAGTATCGTTTCTCAGTAAAGAAATGACTCACCTATGGACTACTAAAATGAATGTAAATTTTAGATTATTAATTCAAGAGACTCTAGATGGAAAATTAATGATATTTATATCTCGTAACGAAAAGAAAAAGTAGTAATGGGGCTCCTGGGTGGCTCAGTCAGTTAAGCATCTGACTCTTGATTTCAGCGCAGGTCATGATCTCACGGTTCATGGGCTTGAGCCCCACGTTGGACTCTGCGCTGACAGCTCAGAGCCTGCTTGGGGTTCCCTCCCTCCTTCTCTCTCTGCCTCTCCTCTGCTCTCTCTTACTCTCTCTTAAAATAAACTTAAATCTGGGGCGCCTGGGTGGCGCAGTCGGTTAGGCGGCCGACTTCAGCCAGGTCACGATCTCGCGTCTGTGAGTTCGAGCCCCGCATCGGGCTCTGTGCTGACAGCTCGGAGCCTGGAGCCTGTTTCCAATTCTGTGTCTCCCTCTCTCTCTGCCCCTCCCCCCGTTCATGCTCTGTGTCTCTCTGTCCCAAAAATAAATAAAAAACATTGAAAAAAAAAATTTAAAAAAAAAAAAAAATAAAATAAAATAAAATAAACTTAAATCTTTAAAAAAAAAAAAGTAATAATCCATGAAATCAGATTTTCCTTCCCTTCTTAGAAAAAGCTACATTTAAGGACACCTGGGTGGCTCAGTCAGTCGAGTGTCCAACTCTTGATTTCAGCTCAGGTCACGATCTCGAGGTTTATGAGATCAAGCGTCACGTGGAACTTTGTGCTGACAGCACGTGGAGCCTGCTTGGGATTCTCCCTCCCTCTCTCTCTGCCCTACCCCCCCCACCAAAATAAATAAATAATCATTTTTTTTAAAGACTACGTTTTTATTTTTATAGCCCTTACTAATTATGTATATAAATGCCTGTGGGATTTGTTTTTCCTTTTTTTGCCCATAGAATATCCTATACTGGATTTAGTAGTTACTAGTCATCTAAATAAGTTTATTTGTTCATCCATTAAAAACTTACTAAGCTCCTGCTGTGTGCCAGGAATCCACAGATAGAGATAATACTGTCCCCGCCCTGGGGGAACTCCTGGTCTCATGGAGAAGACAAATGAGTCAACAAAGAAGTCCTTAGCCTTTTTCTTTTTTATATAACATAAGATAAATCTGCATTCCGTATTATACCACTGGTTACAAATATACCATTTTTATGAACTAAAATATACTTCAGTTTTGGGGCGCCTGGGTGGCTCAGTCGGTTAAACGTCCGACTTCAGCTCAGGTCATGATCTCGCGGTCCGAAGGTTCGAGCCCCGCTTTGGGCTCTGGGCTGATGATGGCCCGGAGCCTGAAGCCTGCTTCCGATTCTGTGTCTCCCTCTCTCTCTGACCCTCCCCCGTTCATGCTCTGTCTCTCTCTGTCTCAAAAATAAATAAACGTTAAAAAAAAAAAAAATTTTAAATACAGTATTTTTTTTAATTTATTTTTTTTTCAACGTTTTTTATTTATTTTTGGGACAGAGAGAGACAGAGCATGAACGAGGGAGGGTCAGAGAGAGAGGGAGACACAGAACCGGAAACAGGCTCCAGGCTCCGAGCCATCAGCCCAGAGCCTGACGCGGGGCTCGAACTCACGGACCGCGAGATCGTGACCTGGCTGAAGTCGGACGCTTAACCGACTGCGCCACCCAGGCGCCCCTTAAATACAGTATTTAAAGACTGTTGTCGAAATAATTTTCAGTGCAAACTTAGTTAACATTGACTGTGTTTATAGTTGGGTATCTCTTAAATAAGCTTGCATTAACTTGAAGAAAATAAAAGACTGCACAAGAGTGCTGCATGCGTATTCAGAGTGCAATTTAGAGTTAATTTTTACCCCTTTTTTCTCTTTTCTAGGATTATTATATTATGCAGGACATGGTTACGAAAACTTTGGGAACAGCTTTATGGTCCCTGTTGATGCTCCAAATCCATATAGGTCTGAAAACTGTCTCTGTGTACAAAATATACTGAAATTGATGCAAGAAAAGGAAACCGGACTCAACGTGTTCTTGTTGGACATGTGTAGGAAAAGGTAAGCTGTCTGTGTTAAATGAAGCTCATTGGATTGAGGTAAATATCAGCCTTGACAAGTAAATCTAAGGCAAACCTGGGAATTCTAAGAACCACCTAAGCTTGCAAATTGTTTTTTTTTTTTTTTAACGTTAATTTTTTTTTTTTTTAATTTTTTTTTTAACGTTTATTTATTTTTGAGACAGAGAGAGACAGAGCATGAACAGGGGAGGGGCAGAGAGAGAGACACACACAGAATCTGAAACAGGCTCCAGGCTCTGAGCTGTCAGCACAGAGCCCGACGCGGGGCTCGAACTCACGGACCGCGAGATCATGACCTGAGCTGAAGTCGGACGCTTAACCGACTGAGCCACCCAGGTGCCCCTTAACGTTAATTTTTTAGAGAGAGAGAGACAGAGCATGAGCTGGGGAGGGGCAGAGAGAGAGGGAGACACAGAATCAAAGCAGGCTCCGGGCTCCGAGTTGTCAGCACAGAGCCCGACGCGGGGCTCGAACTCAGGAACCACAAGATCATGACCTGAGCCGACGTTGGAAGCTTAACCGGCTGAGCCACCCAGGCGCCCCAAACTTGTGAATTTGTAATTACAGATTGAAACTGACCAAGAAGGACACTAGAGGAAAATATATTTTCTGCATGTGTATTTAATGATTTTAACTTTTTTCTTATTTGCTATAGAACAAAAGTGAGGTACTAAAGGGCGTGGGTATTTTTTCTTAATTTTTCTTAATGGTTATTTTTTTAAAAACTCTTTTTTTAATGTTTGTTTATTTTTTGAGAGAGAGACAGACAGACAGTGTGAATGGGGGAGGGGCAGAGAGAGAGGGAGACACAGAATCTGAAGCAGGCTCCAGGCTCTGAGCTGTCAGCACAGAGCCCGCCCGACTCGGGGCTCGAACTCATAAACCGTGAAATCATGACCTGAGCCGAAGTCAGACATTTAACTCTGAGCCACCCAGGCACCCCAAGGGCATGGGTATTTATTCACACTCCAGAAGGTTCAGCTCTTCAGAATGCCTGTAGGTGTCTCCAGTCGTCTCTCAGTTATTCCTCCAGGAACTGACAGAAAGAACACCCGTGGTCAGGTGGGGCTTCTGTCAGCCCTGGTCTCCCAGATATAGAAAGTGTAGCCGAACCTCATGTTTGAAGCTTCAGATCCCAGTTGTTGGCCACTGTGTTATTAAGGAATAGAACCAGTGATTAATTCCTCTCAGAAATAGAGTTTGTGCTTGCTCAGCGTTTACCAATCAAAAACCAATGCCAGAGTTCAGATGTTGGTCCTGTTTAAAGCTAAGCAGAGAAAGGATGTGGCCGTCTGCCCTCTCAGCAGCATAGGAGCCCTGGATTATTTTGGGTAAATATGTGGCTAATTTGATAAAGGAATTTTGAATCTATAATTTTAAATCATATGTAATACAATAGTGTTATATTTTCCATTATATTATTAAAGCTCTCCAAAATGCTGTTTAACTTTTTTCACATTTGTATCTGTCCTCCTTCCTCCTCCCTTTTATGTAGAAATGACTATGATGACACCATCCCGATCTTGGATGCACTAAAAGTCACCGCCAACATTGTGTTTGGATACGCCACGTAAGGAAATTTTATATTTATGTTCAAGATGCCTTCATTTTTCATGACTTCTTTTTGATTATAGATTAGAAGCCTAGACAGATCCATAGAATTGTAGGCATAAATTTTCCTCTTTGATATCCTCGATAAGAAGTTTTAAAGAATTGACTTTAGCACCTCCTATCCTGACATCTTCTTTTCACTAAGCACCAGAGCATGTAGTTCCTGCTTAAAGATTAACTGTTTAATTAAGATGTCATGCAGGAGGCTGAGAAGCAAATGAAGCTCATCCGTATTTATGCAAGCCCGTGTGGCAAGTGTTTCCTTTCTTTTTGTTTTAATTTGTCTTTTTGCTGTTTTTTAAGGTGTCAAGGGGCAGAAGCTTTTGAAATCCAGCATTCTGGGTTGGCAAATGGAATTTTCATGAAATTTTTAAAAGATAGATTATTAGAAGACAAGAAAATTACTGTGTTACTGGATGAAGTTGCAGAAGGTAAAATAAATAAAGAGAAAGCTACTCAGGGTCGTCTGGTAATTATTTTCTTCCTACTATTACTGTGCAGGTTTGGAATTAGTATTTATTTTATAAAAAACAAAAATTTAGGCAGTGTTCAGCAACACTCCATTTAATTCCCCCCCCCCGCCCCCTTCCTCATTCCCTGTTGACTTGGCTTTATGCCCTCTGCTCAGCATGACTTGAGCCGCAGCGCTGATCGCAGGCAAGACTGTGGAATCGGTGAAGTTTCATTCTCCGAGTTGTGTGCCTCGTTTCTGTGCCTCGTGCCTGGTGCTGCCCTGTCTGCTTGTTTGCAGAAACCTGGTCCAGAGAGCATCCTCTCTGAGGATTAGAGATACAGCCGTACAGAAATTTTGAGGCCTGGTGGAAGAGTCTGGGTTCATTTTTTTCTTGATGTACTCAATGTTTTAAAATTCTGCTTTCAGGGCGCTGGGTGGCTCAGTCAGTTAAGCATCTGACCTTGGCTCAGGTCACAATCTTGCAGTTCCGTGAGTTGGAGCCCCACATCGGGCTCTGTGCTGACAACTCAGAGCCCGGAGCCTGCTTCGGATTCTGTGTCTCCCTCTCTCCCTCCCTCCCTCCCTCCTTCCCTCCTTCCCTCTCTCTCTCTCTCTCTCTCTCTCTCTCTCAGAAATAAAGAAAAAAAATTTTTTAATAAAATAATAAAAGTCATACCAAAAAACAGTTCTTTTGCAAACCAGCCCATGAGATTTGGAGTTTCTTGGGTGTTCCAAAGATGGCAGCTTGAGTATCAGGTATGTGAGAGTTACCCTAAGAGCCATGAGTCACCTTTATTTTCATGTTTTTATCGGTGCAGATCTTGTAGCTGGGTCACCTGACTTCACCATTTTCCCATGTAACATAGACAGCCAGAGCTTTGGACCTCCTCCTGCCATCCTGCTTCAGCCAGAAAAGTCTGCCTTTATCTGCTTTATATATGAGGCTTCTATTTCAGGATAGATTCTTCTATTTAAGAATCTTAGTTTTGGGGCACCTGGGTGGTTAAGCGTCGCACTTCAGCTCAGGTCGTGATCTCACTCTACGTTCGAGCCCTGCATTGGGCTCTGTGCAGACAGCTCAGAGCCTGGAGCCTGCTTCAGATTCTGTGTCTCCCTCTCTCTCTGCCCCTCCCCCCCAAAAAAAACAAATAAATATTTAAAAAGATTTATTTTAAGAATCTTAGTTTAAAAAAAAAAAAAAAAGAATCTTAGTTTTACCTCTTTTTTTCCAGATAAGTAACTACTTTCCCAAGACCAGATACTATTAGTTTATAACTTTATTAATAATAATAATATATATAGATGTAGGAGAAATAATTTGTTCATAGTAAATAATATATAGCTTTGTAAGTTTAAATGGAGATTTATCAATAATTATAAGTCTTTGTCTAAAATAGGTTGGTTGAAAACACATTATGGCATAACTTTTTTGTTAAGTTCAAAACCTAAAACATTGGCATACACTACTTACCAATGCCCGTGTTTGAGTGAAAATTAAAATATGCGTGGTAGGGGCTCCTGGGTGGCTCAGTCAGTGAAGTGTCTGACTTGGTTTTGGCTCAGATCATGATCTCATGGTTCTTGGGATCAAGCCCCATGTCGGGTGTGGAGCCTGCTTGGAATTCATTCATTCTCTCTCTCTCTCTCTCTCTCTCTCTCTCTCTCTCTCTCTCTCTCTCTCTCAAAATAAAGATATCTGAGGTGTAGGTGGCACGGGATCTTAACTTTCTCGTAGATAAATAGTCATTTGTTTACTAACTGCGTGTATTTCCCAACGGAGTGCAGACATAAAATGAGGACTACTCTTTCAGTAAACAAATATACTTTCAGTTCTTTGTGAATTTTAAGGTTTAAAGTATTAGGGATTTGGTAATAGAATTATAGAAGATAAAAGTTAAAAGGGCCTTTAGAAGTGGGCTGGTCCAACGTTTAAAAAAAATTTTTGAGGGGGGCGCCTGGGTGGCTCATTCGGTTAAGTGTCTGACTTCGGCTCAGGTCATGATCTCACAGTTCATGGGTTTGAGCCCCACGTCCAGCTCTACGCTGACAGCTCAGAGCCTGGACCCCACTTCGGATTCTGTGTCTCCCTCTTGCTCTCTGCCCTTCCCCCACTCATGTTCTCTTTCTGTCTCCCTCTCGCTCGCTCTCTCTCACATCTGTTTGCTCATTACTTTGACCCGTTCCTGGCACATAGTAGGTGTTCAGTAAATACTTGTTGAGTGAATAAGTGATAGATACTAAGAATATAACCTGATTTTCAGGGGAGTTCTTGGCCTAAGTACTTAAAACATCATGAAAAGATTGTGGTCTTAATACTTATTTCTTATCTTTTAGACATGGGTAAGTGTCACCTTACCAAAGGCAAACAGGCTCTGGAGATTCGGAGCAGCTTGTCTGAAAAGAGAGCACTTACTGACCCAATACAGGGAACAGCATATTCTGCGGAATCTCTGGTGCGGAATCTGCAGTGGGCCAAGGCACACGGTACGGTGATGGCTGCTTTTTGTGACGTTGTTCTATAATGTGCTTGTATTAAATCATGAAGGAGGTTTTTTCCTCCTGGATAAATCGTTTTCTTCTCAACTTTGTAGTGAAAACATTTTAGCATGGTGGGCAAACCCAAGACTAAACAATCTACCTAATATACAGTCCTTTAGACTTTATCATATTCTGAGCTGCTGGAAGTGTGCTGTTTGAAAAATCAGACAGGCCTGGGTTCTGATTCTGTCTCTGCCCCTTGGTAAGCATGTTGTCTATCAATGGGGACAAGAAATAACACTTGATACGGTTGTTGATGTTGAATGAGGTCGCACGTGTAAGGAGACAAGCATGCTAGTCAGCAAATACTATGTGCTCATAAATATCACTGGGCATTTGCTCTCTCTGACTCTGGAATCAGTGAGTTGGTGAGCAGGAGAAAAGAGAGAGTGGAAATCATATCTACAACATAATGAATTACTACTGGTAATTCTGTGTGTTTAGTGAAAAAGTAAGTTTAAATCATTGACAAGTGAAGATTTTGGATTTGCTACGAGTCTTTTCCTCTAAAAAAGACCTAGGAGCATCTGGATGACTCAGTCGGTTAAGTGTCCGACTTCGGCTCGGGTCATGATCTCGCAGTTTGTGAGTTCGAGCCCTGCATCCGGCTTTGTGCTGATAGCTCGGAGCCTGCTTGGGATCCTCTGTCCCCCTCCCCTCTCTACTCACACTCGCTGGCTTTCTCAAAAAAATAAATAAACAAACATTAAAAAATAATAATAAAGATTAAAAACTCTAAACAACAACAGCAGCAAAATCACGGTGGTAAAGATCAACAGTGAAAAAAGAAAAAACAAAACAAAACAAAAAACCCTTTTATAAAATGAAACTAAGGAAGTATCTCTTTACTTGGTGGATGAGATGCTGCCCAATTCATAAATCGCCTAATGAGGCCAATTAGACTTTCAAATTAAAAAAAAAAAAAAAAAGTTTAGAAGTGTCTGGTCCAGTATTTTCCTGTTTGCTCATTACCTGTACCACACCTGGCACTTAGTAGGTGTTCAGTAAAATTGTTATTGAGTGAGTCTGTGTTACTGAGACTATAACCTGATTTGCAGGAAGTTTTTGGCCCAAATATTTTAAAACATCATGAAAAGATTGTGGTCTTAAAATAATACTTATTTCTTATCTTTTACACACGGATATATGTCATCTTACCAAAGGCAAACAGGCTCTAGAGGGCAGAGTAGCTTGTGTGAAAAGAGAGCACTGTTTTTGGTAACAGGTTTGGTATTTTTTACGTTAAAGAGTTCATGCAAGGGGCTCCTGGGTGGCTCAGTCGGTTAAGTGTCCGACTCCAGCTCAGGTCATGATCTCACAGTTCATGAGTTCGAGTCCCGCATCGGGCTCCATGCTGACAGCTCAGAGCCGGGAGCCCACTTCGGATTCTGTGTCTCCCTCTCTCTCTCTCTGCCCCTCCCCTGCTTGCACTCTGTCTCTTTGTCTCTCTGTCTCTCTCTCTCTCAAAAATAAAATAAAACATTTAAAAATAATTTAAAAAGTTCTTACAAAATGGTAAAAGGAAAAACATTAAGACTCCCTTAATCACTCACCGAAAGATGCAAATTCAACGATATACACAGTTGTGAGTATATTAATAATTAAGAAACAAATATAAAAATGGTAAACTTAAGTAGTAATGAGAGAAAACAAAATTAAAACTATGACAGTGTAGTTTTTCCTTTTTAATCTCATCAACTAGGTAAACATTTTGAAAATTAATATTCATTTTGGAAATTGTATCGTCAAATCTATTTACAGTCTACGTGAGTGGAGAATGTCACATGTGTGAGGAACCGTCCAGCAGCTGTATCTAAAGTATTAAGTACATGTATATAAGAAATATTGGGGCGCCTGGGTGGCTCAGTCGGTTGAGCGTCCGACTCCGGCTCAGGTCATGATCTCGCGGTCTGTGAGTTCAAGCCCCGCGTCGGGCTCTGTGCTGACAGCTCGGAGCCTGGAGCCTGTTTCAGATTCTGTGTCTCCCTCTCTCTGACCCTCCCCTGTTCATGCTCTGTCTCTCCCTGTCTCAAAAGTAAATAAAACGTTAAAAAAAATTAAAAAAAAAAAAAAAGAAATATTAACTATGGTAGAAAAATAATAAAATCCAGAAATACTATAGATATTCAAGAATAGTGGAGTTGTTCAAAGTAGCAAACTATTCGGCAACATTATGTTTATTGAAAACTATTTTCATGAAGATTGAGGCAGCAGTGAAAATTCGCAAGTTGTATGGATACTTTTGGTTACCACTGTAAAAATTATATATGCAGAGGGACAAGAACTGTCAGGAAATAGTAAATGAAAGGCTTTTATTTGCCTGACCAACCAGCGGAATATGGGGCTTTTTTTCCTCTTTCTATAAGTGTATGCATGTGTGTTTATGTGTCTTTGAACAGTGTGTTAGTTACAGAACCTTTCTGAGTGAAAACAAAAGCCCTGTTTCGCCCTTAAAGAATATTTATCTGTCGCTCATCATCCGAAAACTTACCGAGCACTCCTCAAATGATTATTTACAAGTTGTTCTTTTTGTTCTTTTTCAGAACTCCCAGAAAGTATGTGCCTTAAATTTCAGTGTGGCGTCCAGATTCAGTTAGGGTTTGCCGCAGAGTTCTCCAACGTCATGATAATCTACACAAGCATAGTCCACAAGCCGCCCGACGTAGTAATGTGCGATGCCTATGTCACAGATTTTCCTCTCGTAAGTCCCCCCTTTCTTCTTTGGTTCAAAATATACCGATTACAGCCTCACTTACTAATAACTAAACATTTGGAAACTTCATGGTAAAGTTAAAGGAAATATAAATACCTATATATTCCATTTATGTAAATACTTATTTGTGTTTTAGTGACAGTAGTCATAATATTTAAAAACTAATCACCAAAAATATCCTAAATGTCAAATTTCACTCAGGAAAGAAGCCTTTAATTTCCCTTACCCTAAGTAGAATATCAAATATGAAGGAATAAAATTTGTTATTCTTATGTCAAAAATAATTTCCTTTTAAAAACTACTGTTGTTAATTAAAGTCTTATGGTAGTATATTGGAAGCACAGAAATTTGTTTTTCCATAAATTAAGATACAGTATGTATTTTGTGTCAGCCTAAAGAAGCCAATAAATAGTATCCCTCTTTCCTACATGAGTTTAGTAAATTGAGAAGTAAGTAAGCAAGGTGCAAGACAAATCCAGAGCATCACCTTTGGTATTGATAAAAGCTTCATGGAGGACATTGCTTAGTGTGAGAGCAGATGTTCCAGCACTGAAGCCCAGAATTAGATAGGTCTCTCTACCAGCCCCGGCAGCTTTCTGGGCATTGGTCAGGGCAGAACCTGAGGCCTTTGCCTTGGAGTTCCAGAACAGATCTCCCGCCCTCGGCCAGGAGTTGTCTCTTAGAGAAGAAAAGGGAAGGGCTGTCTGTGTCTTGTCCGTTTATTGTTTCTAGATAACCCGCTGCACCTGCCCAAAAGTGATGACTAGAAGGACGAGAATCCAGGAGTCACACACTAATGGGGCTTGGATGTGAAAGGAAGCTTGGAGTGGGTTAAGAAGTGTCTCTAGGGATAGTTTGGAAGTAATTGTCCTTGCACAGCTAACTTTTTAAGCATATGTGTGCAAAATTTAGAATTCCTATTGTACTCTAGAGTGTTGTCTTTGTTGTTTGTTTAGTCCTGGATGAGAGTTTACCTACTCAGCCAAAATTCGTAAGAGAGAAATACCTGTTCACATATTTTATTGTCATGGACAGTGTTGTGAGTCTCATTGATTTCATTAACAACGCCTGCTACTTTTCACAGGACTTAGACATTGATCCAAAAGCTGCAAACAAAGGGACGCCTGAGGAAACTGGCAGCTATTTGGTATCAAAGGACCTCCCCAAGCAGTGCCTCTATACTCGGCTCAGTTCACTGCAAAAATTAAAGGTTATTACTTTTCCTGTTTGTAACTGCTAATCTTATGAAAGTGAAAACTCATTTTGGTGTGTGACAGTTGTATCGCTTTATAGATTGCTGCTTCATTGAGTGTTAAATTGAAGTAGAGATATGTGATACACAGTCTTATCAGTGACCCCCCTTCCGCGTGGTGTTCTGTCCCTGCTAATGGCCTGAAGATGTTCACGTGAGAGTGTATGTGATGGAAAAGAGGGGTGCCTGGGTCTCAGTTGGTTAAGCATCCAACTCTTGATTTTGGCTCAGGTCGTGATCTCACAGTTTGTGAGATCTGTTCAAGTCCCCGTGCTGACAGCATGGAACCTGCTTGGGATTCTTCCTCTCTCTTTGTCTGTCTGTCTGTCTGTCTGTCTCTCTGTCTCTCTCTCTGCCCCTCTTCTACATGTGTGCACTCTCTCTCTCTCTCAGATAAACATTTAAAACAAAAAAGTTAGAGATACAGAGCATAATCTGCTTTTAAATATCTTTGCATCTTTGAATAATCATTTTCTAGTTGGAACAACAGATACAAACTATCGTCACCCTGTTCATAGCTAATCTTCTTCAGTCTCCTTTGTCTGTGAAATAAGCCTGTGATCTGATGCAGTTATACTTTTCCACCTGTGACCATGGATTATTATCTCATAATACTTTTTAAAACCGCTAAACTTTTGGCCTGGGCGTAAAGTCAGGTTTTCTCCTTAAAGGACCATTCTCCCATCTCCACCAGTTGGGTAAGTTTCCCAAGCCCCACTGCTTGGAAAACACCTTTAAACTATTCCTCCAGAATACAGTAGAAGGTCTCTGTGATTCTGACTACCGTCAGTAGTAAGTACTAGAATTCTACCAATTCAAAGTATCGAATGAAGGAAAGGGAACATGATTATAGCCGGCGTCGCTTAGTATAGGGAAGGTGTAAACGGGCCTTGAGGATTGGAAGCTGGGAAAGGGGAGTGACCGTGGATTTTGTTGTGTGGTCCTGTGTGTATTTGTAGATGTCAGGGATACTCTGAGACCGATGTGCTCTCACAGTTGATAAAAATAACTTTATCCCTGTTCCTTTTCAGGAACATCTAATCTTCACAGTGTGTGTGTCGTATCAGTACTCAGGACTGGAAGATACTGTAGAGGAGAAGCAGGAAGTGAATGTTGGGAAACCCCTCATTGCCAAACTGGACATTCACCGGGGTTTGGGAAGGAAGACTTGCTTCCAGACGTGTGTCATGTGTAACGGCCCTTACCAGAGCCCTGCGTCCACCTCGACGGGGGCTGGACAGTATCACTCGTCTCAAGACTCCTTCCACGCTCTTTACCACTCGCATCTTGGTAACTCAAGCAGCGTTTTGCCATCAGATAGTTGTCATTGCAGCCGGACCGCGGATGCATTTATCTCAAGTCCCCATTCCCACCGCGACTCGTGTCGCTTTGGGAGAAGTAATGTGCCAGTAGAGACAACGGATGAGATGCCATTCAGTCTCTCTGACGGGCTCCGAATTTCAGACAAGTGACCTCCTTGTGTTTGAAAGCAACCATAATGACTACACGCCTCCTGTGCTACGGGACCGACAGGAAGTGAGGTGTGACGAAAAAACAAATACATTTTTGTAGAGAGAGAGGATTAAAATAGTGGCTATTTCATGGCAAACCCAGGACCTTGAGATGTTGTAATTCTGTTATTTAGCCACAGACTTCCTCTTCCTCTTCTTGTAAGATTTGGTGAATTGGTTGGCTTGTTCCGTAAGAATGCAGTGTGGATGTGCTTAGAACAAAAGTATTTTCATTTCGAGCACTCGGAAGTGACAACAGTGGGAATGACATTATTGTTGAAGAAGTCCTTGTATTTTTAGAATGAGGAAAAAAAACCTTGGTGATCATCAGGCTTAACCTCGTTTTATCAGTGGGAGAAACAGATTGTGGCATCTTGTTGAAGTGAGGGCTGACACCAGAACTGAGATCTCCAGATTTCTATTCCAGTGTTTATTCCACTACATACTGCCTTCCTGACAGGTTCTGAGACAGGTATTATTTTTGTAGATAGATTTAAAGATAATATGTAAATACGCATGTCTGTATATAATCTAGTAATGTGCAAACTTTAATTTGTGATTATATGACTTTACTACAAATGTCTGTTAACAGGTTTGTATCTAAATCTTCTGTAAACAGGCTGAAAGTTCTTGTTCCTAAGGTCGTGAAAGCACGAGAGATGATGAAATGTTTGTCTCTGTTAGAGCAAGACAGCAGGACAGTTCTACCACTGGATAATCCTGGCCAGCTGCTTATCTGAATCCTACAGACACTGGATATGTCTTCCTCGATAACGTTAATTTTCTTAGTGAATTGTACTGGCCTTGAGAGATCATCTTACCACTGTTGGTTCTACCGAAAGCAAGTGAAAAAGACAACCGCCAATAACAAAGATACTGAATTAGTAACTTTAAAACGTGCCACAAAGAAAATACCACGCCCAGATGGCTTCACTGCTGTATTCTACCAAACATTTAAAGAATTAGCACCAATCCTTTGCAAATTCTCCCCAAAAAATGGAAGTGAGAACACTTCCCAAGTCATCTTAGGAGGCCAGTATTCCCCTGATACAAAACCAGTGAAGACATCCAAGAAAACTACAGATCGGTATCTGTTCTGAATATAGACTCAAAAGTCATCAACAAAATACTAGCAAAGTGAATCTAGCAACATATAAAAAGGATTTTACACCATGACTAAGTAAGATTTATCCCAGGAATACAAGGTTGGTTTAACATCCAAAATTCAACGTCATATGCAGATGCTTCTTGTTAGTCACAGCATTCACCTTATTCACATTATTTACATTCCATGAAGTCACTGTGGATACTGAATTAGTGAATACAGAGCCATTGCTCCTAGGGGAAGTGTGTGTGTGTATACATATCTCAAATAGATTACAATCTTAAATCCTGAAGACAATTTATCCTGGTATATATGGTTTTATTTTCAAAAGAGAAAACGAAGTTTAGAAATATTAAGTGACTTGCCTGAAGCCACCCCACTAATAATTGCCAGAGTTGGGATTCATACTAGCCCCAGAACCAGAACTTTTTTGCACTGCACTGCACTCCCCCTGCCCCCTCATCTTCTGGTCACGTCTGGGGGGACCTGGAACAGGAAGGCAGAGCATTGCCTTGTTCAGCTCCACGGAGAACACGCACATCAGGAAGCTCTAAATTTCGTGTGTCTGCAGATGCCTGTGAATGATCATAGAAGTGCTAACAGTTTTGAGGTGGGGATTACAAACAAGCTGAGATACAAATTGGTAAATTTGTAAATATAGGATCGAAAATAATGAGGATCAATGCAACCATGTTCATAAAGGACTAACTTACCACATTGACTTAATTGTCTTCATAGTTGCAGGAAGAGCTTTGAAAACCTCAGCACCCTTTCATGATAAAAATAGTCAACAAACCAGGAATAAAAGGGAAACTTCTCAACATGATATAAAGAACATCTACAAAATCCCCACACCTAACATCATTAATGGCAACAGACTAAATGCTGAATGTTCTCTCCCCAAAATCAGGACTAAGACAAGGATGTTTTTTCTCACCCCTTCTATTCAACATTGTACTTGAGTTTCTAGCCAGGGAAATTAGTCAAGAAAAAGAAAGAAAAGTCAACCATATTGGAAAAGAAGTAAAACTATGTATTCACAGATTACATAAACTTGTTTTGTAGAAAATTCTAAGAAATTCATTTAAAAACTAAATGAGCTCAATAAAATTTTAAAAATTAAAAAGAAATACACAACTTATGCTCAATAAAAAAACATCATTGTAAGAAAATAAAATAAAATAAAAACTACATGAGCTCACCAGACCACAGGATAGATACAAGATCAATATACAAAGATCAGTTTTGTTTCCATATCGGCAGTGAATGTTCTGAAATTGAGATTTTTTTTTAAAATTCTATTTACAATAGCATCAAGGTGAAAAAACAACGTTGTTGAAATTAAAGAAGACCTAAATAAATGGAAATTCATTTTTGTTCATGGATTCGAAGACTTCACATTGTTAAGATAAAAATGCTCCCAGAATGCTCCAGAGTCCGTGCAATTCCCATTAAAACCCCTGCTGGCTTATTTGCAGAAACTGACAAACTGATAAAATTCATATGGAAAATTACAAAAGCCAAAACAATCTTGAAGAAGAGCAAGGTTGGAAGACTCACACTTAACCAATTTCAAAACTTACTACAAAGCTACAGTAACCAAGGCAATGTGGTACTGGCATAAGGATAAACATGGGTTTCGGGAACATAAAATATAACTGAGGATCCAGAAATCAATAACGTTTATGAACAATTGATTTTTCACAAGTGTGCCAGTAGCATTCAATAAGGAAGAGTAATCTTTTCAACAAAAAGTCCTGGGTCAGCCCCAGATGGATCGTATACCCCCACTGTTGCTACTTTGCAGACCTCTTACTTGCACACAAAGCAACGATGAGGTGGTCTCTTCAGTTGTCACAATTGTTGAGGACTTGTCAGACTCCGGAGATTTGATCATGTAGCCACAGCTGAGATAATTGATAGATTGACACATAGATCGGCACAAGTTTATTATCAGAAGGAGATCTGATTTTTTATACTTTTATTTATGTATTTTTTAGAGCGAGAGAGAGAGCACAAGCAGGGGAGAGGGGCAGAGGGAGAGAGACTCTTAAGCAGGCCCCACACCAAGCACGGAGCCCCACGCAAGGCTCATGACCTGAGTGAAAATCAAGGGTCAGACATTCAACTGACTGAGCCACCCAGGCGCTCCAAGATCTGATTTTTTTTTTAAACAAAATGCCTAATAAATTTTAAATTGTTTCCTGTTACTTGAATGCTCGCCTACTAATAGAGTATATATCATCACTGCTTTTAACTGTTAACTAATGCCAAACACGCAAAACTTACAAATTACTCTTGTGCAATTTCAACCTCTTTTTCTGTTTTGACATTGTGAGTTTGATCCAGGCCTGACCAAAATCTGTATATTTTTAGGATTTTCCCTTAGCTCCTATGACCTATGTCTTATACTGATAAAATATTAATTAGCAAAGAAAAATATACCCAGAATATGAGACTGTTTGTAAAAATGCATTTAATTTTTTTTGCAGTTTGACAGCGTTAAAAAATATTTTCGCATCACTGACACCAAGTCACTTTACAAAGAAGGAGTCTGCTCATTTCACCACCCAATAGTAGTTTGGTTTGAAGTGCGCCCTTGCAGCTTGTCTGTGCTTTTGTTTCCTTGCAGCTTGTCTGTGCTTTTGTGTATGGGGACAAGGATATAACATGCAAGGGCTTCTAATACTCTCCAGGGCTGGCAGTAGTGAGACAAGGGTCATCATTCTTCAAATCTGGCTTTCCCAAAGCCATACCGGTCAGTATGCTCACGGTTTGGCGTGTATTATTTGTTTTCAGGACGCTTCCTACACAGCACTCTAATATTGGCAATGTAGTATTGCCTTCTAAAATAAGTTGCAATGGGGGCGGCTGACTGGTTCAGTTGGTAGACCGTGCGATTCTTGATACTTGGGGTCGTGAGTTCGAGCCTCACTTTGGGTGTAGAGCTTACCTTTTAAAAAACTAAAAGTTAAAACATTTTTAAAAATAAGTTGCAACTGGGGCTCCTGGGTGGCTCATTTGGTTAAGCGTACAACTCTTGGTTCCTACCCAGGTCATGATCTCATGGTTCACGTTTCAAGCCCTGCATCGGACTCCGTGCTGATAGTGTGGAGCCTGCTTGGAATTCTATCTTTCCCACTCTCTCTGCCCCTCCCCTGCTCACTTTCTCTGTCTCTCAAAAAAACAAAAACAAAACAAAAAACAAAACTGAATTTTGTTCACTCCAAAATCACCTTTCAAAAAAGCATGGAAATTGAACATCACCAGTTATTTAGTATAAAGTACAGTGTGTCGGGGCGCCTGGGTGGCTCAGTCGGTTGAGCGTCCGACTTCAGCTCAGGTCACCATCTCGTGAGTTCGAGCCCCGCGTCAGGGTCTGGTCTGATGGCCCGGAGCCTGGAGCCTGCTTCGGATTCTGTGTCTCCCTCTCTCTCTGCCCCTCCCCTGTTCATGCTCTGTCTCTCTCTGTCTCAAAAATAAATAAATGTTAAAAAAAAAAAAATTAAAAATATAAATAAATAAATACAGTGTGTCTGCACCTGAAAACAATTGATTAGCAGTGTTTCTCTGCTGGCATTATTTGTCTTTGCTTACCTGGATTTTTCAGTTTTTATAAAGGAACAGATATTATATAATTTTCAAATATAGACCTACACATTGACTAATATAAATATGCTAAGACTCAATAAATTTGTATTTAGAACACATTTTTAATTTTCATAAATGCTATCAAGTTTAAAAATGCACAGGACTTCATGCATTTTTTAAAAGAGATTTTTTTTTAAGTTTATGTATTTTGAGAGAGCAAGCCGGGGCAGGGGTGGGGGTGTGTAGAGAGAGAATCCCAAGCAGGCTCTGCACTGTCAGTGTGGAGCCTGATGCGGGGCTCAAACTCACAAACCGTGAGATCATGACCTTAGCTGAAACCAAGAGTCAGATGCTTAACCAGTTGAGCCACCCAGGTGCCCCATGCATTTTTTAATGTCATGAGTGATGCATACATAGGTACTTTTTATTCTACCTGTTATAAAATAGCTAAGCCTAAAGTAATTACCACAAATCTAAAGTAATTCCCAATTCTTGCATCATGTTGGAGATTTGTTGAACAGCATTTTTAATTTTGTAATGTTTATTTTTTAATGTTTATTTCATTTTTTTAATTTACATCCAAGTTAGTTAGCATATAGTGCAACAATGATCAGGAGTAGATTCCTTAATGCCCCTTACCCATTTAGCCCATCCCCCCTCCCACAACCCCTCCAGTAACCCCTCTGTTCTCCATATTTAAGAGTTTTTGTCCCCCTCCCTGTTTCTATGTTATTTTTGCTTCCCTTCCCTTATGTTCATCTGTTTTGTACCTTAAAGTCCTCATGTGAGTGAAGTCACATGATATTTGTCTTTCTCTGACTAATTTCGCTTAGCATAATACCCTCTAGTTCCATCCATGTAGTTGCGAATGGCAAAATTTCATTCTTTTTGATTGCCAAGTAATACTCCACTGTGTGTGTGTGTGTGTGTGTGTGTGTGTGTGTGTGTGTGTACACCACATCTTTATCCATTCATCCATCTTTCCATACTTTGGCTATTGTTGATAGTCCTGCTATAAACATCAGGGTGCATGTGCCCCTTCGAAACAGCACACCTGTACCCCCTGGATAAATACCTAGTGTTGTTGCTGGGTCGTAGGGTAGTTCTATTTTTAATTTTTTGAGGAATTCCATACTCTTTTCCAGAGTGGCTGCACCAGCTTGCCTTCCCACCAACAATGCAAAAGAGATCCTCTTTCTCCGCATCCTCACCAACGTCTGTCGTTGCCCGAGTTGTTCATGTTAGCCATTCTGACAGGTGTGAGGTGGTATCTCATTGTGGTGTTGATTTCTATTTCCCTGATGATGAGTGATGTTGAGCATTTTTTCATGTGTCGGTTGGCCACCTGGATGTCTCTTTGGAGAAGTGTCTATTCATGTCTTTTGCCCATTTCTTCACTGGATTGTTTTTTTGGGTGTTGAGTTTGATCGGTTCTTTATAGATTTTGGACACTAACCCTTTATCTGATATGTCATTTGCAAATATCTTCTCCTATTCCGTTGGTTGCTTTTTAGTTTTGCTGATTGCTGATTGTTTCCTTCACCGTGCAGAAGCTTTTTATTTTGATGAGGTCCCAATAGTTCATTTTTGCTTTTGTTTCCCTTGCCTCTGAAGACATGTTGAGTAAGAAGTTGCTGTGGGCAAGGTCAAAGAGGTTTTTGCCTGCTTTCTCCTCGAGGATTTTGATGGCTTCCTGTGTTACATTTAGGTCTTTCATCCATTTTGAGTTTATTTTTGTGTATGGTGTAAGAAAGTGGTCCAGGTTCATTCTTCTGCATGTCGCTGCCCAGTTTTTCCAGCACCACTTGCTGAAGAGACTGTGTTTATTCCATTGGATATTCTTTCCTGCTTTGTCAAAGATTAGTTGACCATACGTTTGTGGGTCCATTTCTGGGTTCTCTATTCTGTTCCATTGATCTGAGTGTCTGTTCTTGTGCCAGTACCATATTGTCTTGATGATTACAGCTTTGTAATACAGCTTGAAGTCCACTGTTGAACAGCATTTTAAGTAAATGGTTGGCTGATTATTCCTACATTAATAAGTTGCTAGCACCAGGCTTTGACTATCTGTCTATCTTTATTTGAGAGAGAATCCCAAGCAGTCTCCACACTGTGGAGCGCAGAGCCCAACATGGGGCTTGAACCCACAGTCTCTAAAGATGAAAGTCACAGGTCACATTCCAAGCATTTCTAAAGGTATTGACCTAAAAGTCAGTAATGTTGCTGTATTATGCTCAACAGAGTTCTGACAGGGAGAGGTGTTAAAATACATTTTTTTTAAGTCTTTTCATGATCTTTAGTCCTACCACTTCATCTTTGTGTAGAACATTCATGACTCTGTTACAAAGATTTCTTGTCTTCCCTGAAGACTGATGATACACTATGTACCTGATTTATACTCTGTACACATGTATGTATATACATGCGTCCCCCTTGCTGCCAGACTTGGGTTTTGACACTTTTATCTGACCTCGCCGTCCTCCGTCCTGTGCCCCAGCTTGGGTAAGTGGCCCTGTCCCCCTCCCAGTTTCCCTTCCTCACACCTGAGTCTGGTGGTTTCCAAACTGTTCAGAATAGCTTGTCCCTGGTAGGTGGGACGGGGGTCCCCCCCTTTCTGTTTCATCCAGAGCATCTGTACTTTTATCCTTTTACACCCCGCCTTTCCAAGTTACCTTTGGCTTGTGTAAAAAGTTTCTCAGTAGGGGCGCCTGGGTGGCTCCGCGGTTAAGTGTCCGACTCCTGGTTTCGGCTCAGGTCATGATCTCACAGTTCTTGGGATCGAGCCCCACGTCGGGCTCTGCACTGAGCACAGAGCCTGCTTGGGATTCTCTCTCTGTCCCTCCTCTGATGGCACATTCTCTCTCTCTCTCTCTCAAAATAAATAGACATAAAATGCCTGTTTTTCTTGGTAGAAATCAGTGGATCTCATCTCCTCTCACTAGACCCCACCATTGCTTGGGGACCTTCTCACACACAGCTGTTTCGCATACCAGCTGGGTGACAAGGCTGAGAAAGTAGGGAAAGAAAAAAAGTCCCACTGAGCTGTGAGGGCGTCTCACCTCCCCGTTAAAGGGAGGCGTTCAGGAGGCCACCGAGCAGATACAGGCGGACTTGTTTCACTGTGCTCCACACATACTGGGTTTTGTTGGGTTTTTGGGTTTTTTTACAAATTAAAGGTTTGTGGAACGAGTCCGTAGGGATCATTTTTCTAACAGCATTTGCTCATTTTGTGTCTCTGTGTCATATTTTGGTAACTTGTGCTCTTTCAAACTTCTTCCTTCTTATATTTGTCACGGTGATCGTGGCTGATCACAGATTACTGATTATGATCTGCTGGAAGCTCGAGTGACGTTTAACATTTTTTGACAAAGTATTTTTTTAGTAAAGGCATGCACGTTAATTTAGACATCATGCTATCGCATGCTTAATAGACCACAGTTAAACATAACTTTCATCTGCACTGGGAAACCAGAATGTTCATTTGACTCACGTTATTGCAACGTTCGCCTGATGGCAGTCATCTGGAGCCAAACCACACTATCGCTGAGGTGTGCCGATACTGACTAGGAGTTTTGGCAAATGGCACAAAACCTGGCCCTCAGACCGACTTCGTCATTCAAGATGTGGCTTCCTGGTAGTTGTTATGAGCAAGGCAAGATGCCATCCGACCCGTCCCTGTTTGCATCAGTTACTGCTAAATACGGATTGAGTTTCTTAAAACCTGATGCGACACGTTGGTGTCACCTGACCTCCTTGCGGCCCAGGGACACATATGACTTTGAAGGGCACAGTGACATTCCCATCGGCTGGGCAAAGCGCGCTTGTTGCGGGAGACCACGTGGTGGCCCTCGGGGGTCGGCATGCTGATACCCGCCCTCCCTCGCGGCACACGCAGGCAGAAGGAATCTAGTCCTGAAATCCTCGTTGCGCTATATGCTAACTTGGATGCGAATTTAAAAAATAAATAAAAATAAACATAAAGGGAGGAAAAGGCCAATTCACCATGGAAGGCATTCAGGTCAGTACGATAGGAACATGGGGAGGCAGTCCCACGAATCCGGTAAGGACACCAGGCCAAGATGCCCCAAACATCCATGTCATCGGCCACCCCTGCCAGTGACCCGGGGGGCCTCCAGGCCGAGGCCGCCTCTGCCCCCGACAGCACCGCAGGGCACCGCGGCCGGCTGCTGCCCGTGCCTCTTCTGACAGGTTTCTCTTTAGCAGCAGAAATACAGTTGGTCGGCTTGCAGACCACCCCCCACCCCTGCCCTCCCCCACCCCACCCCTGCGTGGTACACCTGGGGGCCGCAGGCGCGCCCACGGTGCACATGCGCTCGCCGGCACCTGCAGGTCTGCTGGGCGGCCTTCTCGCAAGCATCGTCCCCCTGCGGGCACCCCCCCAACCTGAGGTCCGGGACCCCCCCCCCCCGGCGCCCCGTAGCAGGCAGTTGGGTTCGCCACTAAGATAAGCTGGTTCCGACGCTGGCCTTCCCCTCCATTCTCTGTAACCTGCTGGTGACGCTTCCTGCTCCCAGGGTCACAGTGTTTATGCTTCGCATTTCCAGCCCCCTCTTTCCCCCTCTGCACGAGACTTTGGACGTCTCGAGCTACTCGAATCCTTCTAACTGCGAGAATCTTCTTGGTAGAAGGGAGATCCCACCCAGAGAGAGGAGGCAGCGTGGGAGGGACTGAGAGGGCAGCGTCCAGGGGTTGGACGCCTGGTCTGCAGCTCACCCACTGAAGCCTCCACTTTCTCGAGGGCGGACAGCACTGTGTGCCCCGGGGGTACCTGTGAGCAGTAAACAAGGGGCCCCGGTAAAGACCTTAGCTCGGGCAGGATATAGTAAAAACTCGGTAACTGTTACCAACATTTTCACCCAAATAAAGTGGGTCACCCATTGGGTTATTTAACTAGAGAGAAAAGAAAGGTGTGGCGGGTTGAATGGTGGCCCCCCAAAAGATAGCTTTACCTTCTAACCCCCAGACCCTGTGACCCATGACCCTGTTTGCAAACAGGGTCTTAGCAGATGTACTTAAGGATCTGGACAGATCATCCTGGATCAGGGTGGGTAGGATGAGATCTCTAGGAGAGATGGCAGAGGGGAAGACGGGGTGCGGCTCGAGGCGGGGGTGGGGTGCGGCAACCACAAGCCAGCGATCCCTGCAGCTCTCAGGTGAACCAACCCTCAGGTGGCCCCAGCCCCTACCTGCCTTCGGAGGGACACAGATGGAGAGGAGGCCCAGCGGTTCCTGAGCTCCATCCACTTTGTGGTCCAGAGCCTTCCCTCCAGTCACCCTTTGGCTGCAATCTCTTGCGCCCCCTCCTGGCCCACGGAGAGAAGTGCGGCTCCTCCGGCACCCGCCCCCCTCCCCGCCCCCACCCCGAGCTATTGGAGATAATCTGATGAAATGAGAGAAGCAGGGAACCTCAAAACTGAAGACAGAAAGATGTTTGTAAGAAACAAAATTTTTAATGTTTATTTTTGAGAGAGAGAGAGAGAGAGCGCGCGCGCGAGTGGGGTAGGGGCAAGGAGAGAGGGAGACACAGAATTTGAAGCAGGCTCCAGGTTCTGTCAGCACAGAGCAGGATACAGGGCTCAAACCCACGAGCCGTGAGAGCATGACCCCAGCCGAAGTCCCACACTCAGCTAACTGAGCCACACAGGCGCCCCTGTAAGAGAACATTTTCAAATAGTGCATTCTTGGCCTCCATCTTGAAAAACAGTGTGAAACCTTCAGCACTTGTCCCAAAGCCTCCTGCTCTGCCCTGTGCCCTGTCATCTTTCTTGGTAAATTCAGCTGGGTGTTGCTGGCCTTCCCAGCCTTCCTCATCAACAGAGACCATTTCCTGCAACCGAACCCACACCTCCCTGGAGCTATCCTGGGCCTTGTCACCCCAGAAATTCGTTTAAACCTTCTGCCGTCTGATCCAAACTTCTGTGCTCAACTCACCTCCTGGGGTGTCCCTTCAACAGTAATTTTTCAACCTAATCCAGATTGCTCATGCTGGGGGTGTCTCTAACTTCATTCCCAGCCTCTCTTGACTTAACCTCCTTCCTTCCTTCCTTCCTTCCTTCCTTCCTTCCTTCCTTCCTTCCTTCCCTTTCCTGTCTTACTCTGACTCTTGACAACCCCCTCTATTTGCTCGCCCTCCATTTTTTTAACTGGCACAACTCAACCCCAACCATCTTCCACACGCACTTGCTTTCTATGAAGACCCTTGTTCCTCCTGCCACCCTCTCCCTCTTGGCTGGGGGCTTGGCCTCAGCCATCACTGAGACAATGGAAGCCACCCCAGCCATCACTAGCATACTTCCATATACCCCCGCATTTGTCTTTCTCGCTGTTATGACAGAGGCCATGGCCCCCTCCTGTCTAATCCCTCCACACAGACTCAGGGTCCTGCCATCTTGTTTTCTCCCCCAGATGTCATGCCTTGAGGTATTTCTTCTTTCCTACATTATCAGCATCTTTCTTTTACGCAAATTATTCTCAAAAACAAAAGGAAATAAATAAATAAACAGATTATTCTCGTTGGCATACAAACTCGCCATCAGAGCCAGCTTCGTGGGCAGAGACTTCCCGGCCACTCGGGGCCCCACGCTTGATTCAGTGGTTTACTGTCTGCTGCCTCCATCTTGAGATCCTTAAAAACTTTTGAAGGAGATGCCAAGGCTGTCTGTGGTTCTATCTCCAATTTCCCTCCCCGCCCCCTCCCTACATAGAAAGAATAGCCTGGGGGAACTGTGTCTCCTTCGCTCTCCTGAACTCCTCAAGTGTCCAAATCCCACCACTTTTCTCCTGGAACTGCCCTTGTTGGAGTCACCATTTGGTCAAGTTCACTGACAGCTTTTCTGTTGTCATCCCTGAAGACCATTTCCAATAGGTCTTTCTCTTTATTCTCCATTCTACTACTCTATTGATTCTTTTCCTGGCACTTTCCTCCATTCGTAAGTGCAGCATTTGTAAGGACGGAACTCATGTATTTCTTTCGTCTCTTTCCACTAGACCCTAAGCTTTGAGGGCAAGGATGGTGTGAGCCTGATGCCTGATGTAATGCCTAACACACAGAGGGCTTTCACAGATGTTCACCAACTCAACGAATGAGTGAATGAATGAATGAGCAAGAGAATTAAAGATCTTGATAAGAAAATTCAAGTGATCAGTAATACATAAACTCAGCAGGGAAACATTTAAAAGCTGAGAAGATCTGGGGTGCCTGAGTGGCTCAGACGATTAAGCGTCTGACTTCGGTTCAGGTCATGATCTCACGGTGTGAGTTCGAGCCCCGCATAGGCATGGAGCCTGCTTTGGATCCTCTGTCCCCCCTCTCTCTCTGGTGATCCCCCTCTTGCACTCTCTCTGTCTCTCTCAAAATAAATAAATAAACTTTATTTTTTTTTTAAGTTTTTATTTATTTTTGAGACAGAGAGAGACAGAGCATGAATGGGGGAGGGGCAGAGAGAGAGGGAGACACAGAATCAGAAGCAGGCTCTAGGCTCTGAGCCATCAGCCCAGAGCCTGACGCGGGGCTCGAACTCACGGACCGCGAGATCGTGACCTGAGCCGAAGTCGGCCGCTTAACCCACTGAGCCACCCAGGCGCCCCTAAATAAACTTTAAAAAGCTGGGAAGATCTGACGGGCTGACAGAAGAAGAGAGGCCACATACCTGGGTCACCTGGGAAGGAAGCCAGCCGGCTTAAAAGCAGTGCTCACTGAGAGAGCTGGAAGGAGGGTGGACGTTCCCAGAAGGTGAATGCTGGCAGGTAAGATTTCAGAGGCAGTTCTGAGTCCAGACTAGTTGGGGGGGGGGGGGGGGGGGACGGGGGAGGGGCGGCAGGAGCATGGGTGGTTTAGCTAAGCTGGCAGTGAAAGTCACCAGAGTCAGGACATCGGAGGCTGCTGGGTAAGTGGCTTGCATGAATATTCAAGCAACCAGATTGCTAACAGAGGTTGGGGTCAAAGGAACGACTTTGCCAAGATTTTCGACAAATAACGGCCGGCACTTATAAGGTGCCTACTATGTGCCGTGTGCTCTTACAAGTGCTTTCCATATGTCCTGTCATTTTCATGTTAACAACAACCCTACACAGCACGCTCTTCCTACTACCCCTGTTTTGTATTTATTATCACCAGTGTATCATTGAGACAAGAAAGGTAACAACCAGATCAAACCGCTAGCCAATGGAGCTGACCCGGGAACCCCAGCTGCCTGGCTTGTTTGAAGGACAAGAAGATGCCAGACACAAGAGGAGGTGATGTCGATGGCGAGCACGGAAGGGAAAGGAAGGCAGAACCAGATGGTGAAGGGCTTTGTATTTCGTGCCCTTCTGTACTCGCCCTCTAGACAGCTGGCAGACTTTGCGGGAGGTCAGACGGGCGGCCCGGCAGGATCACATATTAATTCAGACTGGCTGCGGGGTCGGGCGGGAACGGCCTGAAGGCCATCTTGCCAGATGGGGTCCGACAGCACTTAGAACTCTGTTTGGGAAGGAGAATAGGAGCGTGTGGCAATGGTGGAAAGACAAGCAGGTGACAGGGCACATCCTGAAGGAACAAGCAGAGTAAGGCCGCACCCCCCCCCCCCCCGGGGAAGCTGGGAGCCACAGCCCACCCCAGGGGGACAGCTGAAGCTCCCTGAGCTCGAAGGGGAGAGACCTCATGGCTGGAAATGGCTTGCGATGAATAATGCTAGTCTGCATCCCCACCGGGTGAGTCGGACCAGTGAGGGATGCTGGGCCCCAAGCCGAGGAGGGAAGGACCAGCGAAGAACCTGCATGAGGGACCCACGGGGTCCCTTTTGGGTCTGCAGCTCCCCACAGGCCTCCTGGCCCTGGTCCCGTGTCCTTCCGGCTGAGTCCTCGGAAGGCCGTGGGCCGGGACGCCCAGCAGAGGGCAGCACAGGCCTGAGTTTGTCCTGGGCTCTCCCACCTGGAAGGCGATTTGGACCTTCCCAGTGGGGATGTGGGAAGACGCAGGAGGAAGCAGTTTTGCATTTTTACTTGAATGACGGGAAGCAGGGGGGCGGCTAGAGGCCAGAGAGCCCGAGGAATGCAGGGGGAGAGGCTGCCAGTCCAGTCCCGAACCGCCAGGCTCAGCAAGTGGTGGGTCCTTCTCCCGTCCCGTCCCGTTGCTCCCACGACCCTTGAGCCAAAAAGGGCAAAGATGCTCAAAGGTTTCCCTTCTGGGCGCGGGCCACCTGCCTCTGGACCCCCCTCCTGCCGTGAGGAACAGTCAACATATGCCCACGGGCAACCCCTGTCCGGAGGGGTCAGGACCCAGAAGCCGCAGTCCCAGCCGGGCTCCGAACCCCCGCCCCGCCCCCGCCCACGCAGCGAGGAAAACACAGAAATGCTCCTGGAAGGTGCCCTGGAACACGTGACTCTGGACTTGCATGAACCTCCTAAAATTGGATGTCAAATCACCAATGAAGGCCCTTACATCCCTCCCACTCCACTTTTTAGGGATGTGTGTGTGTGTGTGTGTGTGTGATCGTGTATATTTTTTTAAGTGTAGTAAAATATACCTAACATAAAATTTACCATCGTAACCATTTTAAATGCGAACAGTTCGGGAGTGTTAATGCACTCACGTTGTCCCCACTCTCCGTTTTTATTGGGACTTTTCATATACAGAGCCTGAGGCACAGAGAGCGATCCTCAAAGAAAAAAGGCAGAGATCTGGAGAAAGATTTTGCTGAGAAAAATATGGAAGGAATCCAAGGTGGGTAGGAGAGGCCTCTCAGGCTCTTAGGCCTGCCTGTAGGAACTTTCTGGGACACATCGGCCCTGGGGCTGGGGGTGCCACATCTGATACATCTCAGTGTAAGCTCTCCCCACCCCACGCCTTCCTGGAGGGATCCCTGCCCATGTCCAGAAACGGGACCAAAGGCCATTCAAAACCCTCTCAAAAATCACTTTGAAAATAATCTGTGCCGTCCGTAAGTGAGAAGCCATTATGACAAAAACAATTCTAAGCAGTAAAATGCCTTAGATATTTGGCCTTCCGTGAGCTACAAAGCTGAACACGACAGAACCTAAACCCCTAATGCTAACGGCTAATACTTAGGCCGCGCCTACGGTGAGCCTGGCACCAGGCTGTTTCTCAGTCAGGCCTTTGCCATTAGCATTCCCATTTTATGGACAAGAAAACTGAAGCCCGAGGGCCGCCTTGCTCAAAGTCACAGAGGAAGTAAATGGATCCTGGATTTGGACCCCACACCCTGGCTCCAACGACATAGCCTAAGGACCCCGCCTTTGACCAATGCCGATGCTGGGGGCTGGAAGACAGCCAGGAGGGGGGCTGGGGGCGTTCCTGTCCTGGGGGAGCTCAGTAACGGGAGGAAGGGTGAGTCCCCTGTCTTGGAACGACATCAGAGTCGCCAGTCCTGATGAGCCAGCATTGTCCTAAATCTGTCCATTTTTCCATGGACAGGATTTCCATGGATTGGTAGGGATCCACATAAAAACTTTAACAAGAGGAATCAGTGCCACCACAGGGCTCACCAGTCACCTCTTTCCATTACATGCCTTAGTGAGAGGAAAAGAAGAAGAAGAAAAAAAAATGTCGCCAAAGGACCAGACAAAATCCAGAATGTTTCAACACTCCACCATGTCTCGAAAAGTGCTGCCTGGGGAAGACCTTCCTCAGCCCGTCCCTTCTTCTTCATTCTTTTTTACTTTTTTTTTTTTTTTTAAGTTTATTTATTTTGAGAGAGAGAGAGAGAGAGGCAGAGAGAAAAGGAGACAGAGCATCCCAAACAGGTTCCACGCTGTCGGCTCAGAGCCTGACGTGGGGCTCTGTCCTACGAACCGTGAGATCGTGACCTGAGCCCAGGTCAAAAGCCGGATGCCTGACCGACCGAGCCACCCAGGCGCCCCCCTTCTGCTTCCTTCTTGACTTTTCTGCCCGCTCTTTAAGAACTTGAAGCTGAAAGCACCTGGCAGGGGGCCAGTCCAGGGAGGTTGTGTTATCCCTCGATCCAAAAGGGCAGAGAGAGCAGAACAGGAAATAGGGACGCGATGACGATCTATTTTCCTGTGCTTGGCTTTTTAAAATGCATCTTGGCTCCTCTATTTCAAGCTAATGATGGGTGGAAAAGAAAGCGGTTGGAAAACGGTGTTATTTCAGGGGCACCAGGCAGCTGAGCCCACTGTGATTTTAATTAACCTCTCCTTTCTTTGGCTCCTCGAGTAGCTGACCTTCTCCCCCCCCAACCTGCACCCACAGCATTGTCACTGGGGTGGGGTCTTGGGGAGGGACCCAGCAGCTACTCGAGCTGTGACAACCCACGTCTGTTGGTTTCTCATCACCCGGCTGTACTTACAGAACAAAAACTACAGCCTTCAGTGGCCCCGGGGTGGACGGATTCGTAGCTGATACACGCACTTCCTTCCCTTTTCCCCTTTGTTACCGATCTGTTCGCTGTTTTTTATAGATGGGGCCTGATGTCATTTGTGTGTACGAGTGGATAATATTTGAATGTACTTTGAGATAGAAGTATTTCAACAGATATGGGGTGCGAAAAAGACAAAAAAAAACCCAAATCAACGAAACGTACCAAGAGTGTGAAGACAGCCATGCCTGCTGTTCGGATGGCCGGGCTGTGCACCGATCTTTCCAGTACTGGTTTTTCAGGGTGTCGCCTGGGCTCAGATTGCCACAGGCAGCAGGTGCTAACTCTCTCCGGTGCCTCCCCAGCCACCCCTAAAGCGAAGTATGTGTTGGGGCACCCGGCTGGCTCAGAGCACGTGACTCTTGATCTCGGGTTGTGAGTTTGAGCCCCACGTTGGGTGTAGAGATTACGTGAAGAATTTTAAAAATTTCTTTTAAAAAAAGGGTGTGCCCTCTCTCCTGCACATGCCCCCCTGAGCCTCCCTCCAGGAAGTGTCTCCAGCGAGGATCCTTGTCCCAATAATTATCAGCTAAACTGAATAGATGTCGTCTGGGGGCGAAATTGCCCCGTCAGGAACAGCTGATCTAGTGGTCGGAAGCCGAGCATGTCGCAAAATACTCTACCGTGTACAGACCAGCCTCTACAACGAAGTTATCTGTCCCCAAATGTCACTAATGTCGCTAGTGCTGCGAGCCCTGCCCGGTCTCACCCGGCATAGAAACTCAAGTTTCTATGTTGATGGGTGGAAAAGAAAGCGACGCACGTCTTAACGAATCCCTATTTGACACACCCCTCAGTAAGATTTTTCTTCCCGATCAAGGGATTGAAAGAGCTGTATGGAAGGTAAGAGCTTTGAAGAGGGAACGTGTGTTTATCTCTTCAGGGGGGGAAGGGTGGCAGGGAATCAAGCCTGTGGGCGACCTGACCAACGGGTCCAAGGAAGTGTTGGCCGTTGTAACCTCAATGCTGATCCACGGACCATGGTTTGTAAAGAGTGTCCCGCTAGGGTGCCGCCTGGGTGGCTCCATCGGTTAAGCGTCCAACTCTTGGTTTCGGCTCAGGTCTTGAGACGGGACGGACAGCGCGGAGTCGGCTTGGGATTCTCTCTCTCTGCCCCTTCCCCGCTCGTGCGCAGGTGCGTGCGTGCACGCTCTCTCTCTCAAAATAAATAAATAAACGTTAAGAAGACAAAAGAGTGTCGTGGTGGGGACTTCCAAGCCACAGGACCAGGAGACAAGGACAGCAGGAAGTCGTAAGCGCTCATGGCCTGTGTGGCCTGCTACAACGCAGGGGAGTCCGAGGCGTCCGTGTGCTCAGATCAGATCTTAGAATCCGATACAAGATCTTCCAACGGGACAGGTTTGTGGCCAGGACCATCTTGGAGGTTCTAGGGTACATGAACCAGCTTTCTCTGCTGCGAACTCTTACTTTGAAAGTGGTTCTCTGGCAGAGCAGAAAGAAATGCTCACACTTGGCGTATGGGGTTCCCATCAGGGTTCCTCTTACTAACTCGAAGCCAGAAACGGTCTCATCAGAGACGGTCCAAAAGAACTTGATGTGCTCTGGTTGTTACAAAACCTGTTTTCCATTCCCCACGACTGCGCTGGCCAAGGGCAACACCTCATCAACCCAAGTGGCCGGGCCAGTGGGTAGCTGAGCTTCCGACGGCTTTCTCTCCTTTCTGGAGGAAGAAGCTTCTGCTGTGCCAAGGTCTCACCTCCCTTGGCTCAGGAGGGTCCCAGGAGTGACCTCTCGCAGCCAAGGTGGCGGACAGTTCACACTGGCACACTTCAGAGCTCCAAAGGGCGACTCATGGGTGAAAAATTCTGGAGCCCTGGGACTTAAGAAGTTGATGTTATGGAAAGATTTCCATATTACAGGAATCCTTCCTTGCAATGTCATTCGGTCTCTCCTCCCTGACTTCCCAGTGTGGGAGGCAGAATAGCAGCCCAAGAATTGTCCACAGCCTAATCCCCGGAACCTGGGAATGTGCTCGTACATGGCAAAAGGGATTTGGCAGATGTGACTAACGATGGAGAGATTGTTCTGCGTTATCTGGGCGGGCCAGTGTCATCACAAGGACTCTTACAAGGGGAGCACTAGACATGAAAGGAGAAGGCAATGTGTGACGGAGCAGAGATTGGGAAGGATGCTTTTTAAAGATGGCGGAAGGAACACGGGCAGCCAGTAGGAACTCAAAAGGCAAGGAAGCGGGTTCTCCTCCCACCGCCCCCTGCAGGTGCTGGAGTCCCTATCATCACTCCTATCTGTGCCCCCCCCCCTTGACGTTCTCTTGACACTCATTGTAGCCTGATTCCACCTGTCTTCGCTCGTTGGGACGGAGAAGGGATGAGGTGAGCCCTCCAGGTCTCCTCTCTGTGGTCCTGCTTACAGACTAACCCAGAATTATTTTTCAGAGCTTGATTCCTTCCCTGCGTTCGGGGCGAATGAGGAGTCTCCCCTACCTAGCACTCACAGTGCAAAGCCAGGTTGTGTCCCAGGGAGTTTTACTGCTCCAGACTTTGGAGGGAGGGCACTTGAAGAACTTTCCAGCCTTTGGAGGTGGGGGGGGGGGGGGGGGGCATTTGACTCCACTGCCACGGTGCTCAGATTAATGATAAGCCTGTGTTCCGTTCCCTGGCCAGTCACTTCTAGGGGATTTTGCAAGGATCCACGAGCTAGGATTTGGAAAGAGCTCCTTGGACTCCTACATAAATAAAAAGGCTCACAGGTAATGATCGTGATGCCTTGTAGGGAGTCCTCTTAAAATCCCAAAGCACTGAGAAACCTGCATTGCTCCCGAGTCATCGATACCTGGCACACGCGTGCATGTGGCTGTTTCTACCTGGTACGTTCATAGCTGCAGTTACAGGACACTCAACGATGTACCAGGCAGGGAGTTCTGCTCGTGGTGTTCACTGTCTCGTGGACGTAGGGAGATAACGATCAGCTGTGACCTGTGTGTCGCATTCCTGGGAGGAAAACAAAGCCGCCCCCCCCCCACGTGCTTACATCTACCCCGACGTCGCCAGCAGCGGTAAGAGCCCCCCCTGGCTGTTCAGTGCCAGGCACAGGGTGGGAACACGGGGCGTTGCACGCGGATGGCGTTTCGTACAAGTGTAGCAAAGTGAGAGGAGCCATTAGTGGACAGACCACGCTCGAGTCAGAGAAGCAGAAAGGGAGGATATTCACAATAAAGAGCTCGTGGCTCTCTGGTAATTTACAGATTTTTTTTTTCAACGCACAGTAGCGGACAGTGGCTGGAATCAATTCCCGCAGTTGAGCCTTTGCTTCGCATATCTCTGCTCCTTGAGGCTGTTGCCTCCTTCCCCCAATAAGCACCGTGCCAGGGTCTTAAGACGCCGGGAACTCGGAGTTCTGTTGGGAGGCTGTTTTCCTGACTGTGGTCTCCCTGGCCTACAGCCCCTCCCGGAACCCTCTAAAGCACTTCTCAGAAGCACATTCGTGGTTTGGCTCACTTTCTGAGAAACAGATAGGAGGCTGAAGAGGGACTTTCAACTGTGGAAAACCAGAGTGAATACGCACAGAATGGTACAACTTGTGTTATGTGTTCTCCCGTTAAGGTTTCGAGGAGGTTTTGCATGTAAACAGCCACCAGGTGGCACTGTTATTCTCTAAAAATGCTTCAGAGGGGGTGTGTGTGTGTGTGTGTGTGTACACGTACGTGTGTTGGGTGAGAGACAACCTCCCTCCCTGCCACCCTTCACCCCCACCCCCTCCTCTGTCATCCGTCTTTTCCATTCTTGGTCAAAAAGTAGCCGAGAGGAGCCAGAAAACCCAGCACAGACCACAAAACAGATATCACATCAAAGACACTTCCCCGGATGCCTTGGGAAGAACACTGAGGCCCTTGTGCCCCTCCTTTGTGCCCCTGGCCCTCCCCGGGGGCCCAGACAGGATGATGGGCCTACACTTCCGAGGGGTCCTTCTAGCGGTCGTATTTGTTTGCAAAGAGCACTCTAAACGGAATGAGGGCCTCAGAAGAATAATTCCATGTCGGCTCTCCAGGCACATTTCCTATCAGACAATCTGGATCTAAACGACACATCTGTAGGGAACGGTCCCCTTCCCCTAAAATCCCACCAGCCTGGGAAAACCCACCTCCTCTGTCTTTGTGTGAAGCAGTTCTCCCGAGAGGCCTTAGAACTGCGGCCTTGCCCGAGAACCTGGGGGAGCAGGCAGGGCCACGGGCCCCGCGCGGGAGCCTCGGGAACATCGCATTCACTGCATTGATCTTGTTCTTTCTCCATCTGCTTAATAGGCACTAAAAGCCGCCACCGAAGAACTACCTAGCGGACCGCCAGTGCATCGACATAATGAACTCATCTCCGTGGAACAAACCGCTGAGGACTCAGGTAAGGCAAACCATTTATAAAACTGTCACGATGCAGGGGAGGCGGTGGCTACTTTGGAAAGGGCTCACGGGTTGCTGAGCGGTTTTTTTTTTTTTTTAAGTTTATTTATTTATTGGGACGCCTGGGTGGCTCAGTGGTTCGGCATCTGACTTCGGCTCAGGTCATGATCTCACGGCTCATGGGTTCGAGCCCCGCATCGGACTCTGTGCTGACAGTGTGGAGCCCGCTTTGGATCCTCTGTTCCTCCCCCTCTCTCTGCACCTGCCCCTTTCTTGCTCTCTCTCTCTCTCATTGAGGGAGAGCAAGAAAGGGGGAGGTGCAGAGAGAGGGGGAGACAGAGAATCCCAAGCAGACTTCATATTGTCAGTGCAGAGCCCGATGCAGGGCTCGATCTCACGAACTGTGAGATCATGACCGGAGCCAAAATTAAGAGCCAGACGCTTAACCGACAGAGCCACCCTGGTGCCCCGGGTTGCTGAGTGTTTGAGTTCAAATCCACACTGCACCGTCTAACTGGCTGGGTGACCCTGGGTGACCAAGTTACAGAACCTGCCTGAGCTTCTAGCCTTACGTCTGTGAACTGTAATAATAACGATCTGTGCACTGTTGTATTGTGAGCTGCGGTGATAACCCAGGCACATTCCCAAGGCCAGAACATCAACGACCGTATTTCTGTGCTTGCTGTGTCCCGGGCACGGTGCTCCCTGTTCCACACAGGTGAGTTTTCTTCATCGTGCAAACAGCCGCCCGTGCAGAAGTCGAAAGCGGAGCCCAAGCGCGTCGGTGCTGTGCAGGCTGGTGAACTGTCTGAGCACAGCCAGTCACAGGCAAGACGCTGGCCCAGGGCTCCGGGTCCCCCTGGGAGAAATGAACTGGGTTCGGTTCATTAGCTCCAGGTCGAAACAATGGTCCCTGAGGAAACAGCATCAGGGGAATTACTGAAAACAGCAAGGTATCCCTCTGAAAAACACATTTCTTTTTTTTTCTTCAATGTTTTTTAAATTTATTTTTGAGAGAGAAAGAGAGAGAGTGAGATCAGGGCAGAGGCAGAGAGAGAGGGAGACACAGAATCTGAAGCAGGCTCCAGGCTCCGAGCTGTCCGCACAGAGCCCGACGCGGGGCTCGAACTCACAGGCTGCGAGATCACGACCTGAGTCAAAGTCGGATGCCCAACCAACTGAGCCACCCGGGCGCCCCAAAAGATACTTATTTCTACGGGACTTAATTAAATCACATTGTCACATTTTTATTCCTTGGGTATGGTCTGGAAGCTTTTAGAAGGGTTGTGTTATGTTTTTTTTAATGTTGATTTTTGAGAGGGAGAGAGAGAGAGAGAGCACAAGAGATGGGGGGGGGGGGGGGGAACGGCAGAGAGAGAGAAGGGGACAGAGGACCCAAAGCAGTCTCTGCACTGAGAGCAGTGACCCAGACGCCAGGCTTGAACTCATAAACCCTGAGATCATGATCTGAGCCGAAGTCAGACGCTTAACCAACTGAGCCACCCAGGCGCCCCTGGAGTGGCTGTGTTTTTAGATCTGGAAGCTCACGTGTTTAAGTACCGAGACATCTAAAAATCACTAGTGACAGAACCCGTCCAACGTCTGTCTCGTGCCTAGTTCCCGAAGTGTGCTAATGTCTTTAGGCCTGGATGGCTTTCCTGACCCCCTCGAGGCCAGCAGAGCCTTTATTGTCCTGACGGAAGATTGCACCTGGAAAGAGAAGGGGAGATTTTCATTTGTTTTTGCAGCGTGTGTGGTGTGCGTGTGAAGGAAATAAAAGACAAATGGGAAGAAGGAATGTGGGAGAGGTGGACACACCGTGGCAGAGTTGGAAAAGGCTTGAGGAGAGGGGGACACGATCACAACACAACAGAGGCGAAGGGCCGCTTGGGTGGCTCAGTCGGTTGAGCCTCCGACTATTGGTTTCCGCTCAGGTCACGATCTCACGGTTCGTGGGTTCGAGCCCCGCATCTCGCTCTGAGCTGACAGGGCGGATGGAGCCTGCTTGGGATTCTCCGTGTCCCCCTCTCTCTCTGCCCCTCCCCTGCTCTCTCTCAAAATAAAGAGACTTAAAAAGAAATGCTAAGAAGAATGCTTCGCTTGGTCAGGAAATGCCGGGTGTGGGGACTGGGGGCTGAAGGCCAGGCCCCGCCACCAGGCAGGGTTGTCAGGGACTGGCCTGCTCCTCCTCGTCATCGTCATCGAAGGGAAAGATGTGCACCCTAGAACTCTTTCTAAGTCCTCTTCTCCTAGCTTGCAGCCCAGCCTGACTCTGCCCTGGTTTTCAGCACCCAAACAATGAGCTCTGTTATGCCCACAGGCTCCCCTCTGGCCTTCTCCGCCCTGGGAGGGGCTGGGGACCCTGAAGAGTTGCCCTCCCCTTCTGGAACCGCGGGCTCTAGGGTGTCTACAGCTTCCACGAGCTCTGAGAAGGGAAGGCCCTAGAAAGACCCGGCGCCTCCCTTCCTTCCCCCACGGCTTGCTTTTCCCAGCCGAGGCCCTCCTCACAATGGAGCCCGGCCAGGCCCTGTTGCTGAGGGAACCGGCGGCAGGCCCAGCCCCCTTCCCCACAGAAATAACCAGACGAGAGGAGCACGGGATTGAATTGCCCTAATCTCCAGGCTTCAGAGGAGGCTGGGAGCCTGGCCAGCCTGGGGCGGCAGCTCCCCACTGGCCTTGAGGAAGCCGGAGTGCAGGGGCCTGGCCCTTACCTCTCCCTCCTACCTCACCTTCACTTCTCTCTCCCCAACACAACCCCAGCCCACCCCACCCCCCAAGGGAGAGAATACCAGTTTTGCTTCCCCGACACAGGAAGGGAGGGCCAAAGCCAACCACTGCCCGGCTTTCCCCCCCCCACCCCGTCTGATCTCCCGGGCGCTAGGAATGAGGGAGGCGCCAGCGGCCCTAATGAGAGATGCAATTTTGTTTGGTTCTGACTCATTGTCTGCAGACGTCGGTGGATAAAAATCAGACCACCCTCTACGGGCAGCCGAGACGTTGCAGACACAGGTAAAGGTGTGTTCCATCACACCCGGCCAGGAGGACGCCTTCGGCGTGGCCTTCGAGGCCTCCCTTCGATCCTTCGGTTCAGGGGCGTTCGCCCCGAAGTCAATGTAGGGTACATGGGCCACTTTAAAAAAATACCCACACCTCGGCCCCCTCCCACCTGAAAATGCAGACTTGCTGAGTCTGAGGTGGAACTCGGGAGAAGGGTTTTGTTTTGTTTTTTTTTTCCTAAACTTTTTTTAAGTTTATTTATTCATTTCGAGAGAGACAGAGAGAGACAAAGAGAGAGAGTGGGGGGGAGGGGCAGAGAGAGAGAAAATCCTAAGCCGGCTCCACGCGGTCAGCGCGGAGCCCGATGCGGGGCTCGAACCCAAGAAACGCGAGATCATGACCTGAGCTGAAACCAAGTGTCGGTCACTCGACCAACTGAGCCACCCAGAGGAAGGGCTTTTAAGTGCCCAGATGATTGAAGGACACCCTCCGAGGCCCCCTACCTGCTGTTTCACACATGCTGTTGTCAGCAGGAGTCCTGGGACAGCACGGTTTTCCTGACATATCACTTAAACTGCTTTACAAAAAAATGTTTTAAGGAATACACAAGCTACTTAGGACATTTATATAATACAGAAAAGTTTAAAGAAGAAAATTCATCTCCTCTAAACCCCCAACATCCAGAGTCAGACATGGTTAACATTTTGGTTTATCTTTTTTTTTTTTAATTTTTTTAATGTTTATTCATTTTTGAGAGACAGAGCGTGAGTAGGGGAGGGACAGAGAGAGAGGGAGACACAGAATCCGAAGTGGGCTCCAGGCTCCGAGCAGTCAGCACAGAGCCCGATGCGGGGCTCGAACCCACAAACCGTGAGATCACGACCTGAGCTGAAGTCAGACGCTTAACCGACTGAGCACCCGGGCCCCCCTCGGGTTATCTTTAAACAAGTGTCATTTTAAAACAATGTACAGCGGATGCCGCTGTATGCCCTCCTTTCATTCCATGGCAAGCTGACTGGAGGGAAGGGCCTTTTACATGCCACTGGACAACGTGTTGAATGGCAATGCTTTCAGCAGGCTATTTGGCATGAGTATCAAGAATATTTTCAAATCATCACCCTTCAGCCCACTAACTCCGTTTCTAGGAATCTGTCTTCAAAGAAAAATCAGATGCATGCAAAAATTTATTTACAGAGACTTTCGTTTCGGTGTCGTTTACCAGAGCCAAAATTATCAACCTCATAAGTGTACAAAATGTATGGGGAGTGTTGTTTAATAAACCGTGGTTATTTGTGAGACGGAATACCCCGTGATCGTCAAAAATCACGTTTTCGAAGAATGTGTGCTGGCGGTGAAAATGTTCCTTTTGACAGTCCCTCTGCGCCCTGGGACGCTTGTCTTATAGCAACATCCTTCTTCTGATTCTACTGTAAGCCTTTGGGATGCTGTGGGACCAGTGGTCTTTCCTCTCTACATCCCCTGCAGCATTCATTCTCTGTACCAAATATTTTGACAGTTTGCTCTTTTTTTTTTTAATGTTTATTTATTTATTTATTTTAATTTTTTTTAACGTTTATTTATTTTTTGAGATAGAGAGAGACAGAGCATGAATGGGGGAGGGGCAGAGAGAGAGGGAGACACAGAATCGGAAGCAGGCTCCAGGCTCTGAGCCATCAGCCCAGAGCCCGATGCGGGGCTCGAACTCACGGACCGCGAGATCGTGACCTGAGCTGAAGTCGGACGCTTAACCGACTGCGCCACCCAGGGGCCCCCAATGTTTATTTATTTTTGACAGAGAGAGAGAGAGAGAGAGAGAGACAGAGCATGAGCGGGGGAGGGGCAGAGAGAGGGAGACAGAACCGGAAGCAGGCTCCAGGCTCTGAGCTGTCAGCACAGAGCCTGACGTGGGGCTCGAACCCACAGACCGCGAGATCGTGACCAGAGCCGAAGTCGGATGCTTAACCGACTGAGCCACCCAGGCGCCCCGACAGTTTGCTCTTTTTATGACTATTTATTACGTATTACTTCCACTTGCTGTCTTTCATGGGTGTGTGTTAGGAACGCATGTCACGGGTCCATGTGTGCATGGATGTGCACGTACATGCATGTGTAAGACGGACAGAGAACTCAGGACAGTAAACCCACTGAAGGCATGGGCCACAAGCTCCACATCTCTGTCAGTTCTTCAGTTTTGGCTTGTCTAAATCCCTCTAAACTCCTCTTCCTTGATTCTGTTCCAATTCCACAAATCGGTGTTTGAGGATATACAGTAAAGCGTTGGATTGCGAGCAACTTGTTCTGGGAGTGTTCTGCAAGACGAGCAAACATTTCTAATGACTTGATAAACGAGCGATGTCTTGCAACACGAGTAGTATGTGAGGCCGAGGGTCACATGATCACAACTGAGCCGATGATTCTTGAAATTCACTTTGATATACAAGTGCTTAGGATTACCAGCGTGTTTCTGGAATGGATTATGCTCGCAAACCAAGATTTTCCTTGTACTTCCCTCCCCAAATAGGCTCTCCTTCCTGCGTTCCCAATTGCTATGGTGGTATCTCCTTTGGGCAGTCAGATTCAAATTTCCAGAGCCACTGGCCATCTCATCCTGACACCGTTGGGTTTTTTGTTTTTTTAAGTCTTTGCATGTGGCTTTCCATTCCCAAGGTTGGCATGCCAGACAGTGAACCTATCACTTCCCTCCAGAACAGCTAACTCTCTTCGCTGGGCCATCCACGTACAGCCTCTCGTCCCTTCAAACTACCCTGTGCCCAACCACTCATCTAAGTTATTTTTATCCTGTCACCTCCACCCAGAAGCTTTCAGTGGCCACTTTTAAATGGCCATTATTAAAGTAAGGGCTAATTTATCCTGGCACATAGGTCCCTGTTTAATTCAATCCCAACCCATCCATCTTGTTTTTTAAATATGAAACAACTTCTTACTCGATATCCCTGCCTCCTGTCAAAGGAGGCACCAATCCCTGGATGCATCCTATATTCTCACAACTTCTCCTCTTGCCAGCTGTGCCATTTGGGGTAATTTGCACAACCTCTTTAATCTCGGCCCCTCATCTACAAAGTGGGGATAATACTAACAATGTCTTCTTTAAAGGACTGTGGTGAGAACAAAGCAGATGAATGAATGCGACAACGGTCATTGATGTGTTCAGTTTCGCCAACCGGGACAGAGGCCGGCAGGACAGCCCCCAGCTGCATCGGGGAGCATCAGCTGAGGTGCGTCCATATGGCTGGAGGATCTGTTTCCAAGATGGCTCCCTCATGGGGCTGGCCAGGTGGTGTTATTGGCAGAAACCCGACCGGGGCTATAGTCCTGGAGCCCAAATGATCCTCCACGTGGACTTTCCATGTGGTTTCTTGTCAACTGGGTTCTAAGAGAGAGGCGGAAATTGGCAGTCTTCTTAAAAGGTAGGCATGGAACTAACTAGCACAGCATAGCCTCCATCATATGTTAAAGCAGTCACGGGCCAGCCCAGACCCACGGTGGTGAAGGCATAGACGCCACCTCTCCAGGAGGGTGAGGTGCGTGCCTACGGGGAAGGCAAGAAGCCGTGGAAGCCGTCTCTTGAGAGAAGATACCGCCATCCGGTCTTTGCGATCCCGTCTCGTCTAGTAGCAACACTCAACAAATATTAAACAATTCCTCAACTCTTATCTTAATTCCAGTGTTATTACCATAGGTTATATTAGTTTCAGGTGTATAATATAGCCGTTCAACAAGTCCGTGTCTCCGTGCTCATCACGACAGGTGCCCTCTCGATCACGTTCACCTGTTGCACCCATTCCCCGCCCCCACCCGCCCCCTGGTGACCAGCTGTTTGTTCTCTAGAGTTAAGAGTCTGTTTTTGGGGTCGTCTCTCTCTCTTTTTTCTCTTCCTGCGCTCATTTGTTTTGTGTCTTAAATTCCACGTGGGAGTGAGATCACGGGGCTTGTCTTCACGATTGCCGAACCCTGAAGGCCTGTACCTTGCGTCTGTCAAACCATCACTTGGATTGCTGTCTGGAATTGTGAGTTGACTTTTCCCCTGTGTTCCGGTTAGTGATGACATTGCAGCTACACAGGAAGCCCTTTGAGGGCCAGGCTCCCGGCTACAAGACACATTTTTGCATTCCGCCCACCAGAGATGTCCGCGGAGTTAAGTGCCATAAACGTGCAACACTTGATTTATTTTCTTCTGACAGCCCCAGCGCTGAGAAGGGAACCTAAGAGCCGCTTTTACTGAATTTTTGTACAACACCAGACTCCCTAGGCTCCAGGGAAAATTCAGAGAAACAGTCCCTTTGTTCTCCAGCCCAGGGCAGAGCCCGGCCCAGAACCTTCCACTGGGGGAAGTTCAGGGAGGAGGCTGCAGACTGGAGGGCGTGTGGAGGAAATTCCATTCTAGACCCTCATTTCCGAAACTGCTCTGTGATTAGCCCGGCTTTGTGCTGGCCCAGTCCAGAGGCCGGGCCCCTAGGTCATAAAAGCACCAGGAAAATACAAATGCAGCCTCTTTACAGCCTCAAACAGGAGGTTAAAGTATTTGCTTTGTTGTTTGTTTATCTCTCAGACTGAAGCCAATTATTCCTATTACTTTTTTTTTTTAACTTCACTACAGAAACTTAAGTTCATTTTAAGTATTTTTAAGTTCATTTCTTCTCAAAAAAAGGGCCTCTGCAACACATTTTTTTTCCTTTGGTTCCAAGGCCTCAAGCCAGGTCTCGGTGACAGGGAGGGCAGGCCTGGGGTCACATGTCAGAGGTCAGGGGCCCCCTGATTGTTCCCAAATGTGCTTCCGAGTAACCATAGATTTGAACTTTGCATTGTTGTGGGGGCCCTGGGGAGAGAGAGGCCCTGGGGGAGGAGAGAGGCCCTGGGGGAGGAGAGAGGCCCTGGGGGAGGCCATCTCTGCAGTTCAAAGGCGGCCAGCTCCGGTTTCACTTGGCCCACTGTTTCCATCCCTGAATCCTCCCGAACCCAATCCCGGTGGGGCTGCCTTGGGTGGGGGTGGGGTGGGACTCGGGACGGACATTCCGCGTTACCCAAAGCCGCACATCTCACAGATTGATGGTGCCTTCAGAGCCGGAAACACTCAGGATTAGCGTCAGAGGCTGAAAATTCCCCTGACTGCTTCCTAAAGTCCCAGAACACTTGCCCCAAAGCCGGTAAAGGTTGCTCCTCTGCCCAGAACCAACCCCTCGGTCCCCACTTCCCGGCCCAGGCAGGGTTCTTTGTAAAGTGTAGCTAAACGCAGGGCACTGAGGTTCAGAAGATGAACCCCAATGCTGGCTTTACCCAAGGGTAGTGGGTGTTTGCTAGATCACACAAGCTGAAAAGGAGGTAAAAGATCCCAGACCATCCCCCCCAAGACAAGTGTCTCCACTGATACCTGAAAATCTACCATAACCAGGACGTAAATTTATATCTGTTGATATGGAAGAGTGTATAAGAGATATTGTTAAGTGCCAAATACAAGCCACAGCGTAATATATCTACTGTATGGCCCCAACTATGTAGGAGATACACATGGGAGGAAAGTGAAAAATGACACGTCAAAATGTTGGTAGTCGTACCCCTGACGGGTGGGACTTCGAGTGATTTTTTTTTTCCATTTTTCTGCATTTTAGAATTACACCACCCGTGTATAGACGAGGAAACCAAATGTTCATGAATCATTTCTTTAGTTCAGTGTTTTTTCAAATTGTGGTTGGAAGGAACCAGCGTCAGACTCGGGAAGCTCGCTGAACAGGAAGGTCCCTACGTGTCAGTCAGACCTACTGAGTCCGAATCTGGAGAGGCGGCCTGATCGACAGCATTGGAAGCACCCTCCTCCAGGCCATTGTCAGGGAACGTGGTCCACCCAGGCGGATGTTTGCTTTGCCCAAAGGGTTCTGGCTCCGGCTAGTGAAGCATAGTGACCACTCAACCCCACGGCCCGGCCTGCTTTCCTTGCCCCCTTTCCCTCTCTCCGCCTCCTTTCTCTCCGACCTCAGGAGCCAGAAAGAGCCTATCAGCCCAAACGGAGCTAGACCAAACCCTGGCTCCTCCCCTTGCCCTTGACCAACAAGAGCCCACAGACCGAGCCTCTCGGTATCATCCTCCCCTCCTTCCCTTGATGTGGTCTTCTCTTGGCCTCACTTCCCTTTTTTTTTTACCTCAAGGACTGACGGCACAAGCTGATTTGCATAAGTGCCAAAGTCAAGTAAAACTGAAGCTGTAAACCAACCGAAGTAATATGCCGGCGGGCCGCGTGGAGCACTGAAGCATCTCGGTGAGCCTGACCCTCCTCCCTGATAGACATGTGATCGTAGCTTCGTTACTGACCCTCTCTAGTCTTAGTTTCCTCCACTGTAACATGGGGAGAGTCAAACCTACCTCACAGAGGGGTCGTTCCAGGGTTTAAGGAATAAGGTCATGTGTATATGCAGAGGGCCCGGTGCATGGCAACAGGTACCCAACAAAAGTTGCTATTACGGGGCACCTGGGTGGCTCAGTTGGTTAAGCGTCTGACTTCGGCTCAGGTCATGGTCTCACAGTTGGCAGGTTCGAGCCCTGGGTCGGGCTCCGTGCTCACAGTGCAGAGCCTGGAGCCTGCTTCGGATTCTGTGTCTCCCCCACTCTCTCTCTCTGCCCCTCCCCAACTCATGCGCTCTCTCTCTCTCAAAAATAAATAAACATGTTGGGGCGCCTGGGTGGCGCAGTCGGTTAAGCGTCCGACTTCAGCCAGGTCACGATCTCGCAGTCCGTGAGTTCGAGCCCCGCGTCAGGCTCTGGGCTGATGGCTCAGAGCCTGGAGCCTGTTTCCGCTTCTGTGCCTCCCTCTCTCTCTGCCCCTCCCCCGTTCATGCTCTGTCTCTCTCTGTCCCAAAAATAAAAAAAATAAAATAAAATAAATAAATAAATAAATAAACATGTAAAAAAATTAAAAAAAAAAAAGTTGCTATTGCCAACCTACCCTAAAGAACTCTCGTAGAAAGTCTGAGACGGGCTTCCCAAACTCCCCGGGGAATTGAGAAATTAAAGCACAGTATTATAGTCTTCCCTCCCAGATATTTCAAATTCATCCCTCCAAGTGAGGCCCCAAACTGACACTTAGCAATTACACCTGGTGATTCTGATCGCACCTTGCATGCAGGTGGTCTCCGATCACATGTGGAGGAACACGAGTCTAGGGTTTTCATCAGCAAAACACAGACAACGCCCATTACCAGCTCCCTTGCTTAGGCAGTTCACGCTTAAGTAGTCAACCATCCACACAGCACAACACACGGGTTGGCTGAGCTTTGGCGGGTTGAAGCTGGGCCCAGCCGGCCATGGTTCCAGGCTGGGGTCTGGGTCCAGGTCTGATCCACACATCTTTCATTTTTCTTGGACCAGCACGTGCCCCAGGCATGTTCTCCCGATGCCACACTTCTAACATTCCACCAGCCAAACAAGCACATGGCTCCCAAAGTCAGTGGGGAGAGGGGCAGGTTATTATTTTCTGCCTCAGAGATGTGAATGAAAAATAAAGCCTTGCTTCTATAAGCCAGGAATCCACAAATCGGCCCCCAGTCTGTTTTCGTTTGCTCCACAAGCTAAGACTGACTTTTACATTTTTTAGGAGTTGTAAAGAACAACAAAATGCTTAGGAACAGAAACTGTATGTGGTCCACACAGTCTGTTTACTATCTGGCCCTTTAAGGAAAAAGTTGGTTGATTTGTACCGTAAGCCATCAAAATGTCAAGTGTTCTTTTGTTACACAGCGTTACTGAATAAATATAGGTGAACAATGTCATATTTTTGTTTGTTTTTAAATTAAGAGGGATTTCGTCTGACTCTTGACCTCAGGGTTGTGAGTTCGAGCCCCATGTTGGATGTAGAGATTACATAAAAACATACAAAAACAAAAAACACTACAACTATAAATTAAGAGGTATTTAAAATGTTTCTAAGCCATGGGGCAGGAGGGATGGAGAAGAAGGAGGGGAATCATTGAAAATACAGAAGAGGAGTGCCTGGGTTCCTCAGTTGAGCATCCAACTCTTGATTTCACCTCAGGTCAGGATCTCACAGTTGTGGGATGGAGTCCTGGGATTCTCTCTCTCTCTCCCCCCCCCCCTTCTCTCCCCCTCTCAAAAATAAAGATTTAAAACCAAGAAAGAGGGGCGCCTGGATGGCTCAGTCAGTTAAGCATCCAACTTCGGCTCAGGTCAGGACCTCCTAATTCGTGGGTTCGAGCCCTGTGCTGACAGCTCAGAGCCTGGAGCCTGCCTCGGATTCTGTCTCCCTCTCTCTCTGCCCACCCCCCCACCCCGTTCGTGCTCTATCTGTGTCAAAAATGAATAAACGTTGAAAAAACACTTTTTTTAATTAAGAAAAAAATAAAACCGAAAAAGAAAACACAGAAGAAAGGAAAATTAAAGAAAGGAGAATGGGTCTTGGAAGAGAAGGTTCCTTAAGGAGGAAGGACAATGGTGAAAATGGGTTGGGATCTGGTCAAGTGGAGAGGGTCGGGTGGGAGGGGTAGGATCGAGGCATGAAGTGATGGTCAAGGAGGAAGAGGACAAGACAGGCTTATCCAAGGGTAGGAATACCCAGCTACTGGGTGTCAGAGCAAATCTGCTGAAGAGAATCCTGGTGTCCTTGTAATAGAGTGCCGAGGGCTTTCCAGTGGACCTTCCAGGAATTATCAGACTGTGGGGATGTGCACCTTGGATTCTTTCTGACTGCCTAAGCTATGTAACAAATCCATAGGGAAAGAAGTTAAGTTGTGGAAAACTGATTCTGATTCGGAGTCTTCTGATCTCCTATTCTTTCCACTGTTGAGTTAAACCAAAAAAAAAGTGGCACCCCATCACATTATTCATTTGCTTGTCATCGATGAGCACAGGAGCTGTGACTTAGCAAGCAAACGGTCCTTGCATTCTGGGTCGTGATGGTTCGCTTGCCGATGCGGGGAAAGAAGCCCCAACCGTGTAACTGCTTGCCCTGCCTGAGGGGGGCAGCACTTGAACTCAATGGGACCGCAGGCGAGTGATTACCAGCGCCGAGAGGCAACTGGTCTCTACTGACTCTTTTCGTCCCTAACAGATCATCGAGTCAAAATTCTCAATAGCTGAGTGTCTCACAAGGACTTTCCAAAGTCCTACTGTTTTATTTCGGCCGCAAATAAATGCTCCCCCGCAGGTATGTTAGCATTTCGGGGGTGACTTCGCTCCGAAGCCTTCTGCGTTTTTCTCAGCAGGACCCCTTGCCTTCCAACATTCCGTGAACACCTAGGGTGGATGGGCTAGTTACAAATGTCACCTGCGTCACAGTCCCTAAGCCCTGTAGTCAGTCCACGCTTGTTTCCCAGAGAAGGATAATAACGTTAGCGATACAAATATGAAAACAAACAAAACGGGATCTCCCCCTGGGGTAGTTGAGTCTGAGGGAGAGACTTTCAGGCAAACCGGCAATTACGACCCAACACGGCCATCAAGAGTTGGTGAGAGCGTGGAGAAACCAGCCCCAGTGTGTTTGAGAGGATCATGGAAAGTTTAATGGTGCTAGGGTTCGCACTGACACTTGGAGAATAAGCAGGAATTTGCCTGGAAGAGGGAGGAGGAGGTGCCCAGAAGCTTCTAGACAGAAGTGCAGGTACAGGGTGTCTAGGAGGCAGAAAACAGTCCGGAGTGGCTTACAGGAGGCAGTACGTAGGGAAGAATTCCAAATATGAAACCAAACAGATGGTCAGGGACAAGTCATGGCAGACTGCGACGAGGAAACTTGCCTGCAGGCAACAACAGAGAGTCAGGGCAGCAAACAAGGGCTGAGTATAATATACATCCTGCACAAAGTACCCACGGGATACTTTCAAGGGAAGGCGAGGGCTCCTGTAAGAAGATAGTCGTACCCCCCCGCCCCATGACTGAATCAACACCAGGTCTGTCTGAATTTCCCGCCTGTGTCCAAATCCCCAAATAGCTTCTGTGGCACCTGTCTTTTGGGTCTATTATTTGGGCTATTAGAATCGGCTAGTCTATTGGGCTTTGGGGCTACCATAGCAAAATAGCCCAAGGGTGACTTATGATCGGCAGAAATTCATTTCTCACAGTTTTGGAGGCCGGGAACCCTAAGGTCAAGGCACTGGCCAACTCCATGTCTGGTGAGAGCCCCTTTGGTCACAGACAATCATCTCTCTGTGTGTCCTCGTGTAGTAGGAGAGGCAAGGAAACTCTCTCAGGCCCTTCTTTGGAAGACCGCCAATCCCATTCCTGAGGGTTCCGCCCTCGTGACCTAATCGCTCCCAAAGGCCCTACCTCCTAATACCGTCACCTTGGGGGTTAGGATTTCAACATATAAATCTGGGGTGGGGGACACAACCATTCAGACCAGAGCGGTACTCAAGGTGGACACTCAAGCGAATGCCAAGACATTGGTTTGTGCGGTTGCAAATATTTTCCGTCACTGGATTATTTCTTCGTGGTCCGAGGTCTCCGGTCCTTTACCATGATCTCTTAGATTGGGAAGGAAGAGGGCGAATGTCCCGCGACTCTGAAGGAGATGTACACCGTCATGGTAAAAGCAAAGTGTTAACGCGGCAAATTACCCGGCAGAAGCCAGTAGGTGCCTTTGCCCGCCTTTTATCGAGGTCTTTGGAGAAGCTGACTGGAAGGACGCAAATGACTCCCTTGGAAAGTGATGCTTCTGGGGACCTCTCAGGGCCACACTTAATCGCGAAGTCCCCTTCCCTCTCCCCACGTGCCACTGCCCAACCCCCACCCATCTCTGCCCTCCCCACCTCTCGCCCTTCAGAGAAGGCAGAAGTCTGTAGTCGGTGTATTTCCCCTCGCTGACATCCCCATCCACCAAGGGTGCTGGGGAAGGGTCTGCAGAGACAAAAAGAAAAAAAAAAAGAGGAATTCTTCTGTTCCCAAGAGAGAGCCTGACTCAGCTGGCTGGAAGTTTCATCTCCCCTGGGTTCCCAAACATGCCTTTGATTTTTAACGCACTGCCTTTTTGTTAATTACTGTGGGAAAGAAACAGAATTTCGGATAACTGGGCAGTAGCCGCATTTTTTACAGCAAAACAGATAGAGTCTACGAGTAGCACCTATGATAAACACCGGAGGGGACAGCCCATTAATTTTCAGCAGCAAGGGGGCATGATAGCCGCATCTCTTCTCCTTAAGGAAATTTTCACTTCTTGATTCCTTTTCTGTTGATTCAGATGTCAAAAAGCGAGGCGGCTGTGCATACCTGTCCCTCCAGAGAGCGCCTGGGGGCCCCAGGATCATCTAGATGGTGGGGTTTGTTACGGCTGGAGCCGCCCAGCTCATTCCTGACTCTGTAGCATCACTGCCCTCACACACCGCCCTCTTCTCGGACCATCTCCGTAGTGAATCTTGGGTAACAAATGTTACAGATGTAGCCAATTAAAACCACGCCTTATTTATTAACTCAATTCGGTAGCTTAGGCTTAGCTGAGTTCTCTGCTCTAGGTCTCACAAGACTGAAAACAAGATGTGGCTTGGGCTGGGCTGGGCTCTGAGGAAGGAAAGATTTCCAAGTCCGTTGAGGTTGTTGGCAACATTCAGCTCCGTGCAGCCTGAAAGCTAAAGTTCCCATTACCTTGCTGGCTGTCCGTTAGGGGTCACTCTGAGTGCCTAGACTCTACTCTGGTCCTTGCACATGATCCCCTCCATCTTCCAGCTTGCAAAGGTTCATCAAACCCTTCTTATGGTTTCTGTTTCTCTGACTTCCCCTTTTGCTATCAGCCAGATAAAACTCTCTGTTTTTAAGGGGCTTGGCCCATCCAGATTGTCTCCCTTTTGATTAACTCTAAATCAACTGATTAGTAACCTTAATGACACCTGCAAAATCCCTTCCCATCCCCTCCCACCCCCCCCATAATCAGGGCATGGAATCTTGTCTTATTCCCAGACCCTGGAATAAGGACAGGAAGTGGTGGTGGGGGGGGACTTTTACAATTCTTCTTACCACAAGGGTCTCAGAATACATACAAAGAGGAGGTAGAAGGATCTCACCTGTGCAACTCTGGCCACCATCCCCCCTTCCCACCTTGGCCGGACAAACCCTGACCTGGCCTCCTGACCTGCTGATGGCTGTGGACCTAGCTGGGCACCATGATCCTAGTTTGGGCATCTCACATACACAGTGACAGGAGCTGAATATGTCCCAGACCACAGATGATCACTTCTACAAATCCAGAGTTTACCTTACCCACACACCCATCAGACACACTCGGACATTTCTCTCTCTTAAATTGAGACAGGCTGGTCAATGGTCTTTCAGCTTTCAAGGATGCCCATCTCAGGGCCGCCTGGCTGGCTCAGTCAGTAGAGCCCATGACTCTTCATCTCAGGGTTGTGAGTTCGAGCACCACATTGGGCATGAAGGTCACTTGAAAAAAAATTTTTTTTTTTAATTTTTAAATGTCCATTTCTCCTCCCCAGCAACATACCCTTGGGTGTGCGCTTGGACCTGACCTGGAATGGGGCCCCTGCTTAATAGTAAAACTTTTCCTAGGTTTTTTGGCTTGTGTGTTTCTGAGCAGAGGTCTCCATGCATCCCGACCTGATACCCTTTTTCCCGTGTCATGTTTTCTATCCTGCACCAGGGTTCCATCCCTTCTCCTCTCTTCTGCACCTCTGCAAAGTCTTTTCTCCCCCTCCATTTGAAGGTGAGGGCATCTCCCACTAGCCCCCCCTCCAGACGCCTCTATTTCTTTTTCTCACCACAGGCCTCGCTCGCTCTATCCCAGGCACCTGGCGGGAGCTGTGTGTTCATGGAAGAAATGAGTGAGTGAATGAATGAATTGGCGGATGCTTTTCTAATCTTCTACTATCCGTAGTGTGGGGCTGCTGTTCGGTTATCGGATCATTCATTTTTTTCATCGCTCTTCCCTGGGAATACAAAGATGAATAGATAAGCATCTGCTCCTGGGCTACTGACGAACTCGTGCTCAGAGGAGTCTCTGGAACATTCCCCTTAGGGACAGCTCTGGCAGCCGAAAGGCGTCTATAAATTCAACATCTAGGAGTACAGGCTACTGTCAAATGTAATCGTTAAGCCGCCAGGTCTGCCATTCCAAGAGCGATAGGATTCCTTTCTTTTGTGAAATACAGCATTCTCATTGTTTTTCACTAAAAGAGACACTTTAAATTTGCTTCCCACCAGGTTTGAAGCTGGTGCCTAATGTGGCTGAAAATGTTATTGAGCCCAGGGAGGAAATCCAATGCCCGGGGGCTGCCCGGCTGAATGGCAGTCTTGTTTCCAAGGGCATTCTCCTTTGTCTGCCTAGGCTCTCGAATGACATGTTTGGACACAAAGCCTCTTAGGTAGAAATGACTACATTTGCAGGCGTTCTAATTTGGAGTGAGGTTTATTTTTCCAAAGTCTTGTTTCAAGATTAAGCGTCAGCGACATTTTACAGCTGAGTGGCAATTCTCATTTGGAAATAGGTTTTATTATGATATTTATTAGCGTTCTTGGTTTTTTTTTGCTTTTTTTGTTTTTGTTTGTTTGTTTGTTTGTTTGTTTGTTTTTGTGGTTTTTTTGAAGTTTCCTTTTTGAAAGACAAGCATCCTGCCTTGAAATTTTCCAGGGAGGCTTTCACTTTCTTTCCGTCGAGGTCATTTTCTTAACCTCTCAGAGATATTTATCTTTAGTTAAAACCTTTCTGGGCAAGGAAAGCAGAGAGGAGACAGTTGATAGGGCCTAGGAAAGTCAGAATCCTTGGGGAATTGGGGCAAAGAGAGGCTATTTTCCTAATGGCCATTATTCTCAGCCCCATAGATTAAGTGGTTCCTTGGCCATAAAGGCAGGTTTGGGCCAAAGGTCCCGGGAGCATAGGAATCACGCCTTTTGTATTTGAGAGCCAGTGTGTGTCCCCCCCCACTCACCAACTGCATTACAGTATACGTTCTCATTTTCCATATTCTTGATGTTCTAGCATCTGGGGACTTGCTCACTGGGGAGAGACTGTCCTCCCGGGTCTAGCCAATCCTGAAGGAGAGCAAACTACCCTCCAGGGAGCACTCCTTTCACATGCAAACTAACCAAACCAGAGTCTGGATTCCAAAGCACCCCTCTGTATGGTGCTTGCGCTCCAGAAGACGACGCCCACGTGTCCCAGGGCCCGGGCACCAAACCGCTGGCGACAACCTCTGTGCTCCAGAGCCCGTGGAAGTACCCAAACTCGCCAATCCTAAACCTGTCCACACTGCGTACACCGCCTGGCTCACTCCTTCCAGAAAAACCCCAGTAAAGGCTCTCCTCCATGCTTTCACCTTGCCCTTCACGCCTCCTGCCCGGTCCTGGTGGTGCAGCGTCCCTCCTGTTTCTGGGGAATTTGCAAGTGGCTGTCTCTTTAATGCCAGTTGTCTCCTCATCTTTTGGCCCCGTCGCCCCTGAATAGTAGCACCATCTAAGTTTTTAAAACACCAGCAACGCTCTCCGCCACACCCCCACGAAGTGAGAAAGAAAGAGAAGGCCAAGACCCGTAATCACTACTTCAATCCAGAAGAATCTATGAAGAAGGGGGGGTAGGTGACCAGTATTTTCTGACTCCGGACATAGTCTAGGTCAGCTTCGTCAAGAGCTTGTAAAGTGACACTATACTAATCTCATTTTCGTGAGGGGCAACTAAGACTCAGAGAAGTTAAATAATTTGTCCAAGGCCGCGAAGCTACTCTAGTAGGCAAGAAGGCCAAGTTTAACTCATTTTTGTTTCGTTAATCCTCAATGCCAATGCCAACCCAACCCCGAGCTTTTGGTCTCACCCCCTGCCATTTATACCCCCACCTTCTGTGGGGATTCCTTCTGGGTTCTATTCCAAAGTAGCTTTGCTGTTTACCAAATCCCCCAAAACCCGAGGATGGAGATTTATGGCACTGTGCTTCCGTCTAAAGGTACTTCAAACAATCAGTCACTGATTGTTCCAGAGTATCTGCCATACCCTCTTCTCTGGGTTATCTGCAATGAGGAATGAGAACAATCCTGGGCAAGACATGATCTGCACGTGGGGAACTCACAATCCAATCTGGGCTAAACAACGACCACAGGGAGAGCGAGACCAGGGGACCACAGGGGACAAATTAATGAGCTGCCAAATCGTGTGGCCCACAATATGCAAGGAGAAAGAGGGCAGGAGAAATTGAGGACTTCCTGGAATAGGTAAAGTTCGACTAGGACCTTAAAGGATGGGGAGAAGTTGAGTAAAGAAAAAAAGAATTGTTTTTAGAGGGTATGGCGGTTTCTAAAAACTAAAAATATCGGGGCGCGCACCTGGGTGGCTCAGTCGGTTAGGCTCAGGTCACGATCTCACAGTGACTTCGAGCCCCGCATGGGGCTCTGTGCCGACAGCTCAGAGCCTGGGGGCTGCTTCGGATTCTGTGTCTCCCCCTCTCTCTGCCCCTCCCCTGCTCACACTCTCTCTCTGTCTCTCAATAAATAAACGTTAAAAAAAATTCCAAGAAACCCCTAAAAACAGCATAATCACGTAGCCAGCCATCCCGCTTCTGGGTATGCACCCGCAAAAAATTGAAAGTAGAGACGCAGAGAGATATTTGTTTATAGCAGCATTATTCACAAGACCCAACAGGTAAAAGCAACCCAGGTGTCCACGGATGGACAAATGGACAAATGGGGTGTCTATTATCATTCGGCCTCCACAAGGAAGGCAACTCGGACACCTGAGCGAACCTCCACGACATTGTGCTAAGTGAAACCGGCCAGTCACAAAAGGACAAATACATTAGATTCCATTTACATAAAATAGATTCATAGAGACAGAACGCGGAATGCTGGATGCCAGACGCTGACGAGAGACGAAAACGGAAAGGTGCAGACTTCCTGTTCGGGACGACCAAAGGGTTCTGGAAATATAGCGGCGATGGTCACGCACCATTGCGAACGTACCTGAGGCCGCTGGACTATATACACTTGGAAGGGTGAAAGTGGCAAATGTTACGTTTATTCTACCACAAGAAAAAAGTTTTTAATTTTTTTTTTTTTCTCTATCCCTTTACGTGTCAAAGCTTGGAAATATTTGTTCACAAGGGAGATTTTCTGAAACATGATGCGTGCTCCTGCTCTCTTAAACAGAGCATAGCGATCATGACCTAAACATCTCCTGAGGGTCAGCATGGTCGGCTGGGCTGAAATACAGGCGGTTCTGAAAGTCGGTTCGATGTGTTACCAAAGGCACTCACACCGCCTGCCTGTCCACTTCTTTGTCCGGTGGCCGGTCTTCCTCTGTCTCCTCCCTAGTTTCCTGCATCTAGCAAAGTCAGCATTTCCTTTCACATCTGTTGTTTTATGTTCTAAATCTACAGCGAGTGGAGAGCAGCAAGGCAAGCGTGCTCCAGTGGGGTGCGGTGTTAAGAATTTACAGGCCCCTAGGGGCGTCTGGGTGGCTCAGTCAGTTAAGCGTCCGACTTTGGCTCGGGTCATGATCTCACGGTTCATGGGTTCGAACCCCGCGTCGGGCTCTGTGCCGACGGCTCAGAGCCTGAGGTCTGTTTCAGATTCTGTGTCTCCCTGTCTCTCTGTCCCTCCCCGTCTTGTGCTCTGTCTTTCCCTCTCTCAAAAATAAATATTAAAAACAAAAACAAAACATAAAAGAATTAACAGGCTCCTTACAAAGCAGGTGGGGCCTCCGCACCAGCCCTGTACCAACCATTGTTGTGCAGGCACCGTGGCCTCAAACCCAAGTCCCATGACTGCCAAGCATTGGTGAGCCCTCACTGAAGTGGAACAAGTCCAAATTCACCTCGCCATCCGACCCCAACCTATTCTCCCAGCTCATTGCATGTCCATCCCCCACACCCCCTTCATGTGATATTCATGGTTCTTTTCATAACCCGATACTCCAGGGACTGGCATAGCCCCAAATTCTCCCAAAAGCTTCTCGTTCTCTCTCATTCTCACCCAAGTCCAAATTCAAATACCACCTTGGTTGGCTCCATTCCAGCCTGTCCCCAGGTTCTCTCCCAGCCCTGAATTGATCACTCCCTCCTCAGGACCCCCAATGTATTTATTCCTGTCTTGGGCAGTCTTCGCATTAAGAACTGGCTGCTTGCTCAGAAGGAGGCTGTGGGCAGAGCAGGCACATAGACATGTACAGGGTCATACGCGACACACCAGATCCCGGTGAACGGCCTGACTTTCCCGCTATAAGACAGTGTCTTTGTATCCCACCGTCTTGAATAGGGAGGCATTCAGGAACTGTTTATTAAATTGAAATGAATTATTGAGAATACAATACAGATTAAGCATCTAAATTTAGATTACCTGAAAAAATAGGTAAGAGGAAATTGTATTGGAACCACTGATTAACCAAACTTAATCAAATTCATGTTTATGAACCTAGAGATGCTGTCAGCGTGTGAAAGTCTAATTAATGAGTTGGAAAGACATTTTGAGGCAGAAGGAACACCCATGCCCCTTCCCACATGTACCAAGCCCCTTTGTACCTGTCCCAGGTAGGAAAAGACGTGGTGTCAGTAAACTTGAAACTCCCTTCCCATGAGTTTTTCCACTTTTCCGTCTTCACAAGGTGCAGGGGATCCCAAGTGTTTCAAAAGCAAAATATTCTGCATGTATCTCTACCGTAGACAGCATCACTTTGGATTATTACTATTCTTCTTGGTTAAAATTTCTTTTTCCCCAGCCCGACTAAACTCCTTAAGAGCAGGGGCACTGTGCCTGCCACATGATAAGTGCTCAACATATTACTGAAGAAGTGGATGGATGGATGGATGGATGGATGGATAGGTGGATGGATAGATGGATGGATGGATGGATGGATGGATAGATGGATGGATGCATGACAGACAGACACATATTTTACTTTCAACAATTGATATGAACTCTTGCCTTTCTTACCTTCCCCACAGGCAGAATGACAGCTCCATTTCTGGGCTAAGCAGAAAGGATGGGCCAGCCTGAAAACTAATGTTTTGATCCTTTTCACAGTTGCCTCCTTAGTACATCTTCCTTTTAAACAACATTGGCCCTTGGGTGTAAGAAAAAGGAGAAGAGGAGATCATTTTGCTCAGTGTTCCCACCTGTCTTTCCAAAGTAGTTTTTATGAGGAGTATTTGGGTTTTTTTTTTAAGTGTATTCATTTTTGAGAGAGAGAGAGAGAGAGTGAGCAGGGGAGGGGCAGAGAGAGGGAGAGAGAGAGAGAGAGACGCAGAATCCAAAGCAGGCTCCAGGCTCTGAGCTGTCAGCACAGAGCTCGACGTGGGGCTCAAACTCACGAACTGCGGGATCATGACCTGAGCCGAAGTTGGACGCTTAACTGACTGAGCCACCCCGGTGCCCCTATGAAGAGTATTTCTAAAGTTTGATTTCATTTATATGTTTTTAAATAGGTAATGTGCTCACAAGATGTAAAATTCAAATGGTTGAAAGGGATACAAATGAAAAGTTCTATCCGGTTCCCATCCTCAATATAAACATTGACTATTCTCTTGGGTTTCCTGCTAGAGATCATCTTAGCTTATAAAGGGAAATCCATACTTTCTTCTTTTTTAAACAAACGGAAGCACACCACATCCCAGCTTTTCTCAACCTTGGCTGTACATTCAAATCATTTAGGGGGAAAAATCATTTGGGGAAGCTTTTCAGAAAGCTTTAAATCAGAATCTCTAGGGGAGGGACCAAGCCATCAGTATTTTTAAAAACTCCCCAGGTGTGCATCCCGAGTCAAGAAACACTGCATACACTTTATTCTGCAGCAGACTTTTTTGTCTAACAATATGTCTTCTAGATCTTTCCACACTAGTCTGTAGGAATTCCCTCTTTAATTTTTTTATATTTACAATTTTCTAAATATTTATTTATTTATTTTTGAGAGAGACAGCATGAGCAGGGGAGGGGCAGAGAGAGAGGGAGACACAGAATCCAAAGCAGGCTCCAGGCTGTGAGCTGTCAGCACAGAGCCTGACACGGGCCTGGAACCCACAAACCATGAGATCATGACCTGAGCCAAAGTCGGACACTTAACTGACTGAACCACCCAGGCGCCCCTATTTTATTTTTTAAGTTTGTTTATTTACTTTGGGAGAGAGACAGAGAGTGAGTCGAGGTAGGGGCAGAGAGAGAGAAGGAGAGAGAGAATTCCAAGCAGGCTCAACACTGTCAGCACAGAGCCCGATGAGGGGCTCGAACTCACAAACTGTGAGAACTCATGAACCCTGAGATCGTGACCTGAGCCGAAGCCAAGAGTCGGACGCTTAACCGGCTGAGCCACCCAGGTGCCCCTTGAATGCTCTTTCTTTAAAGGGCATTCCGCTGGATAGCTGGAATACGAGGGCATTTATGAGTATCAGGTTGTTTCCAATATTTTGCTCTTACAACAGTGCTGTAACGAACAACATTTTACACCTATCATTTTGTGCAGATGCATATATATCACATATATTGCAAATGACATATACCTTATATATGCAGGATAAAGCCCTACAAGTGACACTGCTGAGTCAAAACACAAGGATATTCACAATTTTGCTACATATTTGTGATTTTGCTGTGCATGATTTTACTGAATACTTCATCCTAAATATTTGGTAGGTATCTCTAGCTAGCTGCCCTGTGAGGATTAATCATTAAACCAGGTTCACAAAGAGTTTTTAAAGTGGAAAAGTGTGATTGCATTTTAGAGCCATATACACCAGGGTGTAACTACTATACTCAGGCTTAAATTTCAAAAAGTGAGTACAGATTGGGGGTGCAGATCTCTTCCGTAGTTAGGGTTACCAGTGCCTTTCCTGATAGGGATGGTTGGCGGCTCGGTTTCTTGTTCTTTCTTGCCATTAAAGAGTTTTGTTCTCAGAAAGGAAACAATATGTGCTCTTTGATGTGGCTCGGGAAAAAAGAGGCCAACACCACATTTTAAAATGCTTTGTGAAACGGCTCTTTAGAAGAAAGGGCTCACAGAGAGCTACGGCTCAAACAAGAGAAGGTTTTTAGAGCACTTGAAGAAGTTCTGACTCTAGAGGAATTCTCGTATTTAAAAAAAAAACACACACACAAAAGCAAATCATGGAAAATGCAGATACAATTATTCTCTCTCTGATGGGAATCACTCTCCAGCCCCAGTGGATCTTCTCTTTGAGGAGATGACAGAAGACAGTAAATGAAGCCCTGAAACAGAAACACCCTTGTGCAAAGGCTTGTGTTCCTAGGAGCAAAGAACGGGAGCCCTTTGGGAAGCTTCCACGTTTTTCTTTTTATTATTTTTTTTAATCTTGATTTATTTTTGAGAGAGAGAGACAGAGCCTGAGCAGGGGAGGAACAGAGAGAGAGGGAGACACAGAATCCAAAACAGGCTCCAGGCTCCGAGCCGTCAACACAGAGCCCGTCGCGGGGCTTGAACTCACGAACCGAGTGATCACGACCTGAGCTGAACTTGGACGCTTAGATGACTGAGCCACCCAGGCGTCCCGAAAGTTTCCACATTTTTAGATGGTTGAAGATTCTCGCCTGTAACATTCGTCTCTCCTCCTTTCTCCTCCTCCTTTGAGAGACAGACAGACAGATGGACACAGAGAGAGCCAGAGACAAACACCAAGAAAGAGATGTGCAGATAGATACAGGGGAAACAGAGAAAGATTTTCCTTTGGTTATGACATGTTTTTAAAATAGCTGTCAAGACAATGCTGAAAGAAATGGACCGTAATAAAACAGGTCATGTCCATGTCAGATTGAGTTTTATGGTATTCCTCTATTTCCTGAAGAAATTCAAGCATCAGTAGTCTTTGAATAGTTCATCAGTCGAGGTTGTTTGATAGAAAGCACTAGAAATTGACTCATGAACTAAAGGCCAAAGGAGGGGTGGGGGGGGTTGTTTCAGTGACACCGAACTGCTCGCAGAGTTGAAAGCAGGAGCCAGGACCGATCTGGGGAACACTGTGCCAAAGGCTCATAAGGAGTTTCTATTGGAGATCTTGCCATCACGTGATTTTTTTCAGCCTTCTAGAAACATAATCTGGTTGGCTTGGCTTCATCATCGGCCCACCTCCTGCGGTCAGGGGCAGCTGGGGCTCGCACCAGGGAGGGTGTGGGAAGTTGGGAAACAACCCCCAAGCCCCCAGCCACTTATGCCCACGGATATTGGATCTGGGGGAAATAGCGATTCAATACTGAAATGCTATCACAGCTTAGGACTTTGCTCCTCCTGAAAATGCTTGGGAGTCTGATTAGGATTCGGCCTGGACGAAGCAGTGCCAGAAGTCCCTTGCGAGACGGAGGGCGTACTGAACGCGCCTCAATCTCCTGGGCCCCGCCGATCGTTTTTTAAAAGTGGGCACGTAAAAAGCAGGGTGCAGATAGTTGCATGCCCGTGCTCACAGCAGCATTATTCGCAGCAGCTGCAAGGTGGAAACAACCCGAGTGCCCACGGACAGATGGAAGGATAAACGAAATGTGGCACACGCACACAGTGGAATATTATTCAGCCTTAAACAGGAGGGAAATTCTGACAGACGCTGCAGCTTTGTGAGATAAGCCACTTACTAAAGGACATTGTATAATTCCACTTACATGAAGTCCCTAAAACAGTCAGATTTTTTTTTTTAATTTTATAAATTTTTTTTAATGTGTATTTATTTTTGACAGAGAGAGAGTCAGAGCGTGAGCTGGAGAGGGGCAGAGAGGGAGAGGGAGACACAGAACCCAAAGCAGGCTCCAGGCTCTGAGCTGTCAGCACAGAGCCCGATGCGGGGCTTGAACTCACAGACCGTGAGATCGTGGCCTGAGCTGAAGTCATTCGCTCAACCGACTGAGCCACCCAGGCGCCCCTAAAATGGTCAGATTTATAGAGACAGCGGGTAGAAGGGTGGTTGCCAGGGGCTGGGGGTGGGAGGAGAGAACGGTGGGCGGCATGGTTTAACAGGTGGAGAGTGTCAGCTGTGCAAGATAAAGAGGGCTCTGGGGGCACCTGGGTGGCTCAGTCGGTTGAGCGCCCGACGTGGGCTCGGGTCATGATCGCACAGTTTGTGAGTTCAAGCCCCACATCGGGTTTGCTGCTGTCCGCGCTGAACCCGCTTCAGGTCTTCTGTTCTCCTCTCTGTCACTCCCCAGCACACACTCTCACACTCAAAAATAAATAAAACATTTTTTTTTTCTTAAAAAGAAAAAAGTTCTGCAGATGGACGACGGTGACAGTTTGCACAAGGATGTGAATGCCACGTGTGTGCTTAACGCCACTAAGCGTGCACTTAAAAAGGGGTGAAACAGAAAAAGGTAACGTCCTGTATCGTTCACTACAGTACGAAGAAAGAAGCAGTGTCTGAAAGCCGAGATGCCAGCAGCACGAATTAGGAGTGTATAAAGGACGTGAAATTAAAGTCTGTATTTCCAAACAGGGCTCCCTTTTCCCGTGGCGTTCTTTCTGCAAGGGGTTGCCTTGGCTGCTTCCAAGCGTTGTACTTGATCATTCTTTAATTTACAGAATAAAAAATTCATGAGTTTTAAAGAAAGACGTCAAAGGCAGAAAGTGACTTCTTTTTTGTATGCATTACAAGTCCAGCTAATAATCCGAACCCCCCTGCACCCACACAGGCTTTTCATACTGGATTGCTCTGCAGAGCCCGGAGTGGGGGGGGGGGGGGATTAAAACTTTATGACCGAGAGCACTATTTCGTTTCCTTTCTAAACTAACCCCAGGAAAGGCCACCCACGCAGGCTTGTGCAGACAGAGCAGGACTTAACTATGAACTGAAACAACCGTACTGCTGCTTCCTCTATGGTGAAAAAACAAGAGAAGAAAAATGCGAAACCAGACCGAACACAATTGAAATACATAACGACTGCTGGTTTTCGTCTTAATAATTTACAGTGGGTGAGATGGTGAGGTTATCGATAGTCTTTCATGAGGTTACTTCAAAATGATATTTATTACCCCTCTTTCTGGTTTGTTCCTTCGCCACTTATTGGCCCTGCCGCACAGAGGACCTCCCAGCCCTCAAGTGCCCTCCCCGTCCTGAAACAATTCACATCCAGCAAGATCTTCTCAAAAGTCTTTCTATAAAAAGTCTTTGCTATAAAGTCCTTTTGGCTCTCCTCAGATCTCTTCCTCCAGTGAACAGCTAGGACGCTAATTACTTTCTTTTCCATGGCGCATAGGACTTGGGGCTATCAGAGTATAATTTTCAAAAAGCTAAAAACCCGACTCTCAGACAAATATAGAACGAACACGTGTCAATTATTTATGTAGCTAATTCACGAGGGTGCTAGGAGGCTGGTAAAGCTCGTTCAAAGGAGAATTCAATGAACAGATGTCTGTGTAGTCTGTCAGAAAAGACACCCTAAAATAAATGTTCAAAGCTACAGACTAAACTGGTTAGTGGCCTATGGGCCAAGAAAGCTATAACCTCTGGAGTTATCCTCCCTCGTCTTGGAAATCTGCAAGTTAACGTGCAGCTTCGGAGAACTTGGGCATTCGTTATTAGCAAATAGCACCACAAACAACAGTACATCTCCTAAAGAATTAAATAAAATTTGGGAGGACCTTGGGCTGGACACTGCTCCCCTATGCTATTGAAAGGATGTGCAGTCATCCTTTTACCTTATATCAAAGATTTTGAATCCATTTTCTTGGCCAGGTCAATCACTCCGTTTTATAAGAAGAGACGGAATTTTGGAGAGATTAGCTAACTTGCCCAAGATCGCACAACTGGTGAGGAGCTGAGCTGGAGCTTAAAACTAAGTCTGGACAGCCACAGCACAGGACTTCTCCAAAAGCAGACTAAAGAGCCACCGGCGGGTGACCCATAGCGGGTGGTGTCAGCAGAAGACACGCCTCACCGGTGTGTGCACATGGGGATCCAAGGGATACAAATGCTTACTAATTGTCAAGAAAGTCCGTGAGCTACACAGAGCACCTCTGATCCCACTGGTGATATACAAACAGCTAAGAAGCATAGAGCTAGTGGATCTTAGGTGTCATTAAGCCAAAGAGTTCTATGATTCTGTGTCTTATTTCGTCAGTTGGATTATAACTTTGAGACCACGTATTTAGCACTCAGAGATTTACTCAGTAAGTATTTGCGTCTATGGCAGATTATATTTTCCAGAGATGGCCACACCTGCATATTTATCCCATCTCATATGCTCTTCCTACAATGGGACTGTCTCTCCTTCTACCAGAGGAAGCAAAGTTTCCCCCAACACCTTGTATCTGGGCGGTCCGAGATGCTTGTCCTTGGAACCCAACCACCATTTTGCGAGGAAGCCCAAGCTACATACAGAGACCAAGTGTGGATGTTCTGACCAACATCCTTTCCCCCTCACCGCCACCCACCAAAAGCCATCCTCATGGGCGTGAGGCCTCAGACATGAGAACGAACAGACAGTCAGATGATTTCGACCCACAGGCTTTCCAGTCTTCCAGCTGAGACACAGGAGCAGAGGCCGATTATCCCTGCTGCGTGCCCTGTCTGAATTCCTAACCCACGGAAACCAAGAGTAATGATAGATAACTTTTGGTTTGCTTTGGTTTGTTTGAAGCTACTATGCCTTGGAGTCGTTTCTTACGCAGTCGCAGGTAATTAATATATCGTATTCTTGACACTGTAGCATTAACAGTTTCAACTTTTCATCAGGGGCTTAAATGTAAATGTCCTGTCGTGCTTCATGACTTCATTGAGCTACAAATTTGTACTTTGCTCACTGAGAGCAGGTGCGCTGTGTTCCATGTAGACATGACATGGCCTTGTCCACCATGATGATATTTCAGGGGCGTCAGGCTGGCTCAGAAGAGCATGTGACTTTTGATCTCAGGGTCGTGAGTTCGAGCCCCATGTTTGGTATACGGATTGCTTAAATAAGTTAAAAAAAAAAAAAAAAAAAAAAAAAAAAAAGATGACGCTATTTTAGCCAGTGGTCCATACTGTGCCTAAGGACATTCAATGGGGACTGTTTTGCTGGAGTGAAGATGTGCACGTTTGTAGCCTTATGAAGGTCTTTGGATGCATTTGCCCAAAATCTCAGCGGTCAGCTGTGCTTCCTTGTGTTTCCCAGCTCCCAGCAGAGAAGTTCCCAACGTGTGAGATCTGAGATTTCTCAAGTTCTCCGCCCAAGAACCTCAGGTCAGGAGAAAAATAAATTAAACAGACCTCTGGCTCAAGCAGCCATTAGCACAGCCTGACTCAGAGCCTTTGACTTCGGGGACCCAGAAGCTGATGAAGTCGTTTTCCCAGGAAGAGACGTAATTTAGATAAAGCGTGCTTTCAGGAATATTCTTTAAGAGCATGAGCGCAATAAATTACTACAAAGAGCGGATTTTAAAGATTCCTTGATTTATACGATTCTACTCCCCTCCGCTGGAGGCTGTATTTTTAAAATGATAGCAAACAACAACCACCACCACCGCAATAAAGGCAGGCAGCAAAACCTAGCCGCTAGGAAATCAGGCTTGTTTCTGCCATTTACTGGCACCATCATTTCTCTGAGTCTCAGTGTCTTTGCTGTAAAACGGGGCTAATAATAATCTACCTCCTAGAGTTGTCCTTAGGATTAAATAGGAAAATGCATGGAAAACCCTTAGCACAGTGTCTGTCACACAATGAGACAGTAGGAACTGTTTTCCTGACCATTTTCCCGTATCCTCCTTGCATTTCGTCCATCCGTGTGTTTCTCGCCCGTGTCCCCCGCTAGAACGTGAACCCCAGGCCGGCAGGAACCTGTTCAGTTCCTTAGATATTTCTGGGGCCTGGGACGGTGGCTACCATGGGGTAGGTGCTGAATAAATAAATGACCCATTTTTCTTGACTTCTGTATCACTGTATAAACAAACTGTTGCTGATAGTAATACGAATAATAATAGCTGTGAAATGAATTAAACAAGGAGGCCATCAGACCCAGGTGGCTCTTAATGCCAGGGTGACCCACGTAAGCAAACCAAAATCCAAGCCTGTAAATGGCTCAAGTTGACGAAATTGAAACCTAAGGACAACCCACCACCAACAGCCATCTAGGCCTCGAGCGGTAGCCAATCAATCATTTTGGGTCACTTTTTTAAAAAGTCTATCTACTCTGAGAGAGACAGAGCGAGAACAGGGAAGGGGCAGAGAGAGAAGGAGAGACGGAGAATCCCAAGCAGGCTCCGTGCGGTCAGCGCAGAGTGGGACACGGGGCTCAAACCCCCATGAGACAGTAGAGTCAGATGCTTAAGCAACTGAGCCACCCACGTGCCCCTTGATCAATGTTTGTGTTATTAATCTCTTACTGTGCCTTATTTATTTATTTATTTATTTATTTATTTATTTATTTTAACGTTTATTTATTTTTATTTATTTTTGGGACAGAGAGAGACAGAGCATGAACGGGGGAGGGGCAGAGAGAGAGGGAGACACAGAATCGGAAACAGGCTCCAGGCTCCGAGCCGTCAGCCCAGAGCCTGACGCGGGGCTCGAACTCACGGACCGTGAGATCATGACCTGAGCCGAAGTCGGCCGCTCAACCGACTGAGCCACCCAGGCGCCCCAACTGTGCCTAATTTATAAATTAAACCTTATCATAGGTATGTATGTCCAAGAAAAAAAACATAGTATGCATAGGGTTGGATGCTACCAGCAGTTCAGGAATCCACTGGGGGTCTTGGAACATATCCCCTGTGAATAAGGGGACACCACTGTGTATTTCTCGACTTTTCCAAAGCTTCCTGTTGATTGGGTTGTGTAACTGCCCAAGTCCAGAGAATCTGAGAAGCATATTATAAGGCAGAGACTCTTAGTTTCTGGCAATATGTGTTTTTCTCATCTTTCCTAGTGGTAAAACTTTTATCCGAGGACATAGTCACTCAGCATAATGATTACATTTGCTGACCTCCCTGGCAGTCACGTGTGGCCACGTGGCTAACTTCTGGCCAATGGGATGGATGGCTGTGAAGACTCTGTAGCTCACCACCGCTTCTCTTGTCTCTTCTTCATCATTCCTCTTGCGTCTGGGTGTTGGGAATTCTGATGCCGCCATGTTGGACCATAAGGACTGGTCCCTGAAGACTTCTTGAAGCAGATTGCTTACTTCTTCAATTTGTCTATCTGGTTAAGCAACTGTTATTTGGGGTTTTCTGTCACTCTCAGGCGAGCTGATTCATTATTAATTCAGTGGCAAATGGTGGAAATCAGCACTCAAGTAGGTGACATTTAGTGACAAAATTGGTAACTACACAGCTTAGCTCACGTTGCATCCTACGGACAAGAAAGGCAGTAATGGTGACAGCTTGCTTTTTTATAGTGCTCTATCATTTCAAAGCATTTCAAATGTATTTTCCCTTTTGATCTTCATCAGAAACTCCTGGGCCAGAGAAATAAAAGGACTTAGGGGTTGGCTTCTAAACTGAAAGCTATGCTCTCCTGGCCCTGGGGGCACAGCTTTTTCTGCCATGTCTCACCATCTGGGCTGACTCACACAATTACCAGTGGCATGGTAGAGGGCTGAGATTTTCCTTTCAGTTTTTTTTTTTATAAATTTCTCAAATTGATTTCAATTATTTACACAATGGTAAAGCCCATGCTTTGAAGGTATGAATTGTGTCCCCTACAAATTCCTATATTGAAGCCCTAATGCTGTATTTGGAGGTTGTGCAGGTGAGTCCTTATCCAAAATGGCTGCTATCCTTATAAGAAGAGGGGTACTTGGTGATTCAGTCGGTTGAGCATCCAACTCTTTCTTTCTCTTAAATCTATGTGTTTATTTTGAGAGAGAGAGAGAGAGAGAGAGAGAGAGAACATGTGTGAGTGGGGAAGGGGCAGAGAGAGATAAAGGGAGAGAGAGAATCCCAAACAAGCTCCTCACCGTCAGCTCAAAGGCCAATGGAGGGCTCGATCCCACAAACCATAAGATCATGACCTGAGCCGAAACCAAGAGTTGGATGCTTAACCGACTGAGCTACCCAGGCACCACAACGGCCGACTCTTGAATTTGGCTCAGGTTATGATCCCAGGGTTGTGGGATCCCGTCCCCATCAGGCTCTGCACTGAGGGTGGAACCTGCTTGGGATTCTCTCTCTCTTTTGCTTCATCGGTCTCCCCTGCTTGTGCTTTCTCTCTCTCTCTCTCTAAAATAAACAATTTAAAAAAATTAGAAAAAAAAGGAAGAAGAAGAGGAAGAGACACCGGGATGCGTAAACACAGAGGAAGGGCCATGCAAAGGGCACCATCCAGAAACTAAGGAGAGAGACCTCAGGAGTAATCATACCTGTCAACATCTTGATCTTGGAACTGTGAAAAGACAAACATCTGTTGCTTAAGCCATCTAGTCTGTGGTATTTTGGCAACTTAGGAAACTAATTCAAGGACCAAGTGATTTTCCCAGTGTCAGAGAGAAGATGGAGGTCCAAGTGTCAACTTCCAACGCAGGATTGGGAGGATATATGACTCCCGGGTCCTGGCTTATTCCCGGGAACACAGACCTGCCCAGCCCCAACTCCTGTCCTGTCATTTGGATTTCTGGAGGCTGATAGCCTCCAGAATAGGCATGGACACCAGTCAATGCTTTATTGCAGACTATTATCTTAAAAAAACTTTTTTTCCTTACATACGTGGTGGTTGTTTTCAAGATGTTTTTGAAAGTCAGAGAAAATGTCAAACTGAGTGGAGAACCGAAAAGATCGCGACAGAGACTATAATGAGATGTCACTTCACGCCCGCTAGGACGGCTACGGTTTTTTTCAAATGGAACATAACAGGTATCGGCGAGAATATGGAGAAACCAGAATTTGAAATGTGTTCTGTCTATACAGTCGAATATGATGTACCCATAAAAGGGAATGAAGTATGAATGCACGTTGCAACGCAGACAAAGCTCGAAAACATACGCCAAGGGAAAGAAGTCAGACACGCGAGGCCGTGTAGTGTTTGATTCCGACTGTATACGTAATGTCCAGAATAGGTTAATCCACAGAGACAGATTCCGTGTATATGTAATGTCCAGAATAGGTTAAACAGAGACAGACAGCAGATTGGTGGTTGCCAGGGTCTAGCGGGAGTGGGAAGTGGGGGTAAACCACTTACTGGGTACAGGGTTATCTTTCAGCATGATAAAAATGTTTGGGAACTTGATAAACGCTGTGGTTGTGCAACACTGTGAATGTCCCGAATGCCACTGACTTGTATGCTTTGAAATGGTTAATCTTGGGGGCGCCTGGGTGGCTCAGTCAGTTAAGTGTCTGACTCTTGGTTTCGGCTCAGGTCATGATCTCATAGTTCGTGAGTTTGAGCCCCACGTCGGGCTCTGAGGTGAGTGTGGAGCCTGCTTGGGATTCTGTCCCCACCCCCCCCCCTTGGCCCCTCCCCTGCTCGCTATCTTTCTCTTGCAAAATACATAAGTATTTAAAAATAAATAAATAAAGTGGTTAATCTCATTTTGTGTACATTTTACCTCAATTTCTAAAAAATTCTTTTTTTCAAAAAAAGAAAGCATGGGGAAGAAGAGAGATTTACTATGAAGCTGAAGAATCGTTAAGTTTCAGGGCCCCTGATTGCCTAAACCTTTCCAGGGCCCTGAGAGGAATCCTAGTAATATGTTGGCTATATCTACTATTTTATTTTATTATTATTTTTTTTAATGTTTATTTATTTTTGAGACAGAGAGAGACAGAGCATGAGTGGGGGAGGGTCAGAGAGAGGGAGACACAAAATCTGAAACAGGCTCCAGGCTCCGAGCTGTCAGCACAGAGCGTGACGCGGGGCTTGAACTCACAGACCGTGAGATCATGACCTGAGCTGAAGTCGGACGCTTAACCGACTGAGCCACCCAGGTGCCCCCTATATCTACTATTTTCTTAAAGAAGACCCCAAACTGTTAAGTTCCAGACCCCACAAAACCTGATTCTGCCCCAGAGAAGGCTCTCACCCGTCTGAGCCCTATAAATGGTTGAGAGAGACAAGTCAGTTTCACCTACTGTCCACTCAGATCTTTTTGAAGGGTTCAGGGAGGACGGGAGCCCAATCAATTCGGAGCAAAAACACTGACCCTTGTGGCCATAAGGCTCTGAAAATAAACCCAAGTCCTACAGAAACATTCCTCCTTGGGAAGCATCAACTCAGCCCAGCAGGAAGCGCCCCCCCCCCCCCCGCCCCCTAATTCCCACTCCTTCCTGGATCTTTGGCTCGAGCTACGTTCTTTGGCATAGCAAGCTAGCTAGGATAGGGTGACCAGTTATCCGAGTTTGCTTGAGACTGAGGGATTGCCCAGGAGGCAGAATTTTCAATGCTAAAACACAGAAAGTCCCAGGCAAACCAAGGTGATGTGTTCATCCTCGTGAAGGTGGGAAGTCTGAACACCTTGGGTTAGACAGGATTGTAACCACCATTCATTCTTTCCAGTGGAGATTTAGTGAGGGTCTTTTAAGGGGCCGGATGCTCTGCTGAGCACTGGCTCTTTAAAAATGAAAGAAAATACTGTATGATTCCACTTATATGCGATATCTAGTGTAGTCAGATTCACAGAGACAGAAATCGAGTGGTGGTTGTCACAGGCTGGGAAGAGGGAGAAAGGGGAGTTGTTATTTAATAGGTTTCCAGTTTTGCAAGATGAAAAAGTTCTGGAGATCTATTTCACAACAATGCGAATATACTTAACGTGACGGAACTATACACTAAAACGATGTATACTAAACGTTAAATTTTACGTTATGTGTTTTTTACCACCATAAAAAAAAACGTAGAAGAAGAAGAAGACCAAGACCTTGCCCTCCAGCTCGCCCCAGTTTCTTGGGGGCGAGACCAATGGCAAGTAATTTCATGCTTTTTACAAAGCACTTTCATTTTTTTTTTCGGTTGATTTCTTTATTTTGAGAGAGAGAGAGAGAGGGAGAGGGGCAGAGAGAGAGGGAGAGAGAATCCCAAGCAGGCTCTGCACAGTCAGCAAGAGCCCGATGCAGGGCTTGAACCCACGAACCATGAGATCATGACCTGAGCTGAAGTGAAGAGTTGGGACGCTTAACCGGTCGAGCCACCCAGGCGCCCCACCAAAGTACTTTCATAGACACAATCGTAGTTGATGCTCTGGACAATCGGTGAGATAGATTTTTATCAAGCATATTTCACGGATGAAGGAAGAAATAGGCCAGGCTTCAAAGCCCGATCTCATGACTTCATAGCCCACGCCAGATCTGACGCTCCATGCTATCCAGAAGAGGACTGTGCCTTCCCTGACGTAGGATGTTTACATCTGTCTACTGTCAGGGACATCGATCCTGGAGAGTTCATGTGATTTCTGTATGACTCACAGCCCTAGGAGGCCCCCCACCCCCAGATCTGGCAGCAAGCTGACATTTCAGGGCACCTCTCGCTGTAGCTGGAGAGGCCCTGATGGAGTTAACAGCCTCTAAAAGCTTGTTTCCTGGGCAATCTCTGCAGCTGGCACGGCGCTGAGGGGCTGGCTTTGTCTCCTCCGTGGCACTCTTCTCTCCTGCCCAGTGTGGGGGAGGACCCTGCAAAGAGAGCCCTTCCTGGCATGAACCAGCCCACAGCGTTGGACACAGACATCCCCCAGTAGCAGTCCCTGCCAGCAAGAGACAGAGAGAGAAAGGAGTTCAGGGACAATACGCTAAACAAAGATATTAACTCTGCACTTAAACAGTGTGCTAATGAAGCCCGTGGGCTGGCCTCCAGTTTCCCCAGTTTTGAGGACCCTTGTTGGGAGCGATTAAATGAGAGTGTTTTGGGCTATTAGCATAACTGGTTCAGAGCTCAATGTCTCCGTGTTTGGAGAAGCAGAGGCCTCAGTCTTGGGCGCTGGAGCGCTGGGTCTCCCATTTCCTGGCTAACCACTGTCCCTCCCCGACTCCCGTCACCCCCAAGCCAAAGTGGGGCTCTTTCCCCTTAGCGCTTAGTGGGGAAAGCCAGGCAGGCCGGGCAGGCCGGGCATTTCGACAAGCCGTCCCTGTTAGAACCACATGGAGTAAGGGAGGCAGTTCGCCCCAAATGAGGTGCTGTTTAGACAACCATACAGTCTTCCGCTAGGCCCATTCCCCACCCACCTGCTTCCTCACGGACACCCTACACTGCGGCCACACTAACCGCAGTGAACCAAGGGTCTAAACGCAGAAGACTCAACCCCAACAATAGACCCATTCTCAAAAGTCATTTAAAGATGATCATTGTCTCAGTTAGCCTTTCTGAAGGCTGGAAGTCCAAGAACAAGGTGCCAGCAGCTTCGGTGTCCGGCAAGAGCCCTCTACCTGGCTCTCAGGTGGCTGCCTTCTCTCTGTGTCCTCACGTGACCGACACACAGTGTCAGTCATCTCTCTGGGGTCTCTTCTTATAAGGGCACTGATCCCAATTGTGGGGGCCCCACTCTCATGACCTAACCGCCTCCCAGTGGCCCCACCTCCAAACACCATCACACTGGGGGCTAGGCTTCAACACATGGACACAGCAGAGACACGAACATTCAGCCTACAGCCACCATCGCTGGGGGGAAAAAACCCGAGCATGCCAGTTTGAAGATTTGCTACCGTGTGTTCTTCGTGGGTCTTTCTGGAACGGCCTTCTGGGCGGCACATGGCGAGTCAGTGCTATCAGGGCAGCTCCATCTTGAGGCACAGTGGCTTCCCCACAGCCTCACTGGTCAGGGATGAAGTACGTGAGTCCTCTCGGTAATTTGAGGCTTGGGCAGACGATGAGTGTCTTAGAATCTCAATGTCATTATCCAAATACGCAGAGTGACTATAGCTATAAGTCCTCTGCAGCCCCTCCTGTCAAGAGGAGGAGGAGGCTTAGAACTTAGAATCTTTAACCAATAGGAGGCACCAGAAGTGATGCTGGGTGGCTTCGGAGCCTGGCAGCTCTGGGTCTTGCCCTCTTAGAACCCTGGGACCCCCATGCTGTGGAGAAGCCCAACGTGAAAGACCACATGGAGAGAGAGGCCCCGTCTCCTCTTGGCCGTTGCAGGCGGCCCAGCCCAGGGTCATCGTGAAGACAGTCCAGCCCTTGCTGACCCACTGCCTGTGCAAGCGGGCCGGGCACGAATCGCAGAACCGCCCGCTCGGCCCACAGAATCGGGAGACGTAAGAAATCACTGCTGTTTTAAGACACCGGGTTTCACAGCAAAAGACAACTTAAATAAAACGTCTCTTTTAAAAACTCATTCAGGGGGCACCTGGACAGGCATCTGACTCTCGATTTCGGCTTGGGCGATGATCTCACGGTTCGTGAGTTCGAGCCCCGCGTCAGGCCCTGTGCGGACAGCGCAGAGCCTGCTTGGGATTCTCTCTCTCCCCCACTCTCTGCCCCTCCTCTGCTCTCTCTCTCTCAAAATAAATAAATAAACTTAAAAAAAATTAAAAATCAATGAATAAATAACTCATCCGAGATCTCACTGACAGGTGGACTCTAAAAAAGCTGAACCGAAAGAAACAGACAGTAGATTGGTGGTGGCCAGGAACGGGGGGAGTAGGGGCGGGGGGTGGCGAGACGTTGGTCAAAGAGGACAGGCTTCCAGGGGTGAGGTGAAGAAGTCCTGGGGATGCAATCAGTGTACCGCATGGTGACCACAGTTCACAATTTGCTTTGTAGATTTGAGAGTTGCTAAGAGACCACGTCTTAACTGTTCTCACCACCACCACCCCGGAATGGTAATTACGTGAGTGACGGAGGTGTTAACTAACTTGTGGTAATCACTTCTCCACAGAGAGATATGTGTATCAAATCACCGCGTGGTACATTTTTTTAAACGTATTTGTTTTGTTTGTTTGTATTTTTAGTAATCTCTATACTCAACGTGGGGCTCGAACTCATGACCCTGAGATCAAGAGCTACAGTGCTCTCCTGACTGAACCGGCCAGGCGCCCCACCGCTTTGTACAACCTTAAATTTACACCACGTTGTATGACAATTACATCCTGATAAAGCTGGAAAAAAACTCATTCTGCTCTTTTTTTGAGACCTGTGTGTATGTGTATATATATATATACGTATATATATATATGTACATATATACATGTATATGTATATATATACATATATATGTGTGTATATATGTATATATGTGTGTGTGTATATATGTATGTGTGTGTTTGTGTGTATACACATATATACACGCACACACACATACATATATGCACACACATATACATACACACATATATGTATATATACATATACACACATATATACATATACATGCATACACATATACACATATAGGTATATATACATATATACACACATATATACACACATACACATATACACACATATATACATATACACATATACACATATATGTATATATACATATACACACACACATATACACACACACACATACACACACACACAAATTCGAAATTGGAATATATACATTTCAGAAATGCTTTTAGACTGGAAGAGGATTGGACTGGATATAGTATGTAAATAATCTCCAAATTCCAGCATCTACACCAGCATGTTTCCTCTGACATCATTATTACTTGGTTCTCCTTCAAAATTTTTTGGAATTACAGAAAATACGAACCATATACAAAAAGATGAAGAATATTATATAGGATCTTCACGTACCCATCATCAACTTCAACAATTATTAACTCATGGCAACGGCGTTTTAAATACACCCTCCACCCGCTTCCCCCTTCCCTCAGGATTACTTTAGAGCAAAACCCAGATATCCTATCACTTCATCAGCAAATGTTTACCATGTATCTCTTAAAGATAAGGATCGTTTTTATAACTATCTGTTTACATCTCTCTGACCCCCACAGTGTATAAGCTCTATGGGAACCAGGCTTCACCCTCCTCCTGGTTGTCTTCCCAGAGCCCAGGGCTGCCTGCACGGCTGTGTGACCTAGGCGTTTGCACAGGACCCCGAGGCTCAGAAGGGTCCCCGTTCTTGGCTTAACGTTCTCCACTTGCCACCGAAATTCGTAACCATCTCTGAATAAGGAGCACGTGTCCCACAAATTATATAGCCAGGCGTGGCTGTAACTTTAATCACGCAATTAACATCTGGTGATGGAAAAGAGGCACAGAGCTAGGTTCTACAAGGGATATGGCACACCTATGGTCTTCACCCTAAATCACCCTCTTTCAGCATCCCCAGCTCGGTGGAAGGCACCACTACCCTTCCAGCTTGCAAGTCTAAAGTCTAGGTATCAGGGCACCTGGGTGGCACGGGTGGTTAAGCACCGACTCTTTAAATTTTTTTTTTTTTTTCAACGTTTTTTTAATTTATTTTTGGGACAGAGAGAGACAGAGCATGAACGGGGGAGGGGCAGAGAGAGAGGGAGACACAGAATCGGAAACAGGCTCCAGGCTCCGAGCCATCAGCCCAGAGCCTGACGCGGGGCTCGAACTCACGGACCGCGAGATCGTGACCTGGCTGAAGTCGGACGCTTAACCGACTGCGCCACCCAGGCGCCCCTAAGCACCGACTCTTGATTTGGGCTCAGGTCAGGATCTCACCATTGTGAGATCGAGCCCTGCATCGGGCTCTGCGCCGACAGCACAGAGCCTGCTTGGGATTTCCTCTTTCCCTCTCTCTCTGCCCCTCCCCTGTGTTCGCGTGTGTGTGCTCTCTGTCTCTCTCTAAATAAATATATACACATTTAAAATAAACAATGAACTTGGGGTACCTGGGTGTCCCAGTCAGTTAAGCGTCCGACTCTTGAGTTCAGCTTAGGTCATGATCTCACGGTTTGTGAGTTTGAGCCCCGTGTCAGGCTCTGCACTGTGAATGCAGAACCTGCTTGGAGGTCTCTCTCGACCCTCTCTCTCTGCCCCTCCCATACTCTCTCTCTCTCTCAAAATGAATAAATAAACTTTAAAAAATTAAAAATAAATAAAAAATAAAGCCTAGGTAACATCGGCGTACCTGGCTGGTTCAGTCGAACTTTTGATCTTCTGAGTCCAGCCCCATGTTGGGTGTAGAGATTACTTAAAAAATAAATAAAAAATTTTAATTAAAAAAATAAATAAAGCTTAAGTATCATTTTCTCTTTCTCTCTCTCTCAACCTCCCATCCCCCTATCAGACAAGCTACCACCAGATCCTAATATTGGCAACTCCAGAAATTCTGTGTAGAGTGGAAAGGGAAAGGAAAGCTAGGTTTGAGCTGTTTTTGCACAGCAAGTATTTTATTTGTTTAGGCTTATATTTATTTGGGGGGCTTATAGGGAAGAGTCTTAGTTTTGGGCTCCGCCCCCCCCCCCATGCTAGTGGTCTATTTGGGAGGTGATTCCAGAAGTTCTGTGAGCCAACGGGGAAGTGAGACAGGCAAGATGATGAAGCACACAGTGTGTGTTCATGAGTGGGTTGTCCCTTTAGGCAATTGGGGTTTGATCCCATCGGAGCCCCACTGAGAGATGGTATAGGACACTTCTTAGAATTGTGGCACAGAAAGGGGAAGAAGCCGGGGGGTGGGGGGTATTTATCCATCAACTCCTGGAGCTGTTGACTCAAGCTTGCCCCTGCAGCATTTCCAAACGTGTGCATGCTGGCCGAGGAAGACCACTAGGCAGAGACACAAGTGTTTGAAGCAAGAAACCGTCAATGTGTAGGGAAGCTGTCTCTCAAAGGTGCAGGTAACCTCCAAGGTGGGCTGAAGGGTTACAGGTGGACCTCAACAGTGTCTTCTAGAGGAGGATGGATGGAGATTATGGGTCAGCCAAATTTCTTCCCTTCCCACGAGCCCTTTAAAGTCATCACTGGAATCTGTCCATTTCCTTCTTTCCTTCCTTCCTTCCTTCCTTCTCTTCTCTTCTCTTCTCTTCTCTTCTCTTCTCTTCTCTTCTCTTCTTTTCAGTATAGCTGACATACAGTGTTATATTAGTTTCAGGTACAACATCATGATTCCACAACTCTATGGGTTATGCCACGCAAACATAGCACCTCCATTTATTACCGTCCAAGGACATTATGAGACCATTGACCGTATTCCCTATGCTGTGCCTTTCATCCTGTGACTTATTCATTCCGGACGGGATCAGTCCATTTCTTTCCCCTGCCACCACACCGGACCAAGCCACCATCTCTCGTCTCCACTTGTCAGTCCCCCATCATCCACTTCGTCCTCTTGCCAATCTGTTCTTCATCCCACAACCAAAGAGATCATTTCCGAATTCAGACCTAATCATACCGCCCTCCTGCTTAAAATACCACCCGCTCAGGGCTCCTAGGACAAAGATCAAAATCTGGGAGACCCTACGAGTGGCCCTGACCTGCCCTCCAGCTTTATTGAGCACAAGAGAAACAGCTTCCTATATTCAACCATGTTTCTTTCCTATGCTGGGTTTCCTCTGTCCGCGGGGCCTTTGCACAAACCGTTCCCTCTTCCTGCAAAGCTTTCCCTAAACCCCTAGCTTTCTCGTCTTTTAAACTGACACAGTCTCAGCTCAGTCAGAAGTGTCTCCAGAGAAGTTTTCCCTCAACTGTCTGGCTAGGTCAGCTCCAATATCCCATGTTGTCATGGCACCAGATGGTTCTGCTTGTTAGTACTTATCACAGTCATAACATCACAGTTATTTTGCAATCAACTGTTTGTTTACCCATGATGACATAGTGCCCTTTTTACTTTGGTATTCTCACCATTATCCCCTGACACTGGGCCTACCTGGCGTACAGCAGGTTCTCAGCAATAGTTGTGGCATGAATTTGAAGACATATGTTTAGAAGGATGTACTGGGAGGAAAAACTTAACAAAATATGATAAGCATAGAAATATACTAGCACACATAAGCAGACATATCTTTAAGGGTATGTACTACTTTTTAAAAATTTTTTTAGGGGCGCCTGGGTGGCTCAGTCGGTTGAGCGGCCGACTTCAGCTCGGGTCATGATCTCGCAGTCCATGAGTTCGAGCCCCGCGTCGGGCTCTGTGCTGACCGCTCAGAGCCTGGAGCCTGGAGCCTTTCAGATTCTGTGTCTCCCTCTCTCTGACCCTCTCCCGTTCATGCTCTGTCTCTCTCTGTCTCAAAAATAAATAAACGTTAAAAAGGAAAAAAAAGAAAACCAGTTATTAAAAGAAATTAAAAAATAAAAATTTTTTTAATGTTTATTTTTGAGAGAGAGAGAGTCAGAGCATGAGTGGGGGAGGGGCAGAGAGAGAGGGAGACACAGAATCCGAAGCAGGCTCCAGGCTCCGAGCGGTCAGCACAGAGCCCGACGCGGGGCTCGAACCCATGACCTGTGAGATCATGACCTGAATTGAAGTCGGACACTTCACCGACTGAGCCACCCAGGCGCCCCAAGGGTATGTATTATTTGTAACTGAAAAATCCAAAAGCCTAAAATTCAATAAACATGGGAATAGCTAAATAAACTATGCTATATTCATGCTATGGATACCCCACATTTTCGATTTAATGACATGGAAATATGTCATTTGATAGAAATAAAATATAAAAGCAAACCGTAGAACAGGATGCACAGTGTGGCCCCATTAGGTATGTCTGTGTATATGCTTGGGTGCACGCACTTGATTTGCACAGAAACTATATGAAAGGTGACTCAAGAGAAAAGTGGCCGCCCCTGGGCAATGGGATGGGGGTGATAGGAAGGGTAAATGTACCTTGCTATTTCTATAATACTTGCACATTTCACTTTTATAATTACTTAATGCTAGTGAGGTGGAATTTTAGGCATGCGCAGGGGAGATTTTCTTTTTGAGAGGAGACTATTTCTCTGCCTAGGAAAGAGGCCTATTGTGTTTACCCCCAGGAAATATCTTCACTTGTCAAAAACTCCCACAGGATCCAGTGATGAGGCTATTAGCTGGGGAGCCACCAAGATGGCTCCAATGTTTCAAAATCCTTTGTCTTGCTCAAGACTTCTGGGACATTCCGATATTCCATTTCCTTTCATTAAAAAGAAGACTGTCAGGAGGTTTTTCTAGATTTGCTCATTCTCAGAGTAAGCACCGCATTTGGCTGGAATACTCTGCAGTTAGCAGAAGGCAAGAGTGACACAGTGAACCCGATTCAGGTTATAGAATGTTTCTCGGAGATTAAGTTACAGCATTCCTTTTCTGAACACCCGTCACATTGCCAGATTCAATATTTAATTTAATTCATGCTTAGCGAAAAAGCACCCATTGCGTTATAAAGCACGCAGGGAATCAGTATGGTAATGTTCGAATTAAATCAACACACCTTGAATTACATCAGGCACCCCACTTAAAAGCAGTGTGATTCTTACAAATCTAAACAGCCTTATCTGTTAAGTGGAAATACCGTCTATCTCATGGAATTGTTTTAAGGAGAGAGAATTTGGAACACTTGTGCCCTGCTGCTGGGAATCGAAAATGGAGGCGATGGAAAAGAGTACGGCAGTTCCCCCAAAAGTTAAACGTATCACCACCACGTGACCCAGCAATTCCACATATGCCCCAGAGAACTGAAATACGGGACTCGAACGATACACCCAAGTTCATAGCAGCGTCAGTCACAATGGCCAAGAGGGGGAAACAACATAAATATCCACTGACAGATAAATAGATAAACACAAATGTGGTACATACATACGATGAAATATTCAGCTTCAAAAGGAATGATATTCTGATGCATGCAACAACCTGGATGAATCCAGAAAGCATTATGCTTCGTGAAATAAAAACGGATAGAGAAAGGCAAATACGTAATTCCATTCATTTGAGGTACCTCGAATAGCAAATTCATAGAGACAGAAAGTAGTATAGAGGTTACAAGGGGCTGGGGGAACCGGAATGGAAGGTAATGGAGAAAGGGGTACAGAATTTTTTTTGGGGGGGGGTAGGGCTGATGAAAAAGTTCTGGAAATAGATAATGGTGAAGGTTGCATAACATCGTGAAGGTAAGTAATGCCATTGAATGATTTACTTAAATCGTTAAAACGGCAAATTGTGGAACACGAAATGCGGAAGGCGAACCCTGCCCATGCCTGGCCCTGCTCCCAGCACTATTACGTTTCTACAGACGAGATGCCGAGGAAGGGAAGGGCAGAAAACATGAACTGATTTTTCCTGTGTAGCGGGGAGGATTCACACGTAAGGCCAACTCTGCTGTCAGGCGAGTCCCGGAACCAAGTTGAGGGGAAGGGGATGGGGTATAGTCTCAAGTCTACGAAATTTGCAGGGTGCCTTGGTGGCTTCATTAGTTGAGCGCCCGACTTCGGCTCAGGTCATGATCTCACCGTCCTTGGGTTCGAGCCCCGCGTCGGGCTCTGTGCTGACAGCCCGGAGCCTGGAGCCTGCTTCCCATTCTGTGTCTCTTTCTCTCACTCTCTGCCCCTCCCCCACTCGTGCTTCTCCGCCCCCCCCAAAATAAATAATAAAACATTTTTTAAAAATTAAAAATAAATAAAAAGGAAAAAAGTGAGGAGTTTTATTTTTTGCCTCGTGATGCTGGGGTCATGCTGACTGTGTGAGGACTGTCCCTCCCAGGGCCAGCCGTTTCCTAGAAAGCACAAACGACACACCCAGGAGCACACTGGGCAAATACAAACCAGCCAATCCAAAATCCACACCTCAACCACCTCCTTTATTGGGCTCTCGTGCTCTGGGTCACTGCCTGCCCTACTGACCCCAAGGCAGGTCCCAGACAATCAGGGACACCACCTGTGCCCCTGACCCCGCTGACACGATTCAGACTCACTAGTCCAAAACCTGATAACCCCGCCTTGCCCATGTCTTCCTACAGAAACCACCAGAAAGGCTCTTGCCCACAGTTTTACCCCCTTCCTCTGCCTCCAGACCTACCCTGCCCTCTGCACGCTCCCCCCACCCCCACCGCCATGGTGTGGTGTTCCCCCTCCTCTTGGGAATTGTAACAAACTATCTTTTTTTTTTTTTTTTAATGTTTATTTTTGAGAGAGAGAGACAGAGTGAGAGCAGGGGAGGGGCAGAGACAGAGGGAGACACAGAATCCAAAGCAGGCTTCAGGCTCTGAGCTGTCAGCACAGAGCCCAGTGCAGGGCTCGAACCCACCATCAGACAGATCATGACCTGAGCCGAAGTTGGATGCCCAACGGACTGAGCCACGCAGGCGCCCCACAAACTATCTTTTCAATGGCAATCATTTCCTTACCAGTTGACCAAACTAAACTTCAAATTCTCTATTGTTACACTACCTTTCAAAACAATGGACAACACTGCTTTTTTTTTTTTTTTTTTAAACGGCAAGAACAATTGTAATAAAGGAAAGAGGCGAACATCTACTAAGCTCGACTGTTTTGGGCCCTCAAATAAGGACCCAAGAGAAGTTAAATACTTGCCCAAAGTCACTAAGTGGTGTAGATGGAAACTGAATTTGAGTTTGAACTTGGAGAAGGCAGGATTAGGGGAGGAGGACAAACAGAAACTCCTAAAACAGAGATTAGGACTCTGATGTCACAGAGGCCAAGAAGAGAGACTGTTCAAGTGGACTGGCTAAGCGGTAATTTCCTTTTCTTAGGATATTGAGGAAAAAAATTGGGGGGCACCTGGTTGGCTCAGTCTGTAGAGCACGTGACCCCTGATCTCACAGTGGTGAGTTTGAGCCCCACGTTGGGTGTAGAGATAACTTTAAAAAAATGTTTGAGGGCACCCGGGTGGCTCAGTCAGTTAAGCTTCCAACTTCAGCTCAGGTCACGATTCTACCATTTGTGAGTTCGAGACCCGTGTCGGGCTCGGTGCTATCAGCACAGAGCGAGACTCAGCTCCTCTGTCCCCCTCTGTCTCTGCCCCTCCCCGACTTGTGTGCTCTCTCTGTTTCTCTCAAAATAAATAAACTTAAAAAAAAATGTATTTGTTAGTGTCCACTGATGATGGTTAAAAGTTGAGTAGAGTTTATCTTGTTCTAAGGTATGTGTTTTACTTTGGATCTAAAAACACAAGGACTTCATCTAATCATAAATCAGCTGTGATGGAGGAAGGGGATTGTTGAACCTCAAGACAGGTAAGTTAATACAACACCCGCTAGTCCTGAACTCACAGACCTGTAAGTGGCTGCTCTATCTCGGGCCCAAGGTCATTCCCATCAGTCGGTACTAAGTGCTACACACAGACGTGTTGGGCGTTACTGAAGGTAACTTCGGAGTTTTCAGATTGATGCGTTGCATGCACAAAGGATGCAAACGCAGATCTGATTGTTTTGTTTTTTTCGTATGCGATACGAATGTCATCTCAAAATAGAAGAAATTCAAGGCATCTCGTTTCATAACAGGTGTGACAGACACCCTCAAAGTCTCCTCAGTCTCCGTCCCATCCTCTTTGCGAATGAACCAAACAAAGGTGGGAGGGCGGGGTCGATAATGCGCCCAGCTAAATGAGTCACCTTCCCGCCTCCCTTGCAGGCGTGGTTGGCCATGGTGCACGGTTCAGGACCCAGACGGGCGAGCAGAAATCCGCTGGGAGGACAGAATGGGGGCAGAGAGAAGCAGCAAATCCAACCTCCGCCTTCCCCTCCCTCAAATGGTGGTATGTCTGCAGCCCAGCAGCTCTCACAGAAGCATGAGATGGACAACTTTGAGCGTGAATGCCACCTTGGTAAGATTGATGGGGCAAAAAATAGAAAGCACGTGGGTCCCTGCTGGCTTTGATGAGCAGCTGTCCCAAAGCCAGCTACTGTCTGCTGTCCTCCCTGACATTTTATCATGAAAAAAGTTTAAACATACAGAGAAGTCGAAGGAATTATACAAGTGAACACCCTCCACCTGTCCTCATTTTAGTACATTCGCTTCACTGCACATGTGTCCGATGCATGTCCTTCTAGCCACCCCTCAATCCACTTCCCCCCTCCGCGTTTTAGTGTGCATGTTATTAAGTAGACTATTTGTTTAGAATCCTTTTTTAATGGTGGGGGTGGGGCGCCTGGGTGGTGCGGTCGGTTGGGCGTCCGACTTCGGCTCAGGTCATGATCCCACAGTTTGTGGGTTCGAGCCCTGCGTTGGGCTCTGTGCTGACAGCTCGGAGCCCGGAGCCTGCTTCGGATTCTACGTCTCCCTCTCTCTCTGCCCCTCCCCCGCTCACACTGTGTTTCTGTCTCTCAAAAATAAGCACTAAAAAAAAAATTTTTTTTAAAAGAATCCTTTTTCAATGGGACATTTTATTGAGGTAATTACAGATTCATATGTAATTGTAAAAAATAACGCAGAGAGGGGTGCCTAGCCGGTTCAGTCAGTAGAGCATGGGACTCTTAGTCTCAGGGTGGTGACTTCAAGCCCCACACTGGGTGTGGAGCCTCCTTAAAAAAATAAAAATAGGGGCACCTGGGTGGCTCAGTCAAACAGTTAAGTGTCTAACTATTGATTTTGGCTCAGGTCATGATCTCATGGTTCTTGAGATCGAGCCAGGGGTCGTGCTCTGCACTGACAGCACGGAGCCTGCCTGGGATTCTCTCTCTCCCTCTCTCTCTGCTCCTCTCCTGCTCACATTCTCTCTCTCTCAAAAATAAATAAATATTAAATTTTTTTTTTCTTAATTTAATAATTAAAAAAAAATAAGGCACCTGGATGGCTCAGTCGGTTAAGTGTCCAACTCTTGATTTCGGTTCAGGTCATGATCTCACAGTTCGTGGGATCGAACCCCATGTCAGGCTCTGAGCTGACAGCATGGAGCCTGCTTGGGATTCTCTCTCTCCCTCTCTCTCTCTGCCCCCCTCCCTGACTCTTGTTCTCTGTCTCTCTCAAAGTAAATAAATAAACTTGGAAAAAAATCCGTTTAAAAGTTTAAAAAGAAAGTAACTTTCAGCTCTCTGGAAGGCATGTAATGATATTGTGATGATTCGAACGTGCATTTCCCTGATGATTCATGGCGCTGAGCACTTTTTCTTGTGCTTATTGGCCATTTGGGTATCTTTTTTCGTCGAGATGGCAGAACCACAAGATGGGGACAGCCAGAATCCCTCAGTCACTGCTTGGAGGAGAACCATCTGAGCAGCAGAAGCCGTGATGTGAATGAAAAATAACCCTCTGTTTTGTGAATCCACTGAGATGCCATCCCATTTGCTTTAACAGTTGAACCGTACATTAAATTATACCTCGATACACTTAATAAAAAAGAAACGGAAAATGAATGGTGGACGAGGAGTTGATCCTGAGAGGATCAGAACCCAAAGGGTTATTGGATCTCCAAGCATGACGCACACAGGAAGAGGGCTCTAAGCCTTGACCTTTCGTGGTGGGATTGAGTCCTCTACCGAATATTTGTAATACTAACTAAACTCTGCTTCTCCCTAGATGTCGTCAAGCTTGAAGTGAAAAATTAAACTAGAGCAATGCAGACGCTTTGGCATTACCCAATATTATCAAAAACCCCAGCTCACGCGCTGTTAAACCAGGAGGCCGGGTCTCAGGCTTCAACGTCAGCTTCAAAGCAGCTCACCTCCCATGGCCTGGGAACCGCGGATTCGGGGCCTGGCCACCTGCAAAACTAAATTGAGCCCTCCAGGAACTCTGTTATGCACAGGTATTTCTGAACCCTGTGAACCGTCCTTGGCTGAACCTTGCTCCGCTCTGCCAGGCCTGCTAAGCTCCGTTTGAAGAGCTTTGCAATTTAAAGACGTGAAGAACCAGCAAATATATAGGGTTGAAAATGAAAAACATTTTCTCCAGGGTTAAACCAAGTCCTGGGGTTAAGACTTGTTAGTGGAGCCCACCTGCTATCCTTTTAAATAGATAAAAGACATTTCAATCTCTTGCCATGAAAAACTAAGGGCACTCCCCGCTCCCCCCCCTCCTGCTCCCCCCACCCTAAAACCCTATAATTAAAAAGACTCTTTTCAGACTGGAATACAATTCAAGCACAATCATTATGAAAACGCTGCCCTGTTTCTGTGGTTACTGACAACTCCCTTTGTGTAAATCTCATTAAATCAAACCAGGGACTCCTGTTTTTTTGGGCAATTCCCGGGAAGAAAAAAGCTATGTTGATTTTAGAAATAATGTTGCAAATCTCAGGTATGAGACCTCTTTGGAATAGAAAATAGTATTACTTATCTCTCTGAAACCGCTAACAAATCAAGCGTGAAAAATTGACAAAGGTTTTTGTCACCCCACGTGCTTTTTCCACCACGTTTCTCTTTCCTGTAGAAAGCGGCTTTCTTTGGCAAGCTAGCTTATGTTTATGCCTGTAGGAAGACAACCCAAATTGCTGAAAATATTGCTTTAGAAACTATGTCCCAATCATTTTCGTCCTGTAGGTGCTTAGGAGAAACTTGCCTCTCACTCGAAAAGAATGCTTGTTATTCAAGCTGTAAGCAACAGTGGGTTTTCCTTACACACTGACAAGCTTGAAAAGTAAAATGGTTGTCCTATACAATTAAAGACAGCAGCGAAATTTCCCTATATCGTAGAGAGTTGCACACGATATGGAAAACTTACGTTTCCTATCTGTGCCTAGCGGCTGAACTAGTTAGCCGCCATCATCCTTTTCCCCCTTGATTTTGTTCTTTCTAGTCCCATTCTAGAATTTCCAGTCTTTCGCTATAAAAATATTCCTCGTTCCCTGTGTCTTTTGGCGTAGACACTTTCTTACCATCAAATGCACAAAGAGACGCTATTTGGGCGTCTATTCTGGGCACTACCAATAAAAAACGAGAATACCACTGACCCTGTGTGCTGCTCCCCGTGGGTTTATGTTTGCAAATGCCTTTCCTTGCGTGAATTAGGGCTCTTCCGTGTCACTGTGCCAAGTCCTAGTGACTGGAAACAAGCTCCTTGGGGACTTCATTTAAAGGATTAATTTCCACCAACTCATTTGGTCTTCCAGGGATCTTCCTCATTCTCCACCTGGCTCGAATTCCTGCTCATTCCCTAACCTAGTACACGGTTGCTGCAATCAACGACTGACGTCAAGCTGAGAGAGACAGACCCCCGCCAAATGAGGATAAAAGATCATGAGTGTGACTATCCAGGTACATAACTGGAATAGAAACTGACTGCCACTCAGGCCTGATTTGCCCCCTCTCTCATTATCTCCAGCTTCTCCCCCTGGATCCTGCTGCCTCCATGCTAGCTTTTGCCTTAAGTCCACTGTGTTTACTTCATTCTGCATGTTATGGTTTTGGTTTTTTTTTTGAAGTTTATTTTTATTTATTTTGAGAGAGTGATAAAGAGCCAGCCAGGGAGGGGCAGAGGAGGGAGAGACAGAATCCCAGGCAGGCTCCACCCTGTCAGTGCAGAGCCCCACTCGGGGCTTGAACTCACAAACCGTGAGATCGTGACCTGAGCCAAAGTCGAGTCAGATGCTTAACTGACTGAGCCACCCAGGCGCCCCTCATTCTGTGTGGTTACAGAGCATTGTTTCCTCCACTGGACTGTAAGGGGTCACTCTTCCGGGTGGTCCTCCAGTGCAGGCACGCTGCTCTGCCAGGGGACGCCCACTTATAAATGTGAAGAGAACCTCTCTTATCCATTATAGGGCATATCAAGGAAGTATTAATGCCTGAAAACCTAGAGCTGTGGGGCTTCGGTCAGACATACTTTACAGAACAGATAACCTTCTGTACAAGGGTCTAAAAAGACAGGTAAATAAAGTTTAAGGGCAGAACCAGAAATACCTTTACCGTGAATGAGATTGAGAAGACCTAGGAAGAATTTACGAGGTTTAACCAGTGGAGAAAAGACTATCAGACAAAGGCGGGGGGGGGGGAGGGCAAAAGGGGAGAGGATTATAGACACACCCTCTTGTGAGATTACATAGTGATTAGCACGGTGAAAATGAATATTTATGAAGCCGGTGTTGATTATACTGTATTACGGGGGATCATTTGAATAATCATGAATATGTTTCCATGCATTTGGACCTAATGGGATGGTTTTCAGTCTTTAATGAGGCAGTGGCGCGTGTTTGAAGAGCCTGGGAGAGGGGAGTGAGAGCAGAGAAAAGGGAATGAACAATACAGGTCACCAGGTTTCAGCACAGATTTTTCTCACTGTATTGCTCTCTTATCATTGCAGTCCTGTCTGTAGAGAGCTGAGGGGAAAACAGCTAAAACCGTGAGTTGGGTGCCCATCAGCGCCTGGGCTATAAAGGTTAAGTGACTTTTCCAAGGTCGCACAGCTATATAATGCCAGAACCAAGACTTCAGATACCTCTTCCCAGAGTCACTTGCAAGTGCACAGGGTCAATCAATAGACATCCAGGTCCCAGGTTCACCTGCTGTCCTCCCACCATCACGGCGGATTATCCCTTTCACTGGGGAAAGTGTAACAGTTGGGATGTTAAATGGTTTCTTTTGTTAAACGGTTTGAGGAAAGCACCCATTTATTTATTCTACCTACAGTCTCTCGCGGTATGTCAGGTGCCCAGAAATGATGGTGGTTGCTTTGAAAGCAGAGATCACAGGAGGGCAGGTGGAGGAAGGCAGGGGCATAAGGCAGAAGTATAAACCAGAATGCCAACTTAGCTATTTTCTACGAAGAGAAACCCAGCTCTCCTCGGCCCAGGCATGCTCTCGTGGGCGGTGTGTGCCAAGGAGGGGCCAAGTAATCTTGCATCCTGGAGCTGGGCGAGCCGGCATCCGAACTCCAGCTCTTTCCCGGGATCTGCAGTTCGACCTTGGGCAAGTCCTCTAGCTCACCCGGGCCTGGGTTCTTGGCCGGAAGCTGGGCTGTGTGGGGCCAAAATGCAACAAGCAGTGTACTCAAGGTGCCCAGCACAGGATGGAGACCAAACACATGGGAGCTATTATTAGCTTCTGCCTGCAGGCGGAAGCGGAATTGCAAACGGGTTGCTGGAACTCGAGCGGGGGAGGTAAGCTGGTGATTCAGCGGCTGGTGCCTCCTTCTGGAGCCCGGCTCCACCAGCCACATTAGCTGGCGCCTTCAGCCCGGGAAGGTTCTGGGTGGACACAGTCAAAGGAGGATACAGACTAGAGTCGATTCTCCCAAAGTTCTAAGCTCACCGCCCCCCTTCGTGTGATTGACACATTCTTTCTTTAGATATGCTAATGGCTTCAATTAGATTACAGTCTAGTCTTGCCTTGGCAGGCTTTGTCTCTTAATAGGACTTTGTCTATTTCAGGACTTTCATAGGAGCTTTTTTTTTTTTTAACAGTTCACCTCTAAGGAGGCAAACTTTGGACCTTATTTCTAAGTTCCGTGGGGGGTAGCCCAGTCTGGATACCTCCAAGGCCCACTAGGGCCTCCAGGTATCCATTAAATGAAGGCGTATTGGAGTGTCCAGGGATACCTAGAGCAATTTCTTTTTAAACAAGAAAACTACCTCTCACTTTCCTAATCTATAAACTGGATTGTCCAGTGAGTTGTTAGGAAGTTTAAATGAAGTAGTCCTTGAAGAAGGGTTAAATGAGAAAATCCCGGGTACACATAGAGCTTGGTCCATTTGTTGAATGAATAACGGTTATGGCTACTCTTTGGGGATTTAATGGCGAATCAGACAGAGGGTCCCATCTTAACTCTACAGTCCACAGGGGGTAGGCAAATAAGCAACCCTGCTCCTGTGGAAGAAACCCAACGATTGGGGAAACAGGTGTTAATGGATCTCCTAGCTGGAGGACCCAAGTCAGTGACCAGGTCTCTGAGTTTACCCAGAGGTAATGAACACTGAGTAAGAGCCCAGCAGAAGTGGAGAAGCGGAGAGCCCTGGTGCAGGGCTCTCAAGGCAAGAGAGACTTTCTTCTAACAGGGAGACCATGAGGAACCATGGGAGTGCTCCTTGCCAGAGGATGTGGGCCTGAGAAGCTGGGGAGGTAAGCAAGGGTTGGACCACATAAAGGAGTTGGATTTTGTCCTAAGAGACATGGGGTGTTAGGAGACAGGGTTCCACAGGCTCAACAAAAATTAGAGCAGGGTGGGAAGGCTAACGGAGGGCTTTGGATGACTCAGGACTTTCAAGCTTGGACTCCATGTTGAGCAGTGGTCAACGGAACATGACGCCAGCCCGCCTGAGATTGAGTGCTGACTCCGTTGTTGAAGGCCGTGTGCTCAAGAAAGCCTCATTTGTAAACTGAGATGATCCCAGGACTCAACTCGGAGGTTTGTGTGAGAGAATGTGTGTTAAATGAGATGATACGTACTGAGCAAAGTGCTTCGACAGGACCTGGCATAGAGTAAGTGCCCCATAAGTGTCGGGTGTTCTTTGCTCCCACTCACACACCAAGAGGTCAGCTAAGTCAGCTGCAAAGGCGGCTTTCTAAAACACACCTGAGGAATGCGGAGCGGAGGCGATGCTTACAAATTGCCAGAAGGTGGAAACTCCAGGAGCGTGGGCTCCACCTCTCAGGTTAGTCATGCTTCCTTACAAACTTGGTTACTTGGTTTCCATAGCTGATTAGAAAAGGAGTCCCCCAGGAAAGGCAGAAGGGACTCCTGACAGCTCAAGGAAAATCCAAGAGGTACAAGAACCATAGAAACGTAGCAAACTGGCAGGCTGTGGTTTAGAGCATTGAGAGCACAGGGGGAGTCCGACCCACCCAAAGCACACGGATGCCTTCACTGTGTTCCAGTACGACTACTGAGTGTAAAGGCACTTCAGCATACGGAACATGTGCCCGTTAAGGCAGGGGAATGTTTTATGAACTTCAGAAACCATGTTATGTGGGACAGAGCATAATCGGTTCCCAAGAGAGGTAATGCAAAGCAGCACAGCATATGCTTTCTCTGGTATTTCTATTCTAGAATTCTTTTTTTAAGCTTATTTATTCATTTTTAATTTTTTTTAATGTTTGTTTATTTTTTGAGAGAGAGATTGACAGAATGTGAGCAGGGGAGGGGCAGAGAGAGAGAGAGAGAGAGAGACAGAGAGACACAGAATCTGAAGCAGGCTCCAGGCTCTGAGCTGTCAGCACAGAGCCTGACACGGGGCTCGAACCCACAAACCGTGAGATCACCACCTAAGCCAAAGCCAGATGCTTACCAAATGAGCCACCCAGGTGCCCCAAGTTTATTTATTCTGAGAGACAGAGACAGCATGAATTGGGGCAGGGCAGAGAAAAATCCCAAGCAGGTTCTGCACTGGCAGCACAGAGCCCAACTCAGGGCTTGAACCCACGAAATGGTGAGATCATGACCTGAGCGGAAACCGAGTCAGACGCTCAACCGACTGAACCACCCAGGCACCCCTGGTATTTGTATTCTAAACCGCAGCCCCATCATGCCTGGCTGTCTAGGTCTGTCACCTGTTTTGACTTTTTCTTTATGGGGTCGGTTCTTGGATCGTTAAAATTTTCTGGGCAGGTTTTCAAAAGCACCTGTCTGGATGGTTAGCCTCACTTTCTTCCTGTATCCCACCACTATGTTGTTGGGATTTGGTCATTTACTTCAAGGTGGACAGAGATAGGCATTACCCAGAACTATGCTGTAGGGTTAAGTAAGGCACAGCTCAAAGGAATTAGCAAGAAAAAAAAAATACATGGCAATTTATTTGTATAAGGTAGATGTCTTCCCGTTTTCTTTCTTTCCTCCTTCCTTCCTCCGTCTCCCTCCCTCCCTCCCTCTCTTCCCTTCCTTCTTTTCTCCAAGTGGGTGGGATGGGAAAAGAGACAGAAGAAAAAAAAAAAATCTTAGTTTACTTCCTTCTGGGTGGAAGCTCATCAAGTTTAAACCATGCAAAAAGTTCTCATCTTCTGTTGCTGGGTAGAAAAGGTGTGCTTTTTAAGCTTCCACTGCCTTTCTGGCTTCCTGCCTCTGGAAAAGACCCATGAGAGGAATGCCACGGGTCACAAGAGTTACTTAGCTGAGTAAATACACATGAGTGATTGGGGGAGAATTACAAAGTCTCCTCTAAGTAACCGAGTCAAAACTAACAATACTCAGTTGTCAGAACATCAAATGAAGCTGCCCAAAGTACCACCCCAGACACGTCCGTGCATTTTATTTTATTTTATTTTTATTTAAAAAAAAATTTTTCTTTTCAACGTTTTTTATTTAGTTTTTGGGACAGAGAGAGACAGAGCATGAACGGGGGAGGGGCAGAGAGAGAGGGAGACACAGAATCGGAAACAGGCTCCAGGCTCCGAGCCATCGGCCCAGAGCCCGACGCGGGGCTCGAACTCACGGACCGCGAGATCGTGACCTGGCTGAAGTCGGACGCTTAACCGACTGCGCCACCCAGGCGCCCCAACGTCCGTGCATTTTAAAGGCTAGCTGTTGAGGACAGTATTTGATGGATGTAGTTTTGTTTTCTAGCTTATGGGAACGAGAGCTCAATAGAGGAGTAACAGTGAATGCAGTTGGGGAAGGAAATCTGGTGATTGTAGATGGGGGCTGCTTGGCGGGACAAGGAACGGATAGGGAGGGATCTGTTTAAAGAAAAAAAAGGATTCTGTTTTTATTGCCACATTTATGACTCAATTCAGATTTGTGTCAGTAGGATTTGTAAGCTGTCCTTTGCCCGGGGTTTGGCAGGTTGGTATATACTGGTGGTCTTAATCCAGTATCTGGACCAGAAAGCAAACGTTTACATCCTTGGAATCCCCGTTACAATTGGAAATTTTCCAAGGAGACAGCAAAAGCCAGATGGGAATGTGGCATGCGTTGCCCTGTTAGCCCTAAGGCCTCGGTTGGTGCTGTGTTGCCCTGACAAGGCCCCAGAACACTCAATGCTGGGGATTTAGAGCAGCGAATCCAACAGACCACATCTATGTTTCCCGGAGTTTCTACTGGAGTGGGAGGGAAAAACGCAATATAACGAGGGCTATCAGATTTAGCAAATAAAAATACAAGACGCCCAGTTAAATTTGAATCCCAGATGAACAACGGATGACTTTGTAGTAGAAGTAGGTCCTGAAGGCGGCATGTGTTTTATCTGGCGACCTTAAAAATAAAGCCGGGTGGAGGTAAGTGCTACGGGCCAAATAAAGCAGAGGAAAGTGTCAGCCGGAGATATAAGCGTGCCATTCTAGTTACGGTGGTCAGAGAAGCGCCCTCTGGAAAAGTGACAGCTGGGCAGAGAGGTCAGGGAGGGAGCCAGGCAGGTAGATATCCGTGGAAGGAGCATCCAAGCGAGCAGACTTGGAGATCTAGCTTCAGGACGTGGGCCCCGGGGGCTCCTGGCTGGCTCAGTTGGTTAAGCGTCTGACTCTTGTATAGGCCCAGGTCTTCATCTCACGGATGTGAGATCGGGCTCCAGGTCAGGCTCTGTGCTGACAGCGTGGAGCCTGCCTGGGATTCTCTCCCTCTCCGTCTCTCTCCGCCCCTTCCCTCACTCAAGCGTGCGCACTCTCTCTCAAAATAAATGAAGTTAAAATAAATAAATAAATAAATAAAAATAAAAAAAGACTCGGGCTCTGCACCAGCAGCCACTTAATAGCCACAGCGGGGTGGTGTAAACTCTTCCTCAGAGTTCTATTAGCTACTCAGGAGCCAATTCTATGATGGGCTTACCAAAGTCCAAGTGGTGGAAAAGGACGTAGAGTGGGCACGAAGTAGTGATGGGGGACTGTTGACCATGGCCTGAGAATGGAAGTCAGCCTCAAAGCTCCACGTTGGGCATGGCTGGAGGGCATCTCTACAACCTTATGCTCACGGCTCCATGCTGGAGGGTCCTGCTGGGGTCTCTCAAGGCAGGCAGGTTATCAGACGGAAGGATTGCTTTACTATTATGTTTTTATTAAAAAAAAAATTTTTTTAATGTTTATTGATTTTTGAAAGAGAGAGATGGAATGCTAGTGGGGGAGGGGCGGAGACAGGAGACACAGAATCTGAAGCAGGTTCCAGGCACCGAGCTGTCAGCACAGGGCCCCACTCGGGGCTCTAAACCCACGAACCGTGAAATCATGACCTGAGCCGAGGTCGGACGCTTAACCGGCTGAGCCACCCGGGCGCCCCCGGAAGGGCTGGTTTAAATCCCGTCCCATAAGCATCAGAGTTTGGCATAAGCACGAGAGCCCCTGTTGTTTCCACACTGGCAGGGACACCTCCCAACTGGAGGGTCCATTGTCAGACAGTGTCCTGGTTGACAGATTACAAATGCTTTTCCAAATGCTACCTAGAGAGCCCCAGCTCTAGAATGAAGGGAGGCCTTCCCTGGCTTTATATTTGTTCATCGGCTTTTTCTATTTGGTTCCAAGTGCGTATTCACATCTTTCCTAGGAAGTCATAAAAGAGGAAGGTTTTTTTCCCCTTCTGTTTCCTAGCAGAAACAACAGAAACATTTTAACACAAAATAGAGAGGTTAAGAGATGTGCTTGGTTGGGGCGCCTGGGTGGCGCAGTCGGTTGGGCATCCGACTTCAGCCAGGTCACGATCTCGCGGTCCGTGAGTTCGAGCCCCGCGTCAGGCTCTGGGCTGATGGCTCGGAGCCTGGAGCCTGTTTCCGCTTCTGTGTCTCCCTCTCTCTGCCCCTCCCCCGTTCATGCTCTGTCTCTCTCTGTCCCAAAAAAAAAAAAAAAAAAAAAAAAGTTGAAAAAAAAAAGAGATGTGCTTGGCTGGCCCAGTGGGTGGGGCACGTGACTCTTGATCCCTGGTTGGTAAGTTCGAGGCGCATGTTGGGTGGAGAGATTACTTAAAAATAAAAAATCTTGAAAGAAAAAATAAATGGGGCGGTGGGGGGGCGCCTGGGTGGCTCAGTCGGTTAAGCATCTGACTCTTGGTTTCGGCTTAGGTCACGATCTTGCGGTTCGTGGGGTCAACCCCCGAGCAGGGCTCGGAGCCTGCTTGGGAGATTCTCTCTCTCTGCCCCTCCCCTGCTTACGCTTTTTCTCAAAATAAACAAGTAAATAAATAGGTTGAGACTAAATGTTGAAACAGTTCTTTTCCCAGATCCGACCCACCTGATCATGTAGCAGTCCCGTGATTGTCTTGGATTTATAGATGGCAAGATTTGGCCCTCGTTAATGGCAAGACTCTGGATTTGATAAGGATAAAAAGATCAGATCTTTTTACTGAGATTTTTATTTATCCAAATGCTTTATTATTTAGTAGGTTCGAGAAGACTTCGAGATACTTCCGCGGGATGTTTTCTCTTTCTTCTCCAGTCCCCTGGCCTTATCCGGGAGAACTACCCTGGCTATTCCCTGACCCCCGACCCCAGCCTGTTCCTTGAGAACTGAAACCACACCTTAGTATCTATATTAACATTACTTTGCTCTTTCATAGTTTTAATTAGCATTTCTTTCTTCTTCCAAAACTCTTTTGCCCAAGGGAACCTTTGCTCCTTCTGTACAGGAAATTCTTCAAAGACCCAATGGAAAGGACCCAAGAGTTTAGATTCTAAAATTCTTTGAATCCTTCACCTCGAAGTCCTCACCTTGCTGTTTCCACCAATCCTCAATTCTTCCTTCCCTTAGCCAAGTTCCCGCGTTGAGAGACCCACCTTAAGCCAAGCTTCCAATTCTCAATAAACTGTGACCTTACCTACCCGTCTCTGAAACACTGCCTGAGCTTTTGAGGTGTTCTTCTCCCCGACCTACCATGGTAAGCCTTCAGGTTGGTTTTGCCTTGTCAACTATTTGTGTGGGTCCTATTTGGGGAGCCAGCTTCCGACGAGAGGCACCTTTTCCTTTTAGATGAAAGAGAGAGCATGGTGGCTGTGCATTTCCTAGGATAAACCGGTTGCTTAAGGGCTGTTGGTGAGAAGAAATTGGTTGAAAAGACATTAGTGGTTCCTTAAGTCTCTGTAAGAGACCCGGTGACAGTCAACTGCTTAAAACGAGGCATCAACGCACACAGAAAGAGGGCAAAGGCTGTGATGGCTGTAGTTAGAACTGTCAGCCCTCTCCTGGGGGATGCGGGGGAGGGATGGAGAAGGGAGAGTGGTGTCCATGCTGGAGGTGGACGGTGGAAGAGGGAGAGATACATTTCTGGACCTCCTGAGTTTAAAGTGATTGTCAGTGATGTGTCTAATCTACTTGGCAATTTGTTGTGATCTGGAGTTAGAATAACACTAGAAACATCGTTTGGGGAACATCAGAATAGATATTGGAAACCTCGAGGGCCAGTGTTTTTACCCAACAGGTGCAGATTTGGAAAAGAGGAGGTTTGGGGCACTGGGCTGGCTCAGTCGGTAGAGCATGCGACTCTAGATCTCCTGGTCATGGGTTCAAGCCCCACATTGGGCGGAGAGCTTACTTAAAAAACAAACGAACAAACAAAAAGTAAAGAAAAAAAAAAAACAGAAATAAAACCCTGAGAAAAATCCATATTTAACCTACTAATGCGGAAGAATCAGCTAAGAAAGCCTCAAAATGATCTTTATGGCAAGGGGAAAGGCATCATGGGAGTTAAGGGAAGAGAGAAGTTCAAGAGGAGGCTGGCGGGAGGTGTCCGATGGAGAATTCCCAAAGTAGAGAAGATCTTTCAGACCGTCATTTCATTAAGGGAGGCAGCCAAAAAGGGGCAAGCGGACTTAATTAACTAATTTGTTTGTTTGTTGATGCTTATTTATTTTTGAGAGAGGGAGATAGAGAGCACCTGTGAGCGCGTGCAGGTGGCGGAGGGGAAGACAGTGAAGGAGAGAAAGAAAGAATCCCACGCAGGCTCCTCGTGTTCAGGGCAGAGCCTGACACAAGGGTTAACGCACAAACACAAACCTTGAGATCTCGTCCTGAGCTGAAATCAAGAGTAAGATGCTTAACCGAAGGGGCCACCCAGGTGCCCCCGAGGGTTTATTTTATGCCCCAAGAGAATGGGTCATTATTCCCCTTGAGTTAATTCGTGTTAGAAGGTAAAGAGTAGGATGCCCTCGTTAAGAGAAGCTGGACAGATGGTTAGCTCCTGGAGCGTCTTCACAGCGCCCTCTGCAAAGCTGCTGAGCGGTGTGTGCGTGGTGTCCGGGGCCCGGGGGAGCTTCGCTGGTCGCGGTTTACGCTCTCAATTTTCCATGGCTGCGGTCGGCTTGTCGAGACCCCGTGTGATGCACTGGGAGGGACAAGATCAGGGAAGAGGCACGGCCAGAAAGGAGGGATCCGGGAGCTCGCCGCGGGTGTCGCAGTCCAGGCAGCTTTTACATTTGGTGAGCGGCTGAGGAGGAAACGCAAAGAGAGTGTGACGGTGTTATTTATCTGATGCTTGGAGCGGGTTTACGGAGCACCACGTGCCGTTTATTTCCGCAAATCCAGGCTCTCGGTGCCGTGCTTTTCACGAGGGCCGGCAAAAGTGTCCTTGTCCGCTCCAGGAAATTTTTTGGACCCACTGGCTTTTCAGCGCTTGCTCAGCCACACCTATATATCCACTTACAAATTCAACACGGGGAGTACTATGCTGATCTGTCATTATATTGCAAATCATACGTAAAAATAGAAGTCATAGAAGGTTGAAACTCTGATGGATTGAACAACGCGATTAAAATTTCCTTTTCTTTAGTAACAGTATGAAATATTTTGCTCTCATTAAAGTTTTGAATATCAAACATGCTTTATGATAAAGCGATCTAAAGACCTTGATCTAAATTCAGTTTCTTTCAACTTGGGTTCTTTTCAGTGCCATCCAAGGGAGAAAAGATGCTTCACAAAGTTATGTGCCGTTGGAAGGGGTGGATTATTTTCACCACATACTACTGATAATGCTTGTTTTCCCTTTTTTAAAACTTTTTTGTCTTTTTTAAAGATTTTAGGGGCACCTGGGTGGCTCAGTCGTTTACGCATCCAACTTTGGCTCAAGTCATGATCTCACGGTTTGTGGGTTCGAGCCCCACGTCAGGCTCTGCGCTGATGGCTCAGAACCTGGAGCCTGCTTTGGATTGTCTCTTTCTCTCTGCCCTGCCCCTGCTCGCACTCTGTCTCTCTCTCTCTCTCTCTCTATCCCTCTCAAAAATAAATAAACATTAAACAAAATTAAAACAAAGATTTTAGTTTTAAGTAGTCTCTATATCCAAAGTGGGGCTTGAACTCACAATCCCGAAAGTCCGCATTGCACTCTCCACTGACTGAACCAGCCAAGAGCCACGTGCCCCTTTTCTTTCTTTCTTTCTTTCTTTCTTTTTTTTTTTTTTTTAAAGGTTTTAGGGGCGCCTGGCTGGCTCTGTCAGTAGATCATGGGACTCTGGATCTCGGGTTGTGAATTTGTGCCCCACATTGGGTATAGAGATTACTTAAAAGAAATTTAGTAAAGATTTTATATTTGAGTGATCTCTTCACCCAATGTGGGGCTCAAACTCACAACCCCGAGATCCAGAGTCCCTTGGTCTACTGAGCCAACCAGGCGACCCGTAACGCTTGTTTTTCAATCTCATCTACCAACTAAAAGGTTTAGTTGAAATTTAGTTGATGAATCCCTGTTTACCAAAGTCAGTCCATTGTTCCCGCGACGTAAATGGGAAGATGTTACATTTGGATCCCGCGATGTAAACTGGAAGATGTTACATTTGGATTTCTATATTTTAAACAGCTTCAGGCACACTGAAAGCACAATCTTTCATCTGGTAATTGTTAATGGTTTAGGAAATTCTGTTAAAGGGGCTCCTGGGTGGCTCAGTCGGTTAAACGTCTGATTTGATCTCATGGCTTGGGAGTTCGAGCCCGGCGTCAGGCTTTCTGATGTCAGCACAGAGCTCGCTTCAGATCCTCTGTCCCCCTTTCTTTCTGCCCCTCCCCAGCTTACACTTTCTCTGTCTCTCTCAAAATAAATCAATAAAGTTAAAAAAAAGAAAGAAAAGAAAATTCTGTTCATGACAGTTTAAGTATACACGTCCGATAGCTGTCAAAGGTAATATTCATATGTAATTTTTATTTACTTATTTATTTTTAAAATTATTTATTTTTGAGAGAGAACGGGGAGGGACAGAGAGAGAGGAGGAAAGAAAGAATCCCAAGTACGACCTGCACTGTCAGCACAGAGCCCAACGAGGGGGCTCAAACTCAGGAACCGTGAGATTATGACCTGAGCTGAAATCAATACTCAGACGCTTAACTGACGGAGTCACCCAGGCGCCCCCATAATTTTTAGCACCAAATTATGAGTGATTTCCAAACACCTGTTTCTAAAATGCTCTCTCCATAGCATGAGTTTCTTCCTGAAAGCAGTCACTTTCGTTTTCATGGTTAAAATGTTCTCTTTACCTCAAAGTGACAGATTAAACACTTTTTGTTCTAAGAAATAGTTGCCGGATAGCATATTACAGACAGCATTTACCAAAGAAAAGTTCAGCAAATTTGAAACTACAGTGAATAACTCACCTTTGAATTCTTTGCTATAACATAGCCAGCAAACCGCTGTGTGATATAAAAGATTTCAGTAGTCAATGCCTTCTCTTTCAAAGTGCAGTAACATCCCCAGTTTAGGGACAGGAATAAATTCCTTCTCCCCGCCCCTTTAAAAATGAAATTAACTCCACTGATAATATCCTGCAGTATAGAGGCCCAGGGCAGGCCGCCCCCAAGATGCCCACTTTGGCAAGAACATTATTTTGAGTTAAAAGCAATCCAAACCCAGGAGATTCCTCAACTGCCTGCAGGTACCAGGAAGAGAGCTGTTAACAGAGATTCCCCTGAACCGAAGAAATTTATCTGCATAACAGAGCAACCTTTGTTTTGCAAACATCTCCTTTCACCTCCCCCCTAATGGTCTTTCTCACCTTTGTATCCTCGGACTCTACCCCTCTGAGCTCATATAAGATCATTTTGCCTCACTGTTTGGAATTTCCACGTCTGTGTGGATTCCTCTTACTTTAAGTTTGATTTTTCTCCTGTTAATCTGTCTCATGTCGTGTTTATTCTTAGTCTAGCTAGAAGGACCTTGAGGAGCAGAGGGAATTCTTCCTCCCCGACAGTAGCAATGTATAAACTTCTGGCTTCAATTTCTTGGCTTCAAAAGCTTATCTGTGCATGATTCAGTGGTTAATTTTGCGTGTTGGAATTTTTGTAACTTAATCCCAGAATTTTACATTTCTGTAGAGAAGCTGCTTTTTTAGCTGTTATTGTTACACATTAAAGAACAGATTATATGCAATGGGGCTCAGTTGGAAAAGCACGTGGCTCTTGGTCTTGGGATTGTGAGTTTGAGCCCCATGTTGTGTTTACAGATTACTAAAAAAAAAAAAACTTAAAAAAATTATATACACATATTATTTTCATTAAAGAAATCATTTATTGTTTAGAATATACCTTCTCTGCAAAACTTTTTATTTGGTGGTTCATAAAAAATATGTTTTTTTCAGAAATGTCATCATTGGAACAGGATCAAACATATACCCTAAGCAGAGGCATGTTAGAAATAGCTGTACTTTTCTTTCAATAGTAGAGCAATCCTCCCACACTGTGTAATTTATTCTAATACGTGTTTCTTCAAATCTACAGCAATATTTTCTAAGCGTCTTCCAACTGTTTGCTGACAAATGGATGTATTTTATTTTGCAGTCATAGTTTCTGGTTATTATTTTCATATTTCAACATTTGTTTATATTTTCTACCTTTCCAGGAATAACCCATGTTTCCCCAATGAGATGTGGCTTTGGGTCTTTTGGCATCAAATAAATTTATCATTAAGGTTAGCAAACATTGTAAAGTATTTGATCATCTCCTATCTCTAAATGTCATTTAAAAAATCCCATTGGTATTTAATCAATCTTGATGATCTGAACTCCTAAGTTGTATTTACTTTAAAAAGTTTTTTTTAATGTTTTACTTATTCATTTTTGAAATTTTTTTTTGAGCTTTAATTTTGAGAGAGAGAATGAGAGAGCGTGAGTGGGGGAGGGGCAGAGAGAGAGGGAGACACAATCCCAAGCAGGCTCCAGGCTCTGAGCTGTCAGCACAGAACCCGACGCAGGGCTCGAACTCACAGACTGTGAGATGGTGACCTGAGCCGAAATCGAGAGTCTGATGCTTAACTGCCTGATCCAGCCAGGTGCCCCTGGCCTCCTAATTTTTAAATGGCTTTTTGTGTGTGGTGGCACTTTTTGTGTGTGGTGGGAAAACTCAAGCGAGCCAAACTATCATTGTGTCTGAGCTCACAAGTTTCTTGTCTCCTGGAGCGAGCTGAATAAACCTCAAATATGGTATGAAAAGGACAATGTAGGAACACACATCAGGGGCACCCAGCCTCAGCTTGTCGTTGTGGGGAGAGGTCAGGGGAGACTTCCCCAGTGAGTGACATAAATTAGGCCTAAAGATAGCACTAGGGAGTGAGTGAGACAAAGGGGGTTGCAGAAGGGTGGAAAAGTCCTCTAGAAAGAGGAAATAGCAGGGTGAAGGCCTGACAGTGAGAGCAATCAGGCCTCATTCAAATAACAAAAAGTTCAATGAGGTTGCATCTTGGAATAGAGAAGGGAGGGGCAAGGGATGTTGTATTATTTACTGAGTCTGGACCTCACTCTAAGGACAATGGAGAGAAATGGAAAGGTTTGAGCGGAGGGCCAACACAGAGGCTCCCAGGGTTTTCAATGTGGAGCATGTATGGGAAGTTGGCCAGGTTGGGGGCCTGAAGATCGGTCAGGGAAAGAGAAATGAAGTGGTGGGCTAGGTGCGGCATCCAGTGGTGGATGTGGAAAGAAGGTTCTGGAATGAACAGACATGTGGGAGGCCGAATCCACAGCACACAGTGATGGAGCAGAGGAGGGGGATTGGTGCCACCAGAGAGTGGAGTCAATGGGAAGATGGGTCTGGTCTGGGGGGTGTCTGGGGCTGAGTCTCCTGGAACCAGGCTCTGGAAAATCTCTGGAGTTACATATGTGAGGGCATGAGGAAGGCAGGATTAGGTGGAATGAGAGGTAGCCACAGTGCTATGGGGACCAAGGCTTCAGCTAATGCACAGGATGCTCTGGAACTGGGTGGCTCCTTAGAATTAGCCCAAATTAAGGCAAGAGGGCTAAGGCTTTGTATCTCTACATCAGCCAGACATTGGTTGCTTGCTACCTGGAAGGGGGGCAATAAACTTAGGTGAGACAGTTCCAAAGCAGTCTGCCGGGAGGGACTGAGCTCTGAGTGGTCAGCAGCTGGTGGGGGGGTGGGGTGGGGAATTCTGCTGGAGGAAGCAGACTATAGTATCCACTATTCTGGCAAAAGCTCTTACATTTGCTTTGGGGCATGTTTACTTTTAGGCGCCTGTGAACTTATTATCCATTCCTTAGTTCACAAATAACTAGTTAATTCCTTCCCTCCTTCTTTCCTTCCCTCTATGCCCGTCATGGGGCTCAAACTCACGACCCCGAGATCGAGAGCTGCATGCCCGGACAGTCAGGCATCCCAGGGACTAGTTAACTTCAACTGTGGGGTGTACAAGGCATTGTGCTAACTGGTGGGGATGTGGGGGTGGTGTGGGCAGAGGGGAAGATGAAGATTCCCGGCGCTCAGGGAGCCCTTGTACTGCAGGGGAGCAATTCTTCTCCGGTAGAACGAAGTCCCTATTTCCTGTCTGCTCCCTTCTCCTCCTTAACAGATGAACCCTGATTGCTTTTCCTTTTCTCAGACACCTTTCAGCTTCCCTCCCTCATCTTGGGCTTAGAGAGTGAAAAGAAGCCCAAATATCAGTCCCTTTCAAAGAACCTCAGACCTAATGTAAAAGTTACAAAGGGTTAGGAAATCTTACAAAATTCTCCACGGGCCTTGCCCTTTGGCCCATCGTTCCTGAAGACGATTCTTTGCTGGTGTGCCAAACTCCACACTTCTGCCTCTTCTTTGATTCTCTAGAGTTCATTACATAACACTTTGCCCTTCTCTTTCCTTGGGCAAGGCTGGCTTTCCAGCATTTAGGCCTACAGCAACAGTAGGAGATAAACATCAGTGGTTCTGTCTAGTAGCCAGGACTCAGGAAGTCGTTCAAATATCTAGGGGCCTCCTACATAATGCCCAACTTTGGACGGTTAAATTAATTAAATCAGGAGTCCATTGGACTGAGGTGGCTGGAATGACATGGTGGCCAACCCAAACGTAGGCAAACCCAAATCTCAGCCTGTAAATACGCAAGGTTACATAATGGAAAAGCTAAGGGCAACCCGTCACAAACAGCCAATTGGGCTTTAAGCTGTAGCCAATCGAATAATTTCCTTTCTTTGTCCCTGCACCTTCTGGGTCTTTCCCTGGGCTCTTGTGGGCGGAGCGCTTCTAACCACTTCCGGTCTGGCACGGCCCAATTTGAATTGATTTTTGCTCAAATAAACTTAAACAATTTTGAATATGCTTCGGTTATCTTTGAACAGACAGACATCTCCCTTCCCCCCACATTCAGGTCTCTGAGTGGAAGGCATTTCCAAACCAAGGGTCAGGAAAGGGTATGCGGCTTTGCTACAGACAATCTATTTATAAAATCACTAACAAAGGATAAGGGGAATCCTTTCCCAGACTTCCCCTCAGTCTCTTTCTGGTAGGCTAATCATAATTTAAATCTGATTATGGTTTCTTTCAAGGGTATGTTTTTGGAAAATACAAAAAAACATCCTGATTCTATCAATATTTAGATGTTAAAAAGATGACTTTTCCTTGCTGGCCACTCAGCTACGGATCTTGAAACTAGAATGCTAGTGTGGAATAGTGTGATCATTTCTCTAAAAGCAAATGTAACATACTAAGCTCTATAATCGCCCGGCCTGCCTTAGTTCTGAGCTAAAAAATGCGTAGCTCAGGTCAGGAGGTTGTCGGGTTAGGAGCGGTTTGCGAGGCCTTTTGACGGTGAGATAAAGAAGAGGTTTTGCTTCTCGTTTTTTTGTCTCCTTATCCTCAAGGAACACACCTTTTGTGTGCTCTGTCTAACAAAGGAATTTCCGAATTCGTGGTGGAATTTGGAGGTAGAGTATTATGTGTAGACTGGTATCTATACGCACTTGCAAAGCCGGTTTCAAACCACAAAAGGATTAAAAGAAAAAAAAAGCTGGGATTCTGCAATACACTGATTGGAGGAAACGCTAAGACACTGAGAGTTAGAAATAAAAGCAGCAACAAACAAAATCCCAAAGGATTTGGAATTCCTTTAGTTTCTATTTGGCATAAGACTAATATGATTTCTTTGTTCTTTCTTATCTACAGTACTCAAATAATAGTTTATTTCATTCGTGCGGTCCAGTTGCTTCTTCTAAACTGTTGCGCAAAGCAGAATGGTGCCCAAGATAGCCTTACGTACGTAGGACAACAGAATGAACCTTTGTGTTGACGTTTTGGAAGAGGGTAGTGTCATTTTTGAAAAACTCACACTAAAATGTGTGTTGTTTTTTTTTTTTTTCTGCTGTGAATTTCAATAATTTTATAGAATGGGCTCGGATGGGCGCTTTGCTTTTAACTATTGGTCTACCTGGCAAGAGGGATTCTCTGAAATCCTCTTTGTAAAAATAGAACTGAGATCATTTGCAGGAAATTCTTATTTCTTATTTTTGGTTGTTTATGGTTTTTAAAAGCAGATACAATGTTATCTGTTGCCGTTTGTGCAAGTGATGAATTGTGCTTTCAACCTAATTTCCTCCAGCGAGCTTGACCAAAACGCTGGGCTTTGTAAAAAGCCCTGCTCAAAGAGTATTTGGCATTAGGAAGCCACGAGGCAGTTGTACCACTGACGACTCTTTATGATAAAAATAAGACGTGGAGACTTTAGTTTTGGTAACACAATTCTTGTAAACCATTCAAACACTGCTGTGATGTGCTTTCTACTCTTTTAAGAGAAGGAGTGGGGGAGGGGCAAGAGTGTTTTAAGTAAACAAAGATTCCAAATCTAGGAAACCCAACTCACTTGGATATGTGTATTATGCAATTTCATATACCGTAATGGGTGTATTGTGTCAAGATTTCAGATAAGTAGGTCCTTGTACACTTTTCAATGCATGGAATGTTTTTTACGTGCATACTAATAGAGGCCCACCTTTGGGCGAAGAAAAAAAGGCCTCCTTTCAGATGAAATCAAGCCCAGGTAAAGTTGAAACTCAACCCACAGAGCACTGGCATCGTTTTCAGGCTCAAAGAAGATGGGTGTTTCAATTTCATCATCCTGTAACACTGAGGAATGTGACAAAACGTGCAGATTGCCTGGGTCTTTCGAGCCATGTGTAAATACGTGTGCCAATTTATGTGCAACTCCCAACAATTTGCTGTTTGAAAGACCAACGACTCTTCCGTGAGATAATCATTCGGTTCATTTACATGAAAAGTCTTAAATAGCAAAAATGCTACTTGCAATTTACATCATAGTGTCTCCATAATAGAGAACAATGGCTTCCTCAATGGAAGTTAATGCAAAGGAGAGGCATACTGAGATTTAAAGGAAAAAAAAAACAAACGACAACAACAAAAAAAAACAAAACCCGATAACTTTTCAGCCTACTTTGCAAATATTAACCAGTTAATCTAATTTAAAATAAAATACACCGAAACGTCTTCCCCTGCTGGGGAGTCTGCACGGCCACTGGAATAATACTGGTTATCTTTAGAGTCCGGCCCGGCCGTTCACACGCAAGTGAGCCTTTTTAAAGGGCTTATGGTGACATGTTTTTCAGATCCTTCCATTTTTGTCCTGGTTCCTGGGTTAGCATAATTAGGTTGACGTGGGGTTTCTTTCTCCTTTTAAAAAAAACCTTTCAACTGAGCGCACGTCTGTGAAAGAGGTAGGACCCAGGACCCGGGGCTGGATAAAATAGCCTACCTCGTGTGTTGGTAATGTATTGTCTCCTTCTTGTTTGTATTCACGATTATACACACCTCTGTGGGCTGCACGGGGTTTATACATGTATCTTTTTGCGTTCTCTAGGCTATGGCCACCTGCTGTATGTACAGTATGTGCTGGCTATATTTGTACACCATCTCCCTTCTTGAATTTAAAGACCTACCTATTACATCTTGTTTACTCAGTATCATTCCCCCAGTTTAAAAAAAAAAAAAAATCCTGCAAGAACTGAACATGCCATGTTTCAATCTGGCCCCAGTGGCTTTTTCTCTGAAAGCAAAACGTGTGTCTTTTACACCAGGGCTTTCTCCCCACCCCAGGGGGTGTCTTCCATTCTTTTGTGGCTCAGTTTAAGGCGAAAAGGGCTCCAAACCACTAACTAGACAGAGGAGAGCCCCTTCTTCCACCTCCAGGGAGAATTTCAGATTTCCTTTATCCGAAGATAGCGTGCCCTCTTCTTACTTATTTGCCACCATTGCGAGGAGAACAAAACACCACCTTGGCGTCAAGATCCTGGGTAGAGGCTCACGGTCTTTTTCAACCATCTTTGGCGAGGCCTTGCTTCCTTCCACTCGAGTAAGTTGCGGCTTGGGGCCACGGCAAGGACTGGGTGAGAGCCCGAAATGTCGTTGGAAAAAAAAAAAACAAACAAACCCAACAGCCCCCAGCAGCCCTCCCTCCAGCCCCTCGGCACCACCACCCCGCTCTCCGGGGCGAAGCTGCAGCCCGGCGGCCCCGTATGGGCGAGACTTGGCAGGTCGGCGGGGCTCCTCTCGCAGCCGCGGAGTCGGCGCCGGCCGGGCGTCCGCGCCCGCCCGGCTGCGGGGCTTCGCGCTCTCGCCTCCCTTCTCCCCGAATCCTCCCTTCCCCCACCGGCCGCCCCCTCCCCCTCTGCCGCGCTCCCTTTTGTTCGCTCGCCGCTCGGGCCGCCGCCGCCGCCGGGCCCGTACCCCCAGCCGTAGGCCCCGGCGTGGCGGGCCGCCCCGCCGCCGCCGCCGCCGCCGCCGCGCGGCCTAGAGCGCGCCGCCCGGGGAGGCGCGGGGCCCGGGCCGGGCGCACGGCGAGGCCGCGGCGGCGGCGGCGGCGGCAGCGGCGGGGCGGCCCGGGGGGCGCGGGAGCCGGCAGCCCGGGAGGCGGCGGCGGCGGCAGCGGCGGCGAGGCCGCTCCACCGCACACGCACACACAGACCCCGGCAGCGGGAATGCGGATGACACGCCCGTAACATGGAAGCCGCCGCCGCCGCCGCCGCTACGACGACAGCAGCAGCAGCCACAGCAGCAGCAGCCGGCGGCGCCGCGCTGAACAAAGGTCATCCGAGCTGCGGCCCAGACGCCCGGGCTTGACCGCTGCGAAGGCCAACCCCGGGAAGGGGGTGGGTGTGCGCCCGCGGGGCGGGGGGCGGCGAGGGGCGGCGGGGGGCGAGCGAGGGGGCGAGGGCAGCGCAGGACGGGGCGCGCGGGTGGGCTGCGGGGAGAGGCGGGCGCGCCGGCCCCTCGTGCCCACCCCTGCGGGCCGGGGCGAGCGCGTGAGGCTCAGGCCCCTTGGCCTGACTGCAGTGGCCTGTCCCACCCTGGCCTTGGGGACGGGGCGGCCTTCGCGCCCCGCCAGCCTCCTTGGGGGGGCCGAGGACGAGCCGGTTTCGCTAGGCCCCACAGGTTCAGAGAGGGGGGCCACGTGAGCGCAGGAGCCCGCTCCTTCCCCCCCACCCCCTCCTCCAGCGCTGGCGGCTCACGGAGGATTCCTGAAAGGCCGCTGTGCCCCTCTTTCTCACTGCCCCTTGACTCGCCCCCCCCACCCCCACCCCAGGCATCCCTAGTTTCCTACCCCGAGGTGAAGGGATTTGGACTTCTCCCCCCAGGTGCTTGAAAGAAGAGAAGGTTGGAGGAGGAGGAGACTGGGGGGGCGGCTGGTGGTGGTGGTGGTGGTGACAGGGCTGGGAGAGAGAGGAGAGGGACGGGAGGAGGGGGCTGGGTGGGGTGGGGGTGACAGGCAGAGAGGAGCCTGGTCAACAAGCCAGCACCACTCTGCTAGGAGGCCGAGGCCGCTCCTGCAGCCGACGCATCCAGTGTGAGGAGGCACACATAGATTGCTTTCTTGGGGGCTCTTTGTCAGCCACCAACACAGAGAACACACACTGACACACAGGTACACAAAGATGTGAGCCAGGTTGTGGGAGGTAAGTGGGGGAAGGAGAAGGAGGGGGAAACAGTGTCTGCGGTGGGCTTTGGGGTGGAGGGGCCGGGGGGATGGGCCCCGAGGGGCTCTGGGGTGCTTGTGAGGCGAGCATTTCCAAGGCTGTGTGCTTGTGCGGCGGTGGGGGGACACACGATGACCTTCCCCTCCTCACGAAGACCTAAAAGGGAAGAGCAACCCCCAGCGAGATCCCCTCCGTGCTGATGATTTTCAGGGACTTGTTGGCAACTCAGGGAGGGTTGCCATAGCTTTTTTATGTAGGGTGACCAGAACCGGCTGAAACTGGTTTGAGGCAGATCAGCTCCTGAACACAATGCAGTCACTGAGCTACTACAGTGGGATAGCAGCTTCCTCCCTTCATGGCAGCCAAAAGCAGAGGACCTTGCAGGAAGGTACCATCCCAACACAGTATGTGAATGCACACTTAGACACCACACAGCACTGGTATGTGACTAATGGAGCCCTAAAAGATTCTGTGCAGAGAAGATGGGAGAAAAGGTGCAGGTTTGCAAGGTCTGAGATTAACTTGGGCTTTTCCTGCCTTTTGCTTTTGCTTAGGGGATGGACAAGGAGCTGAGATTTATGACCCTTATTAAAGAAAAAATGTGCCTTGCTAGGGTGGGGACTCTTGGTGTATGCAGTCTCTCTCTCTCTCTCTCTCTCTCTCTCTCTCTCTCTCTCTCTGTGTTTTTAACAAAACAAAACCAAAATGAACTGATGGGTTTGTAATGGTAGTTTTGTTTGTTGCTGGAGAATGCTACTTTGCATGCCTTTTTTTTTGTTTTTGTTTTTGTTTCTTGTTTCTCTCTTGCAGGGAATGTTCTGTTTTGTGCTTTTCCTTTTAGAAGCTACTGAAGGGTGTTGGGGGTACTTCTGACTATTATGAAGGCCAAAAGGTAACAATATTGTTCTAGGAAATGAGCATAAATGCGTTCCAGTGATGCTGTAAGGCATACATGCTGTCTTTTTTTTCCTTGTAGGCCTGTTGACTGGGGCTGCTTTTAACCCTTTCATATTTGCAGAGAATGCAACCGTGTGACAGTAACTGAACATTGGGCCAAAGTCTTTCCAAAAGGTCAAGGTTCACAAGGTGAGATACGATATTTTGAGCATGAATTTAAGTGTTTATCTGAGGATCCATTCCGAGACAGACTGACAGTGGATTGGTACCCTGGAGAGAATTTGGGGTTCAGAGTGGAGAAGAAATACTCTTAATGTTATCCAAGTGTAATGGGATTAGAGTGACTTTATGATGGTATTGCTCTCCAGACCAAATCAGAATGACTTCATTAACTCGCATGCGGGTAGTCCTTTGGAAGAGGCAGGCCTGGAAAAGAAGCAAGTTTAGAGAAGGGTAGGCATCAGGGCCTTGTGGAGAATGCACTGTTTTGCATAAAGACTAAAGCAGCACACATATAGCGTGATCCCGTCGAGGACAAAAAAAAAAAAAAAAAAAAAAAAAAGGAAGGATTTGGCCAAATCGAGGCAGCCTCGCCTCCTTTTTAGGATTTGGAGAGTCTGAAGGTAGATTTGCCTTTTGTTCATTCATCACCTTCCTTTTACCTTGAGCTCTGTGTTAACCTGAAAGGTTTTTCACTCCGAGTCAAGTGGCTTTTATTGATTTTGGGGGCTGTGGACGGTGAGTTTGCCATTGGATTATTTGTGGCATACATTTTAATGTGGAATGCTAATGCAGTACCAGGAGGAAACCGGCTGGTCTGGCTTCATCTGTGAAAAGATGCCTGTTAACTCCAAGCTTTATAAGCAGTGGCTGGTCGAAAATGTCTGATGCCTGAAGATCGTGCAGTGAGAATCGAGCTGGCATTTTAATGCACCCCCAAAACCAGAGGTTTGAGAGTAGCAGAGGGGAGAAGGCAGGAACGAGGGTAGCAAAATGAAGAACAAAGACAGTGAGCGCTTCCGGGGGAACCCTGAACGTTTTTGCCTTGGGGTTCCTTGTGAAAAGACTACGACTGCCCCACACAGAAAAACCCAGCAGCTCCAGAATCCTCTCCAGTACGATGTCAGCAACAGATAGAAGGAGTTCTGTCTTCTGGTTTGGGAGAAGTACAGTCAAGAGGCGCTCGCGGAAGGCAGGATTGGAAATAAATTTCTCCCCTACTTTGAAGAGGGGATCTTGTGCCTCTCCCATTTCAGCAGAAGAGCGCCTTTTCTGAAATGCTGAGGATCTCCGAAGATCGGGAAGTTGTGTGCTGGCAGTGGGTGGGCAGAATATCTGCAGTGAAGGGTGTCAAGCACGCAAGGGTTTTTTATTGTTAGGAATTTTTTCATGTGATCGCAGAGCCTCCAGGGTGTGAGAAAACCGGCGAAAGGGAAAACGAGGGGCATGGTTAGCTCAGATGCGCGGTGTAGTGCTTAATAAAGATACGTGTAATCTCGGACTGGTATCCCGGTAAATAGCTCACACGATGGAACAGAATTCTTCACAAATCACTGTGCTAAAATTGGTTTTCAACCCGACATCATTTTCGACTGCCAGAGGTCCTGTGTCTGAGCGTGGTGGAAATCTGCTTGCGAAGCAGATCGCAATCCACGTTGCATGATATGCTGTTCCTGCCTTTCTGGTGCCAACTAAAACTCAGATGGCTAACATGATAAACCTTAATTAGCTTAATACAATCAGCTGTTTTATAATTTAGGCCCTCACTCCTGTCTTTAGAAAGTCCGTGATTTTTTTTTAATTTCACTTGGACAGCCGTCTCCTCCTCTCCTCGCAGTGGCCGTTTCCGGATAGTATGTGGGAGAGCCCTTTTTTTGTAGGGCATTGCATGTCACAGAATGTTCTGGTTGACTCTCTCCGCGGTTTTGAGCTTTGTGACTCCTCCTTTCCCTGCCCCCCCCTTCCCCCCCACAAGGCTCCTGGAAAATCGCATTTGTTTTGCATTTAGGCCAGTCTTTCCAGCTGCAAGTGCTGTTTAAGCCTGGAGAGCTGGTTCTCCAAGCCAGCAATCAGGGGCTCATCTATGGACTGAGGTTTGTCTCAGGTGGCGATCTCTGGCTGAGGTATAACAATGTAGCAGGCCCAGGTCTCCGCGGAGAGGAACAGAGTTTTCTGGGCTCTCGCGAACGTGAATGTGAGTGCGGAGAATGAGCAGACAGCACTCTTCTTTCCTGGAAGAGGCAGGAGGGAACAGGGTGGCACCCACACTGGGGGCCCCCACGCTGGGGGCCGGGCCTGTGCCCTCGCTGCCGCGGTCACCAAGCGGGCAGCCACACCTGGAGCCTGGTCGGGATTGCCTGCGGCAGTCTCCAGGGTTGACACGACCGCCATCCCCTCTGGAGGAGGAATGTGTGGGCTGATGAGGGTACTCTGGAAAGAAAGTGTCACGGGGTGGTTGAAGCTTCATTTTGGTCATTTGCTTCCTTCGAATTAGTTTTTCTATGTTAAGAAACATCAGAGTGGGGGCTTTTAGGGCCCCCCAGCCTCATGGTCCAGGAGAAGAGGCTCGCTTCTCTCTCTTTCGCCCCTCTTTTCTCCCAAAGAGATTCCCTGCCCCCACGCACTTTGACTCCTTTTTAAAAAAGGAGTTATGGGACGAAGGGAGCCAACCTGTACATGGAATTTTCTGTGTATCCCCTTGACTGGGAGGAGTTAGAATTTTCAGAGTTGTGTCTCCTGTCCTCCTTTATTTCTTCCCTTGAAATGCATCCTGGGGTCCGTCTTCTGTTGGTTTCGAATAACCTTCCTCACAGCCTTGCTAGAACTCCCATCTAGCTGGTTCCCAGCTGGGGCAGAGGTTGCCCTGATGTGGGGACCTCGGGACGGTTGCCAATACAAGAGAAACCGAAAGTATCTGGGGGCAATTTGGGGTGGCCCTCTCCTCATTCCCCCGATATCTCTTCCTAATCACTACAATACGGTGACCACATCCAGGGTAAACATTAAGGACATCCACACCTTTGTGTTGATTATATATAATCTTTAACCAAGCCGTGGTTAAATAATTAACTTTTTAGAACTTTTAAATTTACCTCCGGCGAAATTTACCCCGTGGCGAATAGTTGTACGGGTTTTGGCACAAGCATATAGCGCTGTGTGTCTGCCACCAGCAGGCTCAGGGACTGGTTCCATCACCCCCAAAACTTTCCTCCTGCTGGACGTTGGTAGACCGATCCTTCCCACCCCCACCCCTGCCAGCCGCTGATGTGTTCCGTCCCTTGAATGCCACACGGACGGCTTCGTTCACTTAGCAAAGTGCATTTGAGAGCCATCCATGCTGTGGTGTATCTCCATACTTGGCTCCTTTTCTGTTGCCAACCTGGACACGGCTATGTGGGCCTATCACAGTTGATCCGTTCTCTGGCCGCGGGACGTCAGGGTTATTTCCAGTCGTGGGTGCTTGTGGACAAGGCTGCTGCAAACATTTGCATGCAGGCTTTGGTCTGAACGTCAGTCTTTATGTCTCTTCCCTGAAGACTTTGGGGTCGTGGGGTGGCTGGGTCGAATGGTGAGTACGCAAGGATTAGAAGTTCGAATGAAAATACATTCAGCACTTCTTCCTAGCTCGTGGGAGAGAGAGATCTGGCCTCGTTAGCGACAGTTAAGACTTCCCAAGCAAGAGATTGTGGCCAGCATTATCTGAAGACACACGAGAGATGAAGTTGGTAATAGACCACTTAGGAACGTGGATGACATACTTTATAACCCAGAACTGATCGGAGTTAGCCAAAAGTGGAAACAAAAAAGCTGCGAGTGGTAAAATATCCTTTATTTCCTACAGCAATTATTTTTAATCTCCTCAGAAACATTTGGCAGTTTAACCTTCACATGGGTCTTCAGGTTCAGTAAGACACGGAACAACAACACTCGGAATCCTGGAAAGTGGTACCAGAGATCTTTGTTGAACTCTGAGTTACGTAACCAACGTATTACGAATGATAGTTGGTCCTGATTTTTTTTTTTTTTTTTTTTTGACTGCCAAAATACGGGTGTTGTTTTAACATCTGTGGTTATTATCCAGCTTTCACGCCTTTTAAGGAAGTGAAAAGACTTAAGCAAGATCTGGGCAATGCAGTAGGGAGATTTGGGGAGCAGACTCCTTTTTCTAAAATTTTTATTTATTTATTTTGAGAGAGAGAGGGAGGGAGAGAGAGAGAGAATCCCAAGCAGGTTCCGCACCGTCCGCGAGGAGCCTGATGTGGGGCTCAAACTCACGAACTGCGAGATCATGACCTGAGCGGAAGTCGGAAGCTCAACTTAACTGAGCCCCCCCAGGCGCCCCCAGCTTTTTTATACTTTAAAAAATTTCTTGGAGGATAAAATAGCGTTCAGGATTGTACAGAATGAACAGACCAAGGCTGTGGTGCTGAGACAGAGGAGAGCCCGAGAAGCGGGAAGTGATGTTACTTTGGGGATTATTTCCGCCATTTTACAGATACCGAATGTTTAGTAAGCACCAGATGTTGTGCTAGGCCCTGGGAGTACCAAGGGAAAAGGAATCCAGAGAGAAACCTCTAGTGGGAAGTAGCCTGCAGATACTATGATAGGAATGTGAATGAGCCACCTAGTGCCCGGCGTGGAGAGGGAGGAGCCCTTGCAGAGGTGGCTTCTGTGCTGAGAGAGGACCGAGTGGGTATGGCAAGCGGGCAGAGACTGGGGGAACAGCATGGGAGTCTGATGGAGCAGCCTGTGGAAAGGCGCTGAGCGAGCCTGGTGTTGTGAGCGGGGATGGGAGAGTAGGGGTGGGTGTGGGAGAGCAGGAGGTGAAGTGAGGAGGCAGGCAGGGGCCCAACTTCTGAAGGTCATTCCACACAGACCATTTGACTGGGGACTTTAGGCAGTAGAAGCAGAAAGCCTTCACTTTTAATGACAGAGGTCCCGAGGCAGTATCTCAGGACGGAACGGAGGTTCTGGAAGCTCTGGAGGCTGGAGGCAGGGAGGTCAAATGAGGGGACCACGGCAGCACATCTAGGAGAGAAGAGGGCTTGATCTAAGGCACCACGTTGGGATGGAGCCGTGGTGGGTGGGGTAGCGGTCGGGGTGGTGGAGAGGAAGGAGCGGAGGAGAGCGCCGAGGTTGCTGCTTGAGGTTACTTGCTGCTGGGGGTGGTTGTCTGTGAGATACTGCATTCAGAAGGCAGAATGGATTTGGAAGGTGCATGTGATACAGGGAGTTCAAGTTTGGGTTGAGTTGGCCGTGGGAGGTGCCCTTTGCTGCCTGGATCTGTTTGGGTTGGAGGTCTAGACCGAGAGGGATTGGCGTGGAACAGAGACGATAGAAGAAGAAAGACGTAAGGAAAAGGTTGCGTTTGGGGTTCCGGAAGGTGATGGTTTACATAGTCAAGGCCTTAAAGGAGGTGGGGCTGAAGAACGTAAGATGTGTGCTTTGGAAACTTGGAGGGCAAGACCTTTCCAGAGAGGCAGGAAGCAGTATTAGCGGCCGACCCCTGCGGACACCGTAGCTTGTCTGGTGATCCTTTCCATTGGTTGCCCATGCAGTACCGAAGCAGCGAGATGAGCCGCGTTCTTTTTTTCCCCGTGGTGCAGGTGGGACAGTGACACAGAGACCCTGGCCAAGGCCTGCCGGTTCATAAATGATCGTAGCGACACAATTTGAAGCCTGCTCCTCGCCACTAGGCCGTTCTGCTTTGGGGCGGCAGGATTGGTAGGCATGAGGAAACCATGGAAAGGGTTTAGGGGTGTGGAAGCTGGGAGGAAGGGCCTGAGAGCGGGCACAGGTAGGCGCTGGACAGTAAAGGCACTGATAAGGTTCACATTAGAGGCGGCAGTTGATGACGGCCGAGGCGAGAAGGTAATGGGAATACAAGTCTCCCTTGTAATTATCCCTGTTTTCCTGACTTCATTCATCACAGAGAGAGGAGAATCTGTACAGTAGAGGCAGTGTGAGAGATAGCGGCTTGAAAAGGTTATGTTTTTTACTGGGCACTGTAGGCTGAGGATACAAATTGGAAGGGAAGAGGAACAGAGATGGTTTTGTTTTTGTTTTTATTTATTCTTTGAAAAGGATGGACTTAAGTTGAAAGTCGTGCTGAGAAAAATCTTTTGTTTCAGTAAGAGGTAAACACAGTTAAAAGAATTCTTTGAATCATCTTGTGCAGACAGGAAGTTCTGAATTTTTCCTCTTTCGGAAGGAGACAGGGAGAGCAGATTCTACATGGTCTAAATCTGGAGACTGAAATAAGTAATTTTTAGACAAACTCAAGTGTGACCTTTGTAGCTGTCCCATGTATTCCCCACTAAGTAACCTGTAGTTAGTTGATGGTTGCTAAAAATGCAGGTTTTGTATTGTTTCCAGTTAGATATTCGTACAACTTCACACAATTGGAGATTCCGGACATCTTGCAGGGTTTATAGAGGCCTAAAGATAAAATCAAGGTGTTGTCGTTCTTGAAGGTTTTCTCAGCCCAGCCTTTTCTTTGTGGGACACAAACTCTTGCTTTCCAGAGGCTGACTCATGGGTCTCGTAATGGGTATCGATTTTGATCATTTGTTTGTGAGGAACAGATTCTTTCTAGGGGCTGAATCGTAATTGGATTGTTGAAAAACTTACTAAGTTAGAAAATTCAGAGTCCTGTGTTTTGTTTTGTTTTGGTTTGGTTTGGTTTTGAAGATTCCCTAGCTGGAGATACTTCAGATATTTATGCTTGTCTTCTCATTTTCTACAGGGAGCCCAAATGGGGAGGGAGGGTGGTCAGTAGGTAGGCAGAACCAGAACCCAGCACTCTGACCTCCTGGTCCAAGGCAGGATGCGTCATCACCGTCTCTCTGCCGTCCAGTGTTTATTATGTGTTTGGTGGTGTAAGAACCAGCGCGTATTTACAGTTCGTGTGTCACGTGAACCACACAGGGACTCATCGGGAAGCTGGTTTTCAACTGTTCTGCTGATTTAACGTGGCGAGAGTGGGAGAGGTAGTTCGAGGTCTCTAGCTTGAGAAGCGATCGTGCCTAGTGTTGTGGTGAAACGTGGGGCCTCAGTGCATGGAGATTTTCAGTTGCCTTTGCCTGGCTCGCAGTGACAGACACCTGTTTGCCCGGCCTTCGGTGACATAAGCTTGCGTTCTGCCACCAGCTGGCCGTGGGACCTTGAGCAAGTTCCTTAGATCCCAGGCCATACTTTTCTTGAAGGTCGTTATGAAGAGTAAATCTGTATAAAGTGCTTAGCAGAGTGCCGGGAATGTGGTAAGTCCTCCCTAAAACCTTAGCCGTTCTGTGTTCCTCAGTGTCCCTGGTTTAGGGGCAGGGCCTTTGCCCTGACATTCTTTTCTCATCTTAGAGGGTATTGTTTCTCCTGTCCTACCTTTTACTTCGTTTTTAAGTAGATTTTTTTTTTTTTTTTTTTTTTTTTTGCCCGGGAAAATACACAGTGAGCATCTCCTGCCTTGTCTGTAAGGTCTTCAGTTACATCTGCCCAAATTGGCATAAAGTGGGTGACATGTAGGCAGGAGGGTGGCATCCTTGGTCCCACTTGGCCGTACGTTCATTTGTAGTTGGAAAACGTTGGATGAATTTTGCGGTTATCGTCTCGTACTTTGTCTCTGCTTCCAGACGAATCCACTCTCGTCCGTGCTGGCCATAGTCTAGGTGATGTCATTCACGTTAACCAGAGTTAAAAAAAAACCAAAAACCATGACTGTGAAAGTACGGCAGGTTAGCCACAGCCCCTGTTCCGTCTTTTCCCATGTCCCTCTGCTTCCCGGGTTTGCTCGGCAGTGACCGGATACTCATGAACTCGCACGTGGGGATTTGGTAGTGATGGAAGACTGAGTGGAGAAGGGATCCGAGGAATCCGTGAATGACATTCTGTTGGCTAAAACTTGTCTGTCAGTAGGGTGGGCACTAGCCACATCCGGCCGCTGAGTTTGCAAGGTGGCTCGTCCTCACGAGGTGAACTGTAGGCGTGGGATACACAGCAGGGTTTGAAGACGTCTACAAAAGGGACGTAAAATATTTCATTAATGCTTTTTAAAAATTTTTTTTTTTCAACGTTTTTTATTTATTTTTTTTGGGACAGAGAGAGACAGAGCATGAACGGGGGAGGGGCAGAGAGAGAGGGAGACACAGAATCGGAAACAGGCTTCAGGCTCCGAGCCATCAGCCCAGAGCCTGACGCGGGGCTCGAACTCACGGACCGCGAGATCGTGACCTGGCTGAAGTCGGACGCTTAACCGACTGCGCCACCCAGGCGCCCCTCATTAATGCTTTTTTATGTTGATTACATGTTGAAATGATCCCGTTTTTGGTGGAATACAAACTGTTACTAAATTAAAGTTATCAAAAGGATGAACTTAAGATTTGTTTACCCTCCCTTTGCCCCCCCCCCCTTTTTTTTTTTTTCCCAATGTGACTACTAGAAGATTTAAAACTATGTATGTGGGGACAGGGCTGGTCTGGAATGTTGGATGGACATCTGAATTAATTTAGCAGTGAACTTTCTCTGGTGCCCTGAGGTGTTCATATTCACTGACGTTGAGTTCCCCTCTTGGTTGAAAAAGAGAGCGTGAGAATGATGTGATATCTCCTTGTTAGAGAAACCCGTGCTCCCCTGGGTTGGACCTCTTTTCTCTCCCGGGAGTTGCTCATTTATCCCTCTGCATCACAGGATCCAGACAGCCGTGCCAGGCAGGTGTGTGCTTCAGGATGGAAAGGCAGCGTTGATCGCAAATCTGCCACGTGCTAGATGCTAGATAGATACTTGTCGTCCCCTGTGAAGTGTAATTAACACCCCCCCCACGAGCTCCAACAGAGGTGAAGTGAATGGTCCCGGGTAGTACCACTAGCGGGCGGCTGACCCTGGATTCGGACCCGGGACGAGCTGGTTTTGAAATCATGCTGCCTTTTCCAAATACCGGCTCCTGCTTGGTGCTGGTGTCTTGTGCCTCCCGCCCAGAGTCCCATGCCTGGTCCAGGGCGCCCTTCCTGTCCAGATAGCATTTCGCACACTTTGATTTTCGTGCCAGCCACGTGGGGATTCGTTGGATAATGCAGGTAGTGATTCGTAGGGCTGGTGGGGGACGAGATTCTGCATGGCTGACACGCTCACAGGTCATGGTGGTCTGCTGGTCCCCGGACCACACTTTGAGTAGCACGGGTCTGCACTGCTTCCCTTGGTTTCCGACCTGCTTCCTCGGCTTCCAGAGCGATCTGATTCTGCCTGACTCTGCAGGGGCTCCCCCTGCAGCTTTGCATGTGATGCCGGTGAGTGCAGATGGGCGTCAGAACTGGGTTTTGCCCGTAGGTGCCGAGACTGGCCCAAACGCTGGTTTCTGCGTGCACGCGATCTGACCAGAGCAGTTTATGCCTGTTCCTACATCACTGCGTCCCTCCTCCTTTATCGTCTTGACCACTTTGGCACCTGTGGTCTGATAACACTGAAGATAATTTTAATACTGAGATATGTGGCCGGGGTATCCGTTTTAAGTCCTTGTGAGGGAGACCGTCTGGCCTTAAATCCACACTCGAGAGAGACTCTGCCGTGTTTGGTTCAGGGAGTCAGGATCTGAAGACAGGGGAGGACTCAGAGCTGTTGGCCGGCCACAGTGTCAGCCTCCACGCCCGACGAGGGATCGAGGTGACTTGTGAATGGGAGTCCCCGTGAGCCCACCTCACAGAGAGGTGCTGGAAGACCGGCTAATGAACCCCACCCGCTTCTCCAGCACATCATGAAGACAGCCACTGGGGAGTCCTTGGATCCGGGAGGTGTTGGGGAAGGGCTTGGTCTTCGGCCAAACAAGAAATTGAGTTTCAGGAAGGAGTTCGGTGTATTACGTGTTTTGAACTCTAAGAGCTGTGCGAAACTTTAGTGTATTTTTTAAATTTGGGAACGCGTGTTGATGAAATCAGCAAATGATAGAGTGATGTCTGTTACACGAGAGAGTTTACCGTCCCCGCATCTCCGTAAGAAAGCTCCATTTCACAGACATCCTAGTTGAATTTTAGATCTTACTGCACATGTGGACTCTGAGTTCTAGGGCGTATAAATCTGGCACACTGGGTAGGATTTGTAATGGTTGGCTAAATCTGTCAATTCCCTGTTTGGTGCAGAATCCTGTGCCTGGTGTGGGAGTGTCTGCCTGGCCTGTGAGTGGCTGTTGAGGAGTCACAGATTGCTGGAAGGGGAGTGGGGTGGGGCCAGGGGGAGAGCAACAAGGCTGGGTGTTCGGGACGGGCAAGGCCGTGGGGCCAGCCCTGGAGAAATGGGTTGGCACTGAGGAAGTTCGTCTGAGTTGGGGGTGAGTTCAGAGCCCTACTGGAGCACACCAGGTATCGGGGGAAGTTAGGAGCCCGAGGCTAGGTGGATGGACACCCGGAGGATGTCAGAAGGCATAGCAGAGGCTAGGTGGATGGTCACGAGTCTGGCGGGCGGGCACGAACGAGCAGATTATGACGACGTGGAACAAGTGGGTACTTCAGGTCCAGGACCGCAGCGACAGGCGATGGTGGGAATGATGCGCGTGCCCCCAGGAGAGGCCCACGGGAAGGTTGTGGGGTGAGCGAGCAGGTGAACGAGCGAGGGCAGTGTGAGCCACCAGTGCTAGCGATCGCCGGATACCTGAGTCAGAGCCAGCTTCGCCTGGCAGCCTTCATGTGCTGTGGCGAGTGAGGACCCTCGTTGCTCAGGTGGCTGGGGTTGGGAGTAGGGACCGGGAGAAGCAGTAGCTCCTGACAGCGTAAGAGTCACACGGGCAGGCGTTACGACACAAGATCGTTTGGAGTTTGCGTGACTTCACGGGACACGTGATCAAGACCTAGCTTTTCAAACTAACACCGGCAGAAGAGGAGCTGATCATACGGCCGTGGCTGCTGCCAGGAGTAACTCCATCGCCCTGCACACGGTTCGCTGTGTCCTTTGCGGGGCCGCGTGTCTTCGGCTGTCTCCTTGCGCCTCTCCCTTGGTAGAACCGCGGACTCTTTCTGGCGCACTTGGCCCGCGTGGCTGTCCCACAGCCCCTGTTTCCACGTCGTTCCTCTAGACTGCTAGTAACGTCAGCTGAATTCCTCAGTCCAGCTTCTGGTTCTCAAGACCACGGTCTGGCTGGTCCTGGTCTAATCAGCTGTGACTAGGAGGGCGGGGTTACTGCTGACCCCAGAAGGGTGATAGTTTTCACTGGGCTCGTGAAGCACCCCCGAGGGGTCTGCTACCTGACAAGAGGGTGGTCTCATCCTGTTTTATGCCTGAGAAACCTGAGGCTCCGAGAGATGAACACACGTGTCAAGGCTAAGTTGTTGGGAGTTGGCATTCCTGCCTGGATCTTTCTGACCCCAATTCTACACCCTTTACTCTCGGTATGAGCTCTTTTGAGTGTAGAGATGGAATCTTTTCTCCATTTTCTATTTACTCAAAATCACAAAAAACAGCATGTTTAGCTTTTTAGCGTTTGCTCCCTTAAATGCGTAGTGAGTGGATGCCGATTGTCCAGTAATGCACTGGACTGAGATCCTGGAGGGGGGAAATTTGGCCAAATGGCTGGAGGATTTGTTAAGCCTCATGTTTAGGGTCTCATGGGTACATAGATGTATACTTGAGGCCCCGCCTAGGTAGTTGTGTGTGTGTGTGTGTGTGTGTGTGTGTGTGTATGGATATGCATGTTTGGGGCCCCTCATAGGTACATATCTGTTTGGCAAAAGGCAAGTCTGGCTTATTGGGCCAATGTTAATTTTGGGAGAGATTAAACACATAGTTTAGCACTTGAGTAAGAATAATTAGGCCTTAATGGTTTTGATTTCGATGATTCATAGAAGTGTAAAACATTTCTTTCTGTTCCTCTAATTTTGAGCCTTAGGATACTGTTGACCTCCATTGGAGTTTCGCATTTAGCTCTAACCTCTTTGGTTACACAGAGCTCTTATTTCAGGCCACTGAGGATAGGAAAAACTCGTCCTGCATGTGTTGTGCTTCTTAGAAGACCTTGCCGGGCCATCCCATCTGCAAAAGGCACTGAAGGATGTTCATTCTGTCCTAGGGAGTTGCTAGGAGTTCTGATGGCATTGATCTTGTTGTCATCACCTATCTGAGACCATCAGAGCTGTGGCTTCATTTCTTCTAGGGCTTTCTCTGTGCTACAGTCCTCTCGCTGACCTGGTGTTGATGTTACGATAACTCCCAAGTAATGAGTATTTACTGTATTCCAGATAGCCCACGTAGGAGTGAGCACCTACTTGGATTGTTTAATTCGACTTTCACAAAAACCCTAGGAAGTGGATCTTGTTATTTCCATTTTTCATTTGAGAAACAGAAGCCTAAAGAGGTTAGTAACTCGCTCAGAGTCTTGCAACTTGTAAAGGGAAGAGCCAGGACTCCCTCTGATTTGTCTTACCCCAAAGCCCATGCTCGTAACCGCTACAACATACTGTGGTTTATAGGTGTCATTTCTATCGCTAGTCGGTGGCAGCCTCAAATATCTTTGAGGCTCAGAGCCACTGCTTCTGGGTCAACCAGTATTTCTCCTGTTGTCTGGATCTGTGAGGTATTTCTGGCTTTCTCCATGACACTGATGTATCGTGGCTCTGGGTACTGAACGTAGGTAAACGTTGAGAGGTCCCTTGCTCCCTTTCCTGATTTTTCTTCCTTTAGCATACATATGTGTACCTACTTTGTGCTTGTGCATTTAAACATTTTTTTTTAACGTGTATTTATTTTTGAGAGGCAGAGAGAGGCAGAACATGAGCAGGGGATTGGGGGGGGGGGGGGGGGAGAGATACAGAATCTGAAGCAGGCTCCAGGCTCTGAGCTGTCAGCACAGAGCCTGACACGGGGCTCGAACTCACAAACGTGAGATCATGACCCGAGCTGAAGTCGGACACTCGACCGACCGAGCCACCCACGTGCCCCTGTGCCTGTGCATTTTAAAACACAAATCGCCTCCTTTGGGCATGATTGTAGAACCGGCCAGGCGTTTTTGTCATCATTTCTGTGGCATTAAAGTTAAGGCAGAGCCCCTTTGGAATTGCCTTTTTAATTGTTCTTCCTCCATATTTGGAGATTTGTTACATACTCTTTCCTGAGTCATCTTGGGTCCGTGGGGAGGTGCCCCTGGAGAGGAGCTACCTGGAAACACGACTTACAGGTTGTTCAGGAAAATGGGCCGGAAGCGTCTCCCTCACACTCCACTCCAGAATGCATTCCTGTTTCCTAATACTACCCCCCAAGGAGAACAGTTACTCTTACCTTGTGTCAAGCCTGTCCCAACGATGTCTCACCCCAGAGCTTCCAGCTCCTGATACTTTTGGGTTAGTGCTCCCCAGTGTGAAGCCTGGGTCCCCGGAGTGGAGATTCGCACTGGGAGCTCACAGTAGCACTTGAAGGGTCAGGGAAGCCTTGAGAGAAGAAAGCTGCGTGTGCGTGTGTCTGAGCACACGCACGCACACGATTGACCCGGCACGTCCCGCGTTCCGGGGCTGTGGAGTCCCTTCTCTCTGGTGGAACGTTCCTGGGTGAACATTCTTCAAGCTGTTGGGTTGTCACTGATGAACTAGGTGAAAAATGGGAGGGCCTTGAGAGGAATGGGGAGAGAGCTTCCAAGGATCTCTTCCTTTTAGTGTAACATGGTGACCGGTGAAATGATGTGACTCGTTGTTGTCCTTTGTGTTTTTCTGCTTGCCGTCTGCTCCGGGAAGAGAACTGGAGAGTGAGTTTATTTGTAAAGTCAGCAGCCAGTAGGCCTGCCGTGGGTGACAACTAAGGGGGATGCTCTGAGTTGTATTAGGTAGAATGGGGTAGTACCTCTTATAATTCCGAACACGTTTTACACAAAATTGGCGTCTGGTGAGAATTGTTTGATGCTCAGGCGACGGCATCACTTTGGAATGCGAGGACAGTTGTGATAATGACCCCGGGAGCTGTTTGCGCACACCTCTCCTGAGTCGGCGGAGAGGAACGGGGTCGGGGTGAGCCTGAGCTGTGCCCACCAGCACCTCCACCTAGAAGTCTCCTGTGGATGCTGTTGGGGGGAGGGGGCAGGTTTATGGTGATTTATTTAAGAGGATTAGGTCTTGGTGAGAGGGGGGCAGGGTCACAGGGGAAAATCTGTTTACTGAGAGCAAGGCTTTTCAACTTAAAAAATTTTTTTCTTTTAATGTTTACTTTTGAGAGAGAGAAAGACACAGAATGTGAGTGAGGGGAGGGGCAGAGAGAGAGGGAAACACAGAATCCGAATCTGAAGCAGGCTCCGGGCTCAGCTGTCAGCACAGAGCCCGACACGGGGCTCGAACTCACAACCCGCGAGATCGTGACCTGAGCCGAAGTCAGACACTTAACCGACTGAGCCACCCAGGCGCCTCCCACCCCTTTAAAAACATTTTTATTTTATTTATTTTCGGGTTTTCAGCTTTAGTGCTCAGTGTGGTGTTGCGGGGCTCCCCTGTATTGTGGGATGTTTGGCAGCCTCCTGATACCCATAGCGCACTCCTCAGCCCCTGCCAGATTGAGACGACCAGGAACGTCTCTGGACCTCGCTAGACATTAGTGTTGGCGGTGGTGATGGAGGAGAAGGGGCAGAATCGCCCCCACTTGAGAACCATGGGCTTAAAACCTTTTAGCAAGAACAATACTTCCAGACTTTGGGTAGTAAGAATATAAACAAAAATGTTTGCAAATACACGGTTTCTAACGTTTGTTTATTTTTGAGACCGAGAGAGGGAGAGTGCGAGCGGGGGAGGGGCAAAGAGAGAGGGAGACACAGAATCCGAAGCAGGCTCCCGGCTCTGAGCTGCCAGCACAGGGCCTGATGCGGGGCTCGAACCCATGAACCGTGAGATTATGCTGAGCCGAAGTCGGACACTAAAGCGACTGAGCCACCCAGGCGCCCCTGTTTGCAAATATTTTAAATTTAGTACCTTCAAACTAAAAGAAAAATTGCTGGTAAAATGAATAAGAGACCGCAGAAATTAGATCTGTTAATTGTAGCATTTCAGGGACAAAGTCTTCTGTTGCGGGATTTAGGGTTTATGTACGAAAATTTAGAAGGCGTATTCAGGTGATAAAGGAGAACTGCTTTGAAGTTCTCCTTTGTATACTTGAAATATCCCTTCCAATTTAGAAAATCTGTACTTTGAGCTAGAGGTGCAGAGATGCTACAGAAAACTGTGGTATTTATAAAATGCCAAAAGAAACCTTCCAAAGCTTTTACGAGTTTCACTGCTGAACGAGGAATCCTTTGTTTTAGCACGTGAAGGGGCAAGTGATCTCTCAAGTTTGAAATATTGGAATTCATCAGGCATGTTTCAGAAAGCACCTTACAGCTACACGTGAAGAGATTTAGATGTTTTTTCTTGCTTTCTTGTGAAACTATTTGAATCACCCACTTCAAGCAGAGGCCACAATGAATTTTCCTGAAGTTTATTGATGGTGACAGATTTAGCCCAGACTCTTTCGTTATTTCTGTGAACTCATTGATGAATTAGTAAATTGCCAGCACAAAGGTCCTTTAGTTGAAAGAAGGTAAATCCAAGGGGAAATAGGGCTCATACAAAAGTACCTTTGACAGAATTGCTAAGATTGATGATTTTGACTGCCCCTAAGTTCATAGAAAACTTGAACTTTCATCTGTTGCCCTGTAGGTACAAGGTTTTGAAAATGCACACCTACACTGGGTGGATGAACTTCAAAAAAATATCCTTGCCCTGTCTGCCAATCCCCTGCTCTTCTCTAGATTAAAGTGTCAGAATGTTCGGTGTGTGTCCTGAGCCTTTCTGTTCCTTTTACGTGTCTATATGGAGAAACGTAAAATGCAATGATTTTTAAAAATTTTGTTACAGACTGTGTTTTTGAAAAATTTTAATGTAATTTAGACACTGTTTTATGGCCTGATTTTTTTTTTTTCTCACTAAATAGTATACCTTGATTGTTCCATATCTACCTTACTTCTAATGACTGCATAATATTCCATAATAATAATTTAAAAAAAAGGGTGTACCATGAATGATGTGAATGTACTTCATACTGTTGAATTGTAGGGGCGCCTGGGTGGCTCAGTCGGTTAAGCTTCCGACTTCGGCTCAGGTCGTGATCTCCAAGTTTGTGAGTTTGAGCCCCGTGTCAGGCTCTGTGCTGACAATTCAGAGCCTGGAGCCTGCTTGGGATTCTGTGTCTCCCTCTCTCTCTCTCTCTCTCTCTGCCCCACCCCCACCCACACTTGTCTCTCAAAAATAAATAAAAAGAAATGAAAATAAATAAACTTAAATATTAAAAAACACTATTGAACTATACACTTCAAAATGGTTATGATGGTAAATGTCATGTTATCTATTTTAGCACAATTTCTTGAAAATTTATTTTCATTCATTTTTTTAGAGAGAGATTGCATGCGCGTGATTAGGGGAGGGGCAGAGGGGGAGAAAGAGAGAATCTTAAGCAGGCTTCACGCTCAGCATGGAGCCGGAAGCAGGGCTCAATCCCGTGACCCTGGGATCACGACCTGAGCCGAAATCAGGAGTTGGACGCTTGACCGAGACTCTCAGGTGCGCCACCACAATTTTTTTAAAAAGGACATACCATAATTGATTCAGTCATTTCCCTGCTAATCTACATGTTTTCCAGGGTTCTGTTGCACCAGACATTTTTATATGCTTGCCTCTCACTTGAGAAGATTTAATACGTTTTCAACATTGCCCCTGTGCCCTAAGATCAATGACATGTTGTCCAGATACAGAAAATAAGATGCTTGCCCTTTTTCCTTTGGGACAAAAAACTAAGGAAAAGAGCAGTTTTTTTGTTCTTTCTGGACTTTTAAGAATTTATTGGTTGTGGGTGTGCCTCTGGAGAGTGAGATTCCCATGGTGATCTCCTTAGCTGAAGGTTCCCTTTCATCACGCCCGAGCTCAGTGGGTGTCTGTCTAGGCAAGCCCTTGCCCTGAGCACCTTGTTATTGTCCCTACACCAGATTTCTGCAGAGACGCAGCCCAGGCAGCTGTTCCTGGAGGGGAAATGGAGGAGGACACCCCTAGGGAGAAGGTGCACGTCCAGATGTCCAGATAACGGAGTTCTGGTAGCCAGGTGTGGCCAGCCTGGTGACGCAGCTTACCCCATCGCGCCCTTGCGCGGGCTCAGGAGGCCCTGGGCCGAGCTGAGCAAGCTGTTCCGGTCCTGCCTGCAGTGCTTTGGTTTTTAGTGAACTCTTACCTCGAGCTTTTCTAGCAGAGCCATCATTGTGAAATGCTGACCTGAAGGACAGCCCTGCCCTTTACATTTGACAGTCTGCTTTCTAAAGAGCAACATGGGACAGGTATTTTGGGAAGCTCTGTATATTCAGTAAGTAGATCTTGCACTGCCCCAGACCTTAGCACTCACGGCAAGTGAGCGCAATTCTATTTTTGACTCTTGAGCAAAGAAAAAGCAGTGGTCATGTGGATTGAGTGGAGGTGCTTAATTTGGGTATGTCTGGTAGAGGTTTAGTCCGAGGGTGACCCGGCAGCCCGTGTCCTGTGCCTTTTGGGTCACTGAGGTGGTCTGGGGGGAGAAGAAGGAGGTCCACAAAGGGTCTGGTCCACCGCAGCAGTGAGGGACCTGTCCCCTTTCCCCTGGGCCCCCACAAGAACCACAAAGCAAAGCAGAGCCCCCAAGCCGGAGTGCGCAGGAGCGTCTGGGTCACGGGGGACTCGCCAGTGTTGTGACCTCTGCCAAATCCTAGACCCTCTCTGAATGCCAGAGACCACGCTGAGCCGGGGGCGAGCTGTGGTTAAGTCCCACTTCCTGAGGAAGTGACTGAGGCAGCCTGGCTTTTGAAAGCTGCTTCACCCTCCAGCCCCAGGGGCCTAGAGGAGTAGAAATCACATGCACGCACTGATTTTCCTTTGAGCAGGGGCTTTGAAATGAAAGGAGCCCTCCGCAGACGTTTTTGTTAGGTTAGTGCTCTGCTTTCAAAAATCATTTTACTGCTCTACTAGCGTAGTTAGTTCTGTGGATGTCCTATACTCTAGGAAATCAGAACCCTGAAGGAGCAGAACTAAGTGTCTTCCGTGAAGGTTTTCTGGGATTACGCTCCCATCTCGTGTAAGAAACGCAACGATTTTTTTTTAAAAGAATGTAATCGCTTGAATAACAAAACACCATCTTTATGGGATATTTAATTTCATACAGGAAGACTCAGGATGGAATTCTTAGGTAGTTTTCTAACAGGAAAATGTGGAAAGCTGGGCATTTTGGAACTTGTATGTGATGTTAGTAAACTACATAGGAAAATTAATATTAAATCCCTTAACCACTCGAAAGTGAAGAGCTGCTTCGAATGTACCCTTTCGTGGCTCGATATCATTTGTCTTCTAATTTTGTAAATATGAAATCGGGTATTTTTATTTTGAGTTCGTTTTTTTTTAAATGCGAATGTTTCTGATTGAATCTTTTCCTCTCCTGCTCCCCTCCCCCGCACCCCCCCCCAGCTTCAGCATATTCTGTATTTTCTCCTTTCTTGATTTTCTTTTCCTTTTTCCCAAGCATTTAGATAGCACACGAGTTAAAAGCTCTGAAGTTAGCTACGTAGAGGTAAACAAACTTGAGCCTGACTCTTTCTAGGTAGGTTGCCACAAATAAAGAAGGGGTTCTTGTTCAGGCTTTACCTGAAATCCACCAGATTGTCGTTCTTGAGCCATATAACGTATTTCCTTGTTTTGTCTTTTATTTTTTCTTCATATTTTCCTTGCCTCTTCATATATACCTTTTACATTTTCTATAAAATAAAGTTATTAAGAGAACAGCATTCACATTACCTTGTACGTTCTACTTAAAAGGACATTTTTCAGAAATATAAACTCCTCAATAAAACTAAGTTCACTTGTCAGTACTTAACTGTTATCACCTGGGCTTATCCAAACATTTGCTTCTCTTCCACCCAGAGGGCAGTTACTGTGCCCAGGGCCCCATGTCTTCACTGCTCTCTTTCACTAGAAGGGTAGTTATTACCTCTTTAACAACTTCTAGGTATTTTTTTTTTTTTTTTAGACTTTTAATAGTACTTACTATCTGCTTGCTAAAATCCCATCCGCCTCAGTTGCCTTGGTAAAGGAATTTTTCTTCTGTTTCCCCTCCTCTCTTTTTTGAGAAATGTAAAATGTAGTAAAAAGTATAGTAGCAACTGCACATCAAACACTACCTGTCTGATCACCAGCCGCTGTTTTAACTGTGAATGTATGCATGCTGGGTTCCCTCTCCTCTCCCCTCCCCCCCCGCACATTTTCCTCTCTTCCTCCCTCCCTTCCTTTCTTGCTTCTTTCCTTCTATTTTTTCCTCTTCCTCTTTCCTTGGACCTCTCCGTGTTCATCGGCGAATGTCTCCTTCCTTCCTTCCTTTTAGAGGGACCTGGGACCCTTGCACTTACAAACATTTAAAAATCACCAGATAGGAGCACCTTGGTGGCTCAATCGGTTAAGTGTCCGACTTTGGCTCAGGTCATGATCTCATGGTTTGGAGTTCGAGCCCCGTATTGGGCTCCGTGCTGACAGCTCAGAGAGCCTGGAGGCTGCTTCAGATTCTGTGTCTCCCTCTCTGACCCCCCCCCCCCCGCCCCCCGCTCATGTTCTGTCTCTCTTTCTCTCAAAAATGAATAAACATTAAAAAATTTTTTAAAAAATCACCAGATATATGAATTATGCTTTATAAATGGGGTTAAATAGTTCTCTTATACTTGAGTTTTGGTTTGTGCTTTTGCACGTTTGAAACCTATATATTTATTTTTAATAAAAAAAAAAATGTTTATTTTTGAGAGAGAGTGGGAGACAGACACAGAATCCGAAGCAGGCTCCAGGCTCTGAGCTGTCAGCACAGCCAGATGCGGGGCTCGAACTCAAGAACCGTGAGATCATGACCTGAGCCGAAGTCCGGATGCTTAACCGAACTGAGCCACCCAGGTGTCCCGAAGCCTCTTTATTTAAAATAGGAATTGACTTACAGGAAGTAAGCTTGACTCAAGGTACCTTAGAAAGGTGACTACGTGGGGCACCTGGGTGGCTCAGTTGGTTGGGCATCCGACTTCAGCTCAGGTCATGATCTCGCAGCTCGTGAGTTCAAGCCACGCGTCGGGCTCTGTGCCGAAAACTCAGAGCCTGGAGCCTGCTTCGGATTCCGTGTCTCCCTCTCTCTCTGCCCCTCCCCTGCTCATGCTCTGTCTCTCTCTGTTTCAAAAAAAAAAAAAAAAAAGTGACTACATATCTCAATATGTCTTTCTGACCAGCCCTTTTTTTATGGTCGACCCATATGATTTCCTTTCTAATCCTGGCATGATACGATGTTAAGTGCCAGCCTCAACCAGTTTGCTCTTTCTCCTGAAGCTTGCAGAACTTCTGGGTTCATACTTTCTTTGAGCTGGGAGAAGTAGCTTATTGTTTAGGTAAGACTTCCGTCAGGCTAAGATCCCTGAAGAAGGTAGAAGTGAGAGAGTACTGAGACATCACACATGGATAAATAGAGATAAATACATTACACGTTTATGGGTAAATGCTTATCCACAGACAAGCCTAGTTTACCACAACATCTAGAATATGTCGTCTCGATGGATGGAATGACGGAAGTTGAACAGAAGGGTTATGATTTATGAGCATGAGTAAATGATTTTAATGTCTGTTGCCCTCATCTTTCATTTTACAACATCAGCCAAAAATACATCTTTAGAATTTTAAAGCAAATGGGTGAAACTCCACACTGTATATCTTAAAGGTTATTTTTTGAAGTGTGCTTATTTTTGCAAGAATTCTCCAGGAAAGGTCTCTCTCGTGGTTCCTTGCCTCGGCCAAATCTCTTTGGAAAATATCAAAATCTAAATTTAAAAGGGTATTCTTGAACAAATGTATGCACTGAATTAACATGAACATATGTCCAGCATGATGGAAACATGCATAGACATGGAAAGATATTGGTGAACGTGACAAAGCTTCTTACGTTGAAAATGTATACGTGTATTTATATTTATGTTTATGTGTGCATTTACAAGTCTATATCCCAAATGTTATCAGAGCTTACCTCTGAGGAGTGGACCTCCTGGAGACTGCTTCTATTTTTGGGTTTTAGAGGAGTGGCAAAGAGCATACATGTACTTGCCTTATAACACATGCTTTAAAAATCCAGGAATGGGGCGCCTGGGTGGCTCAGTTGGTTGAACGGTCCGACTCTTGATGTCAGCTCAGGTCACGATCCCAAGGTCATGGGATCTATGCTCAGCACAGAGCCTGCTTAAGATTCTCACTCTGCCTCTCTGCCCCTCTCCCCTGCTTATGTTCTCTCTCCCTCTCAAATTAAAAAAAAAGAAAAGACACCTGGGTGGCTCAGTTAGTTGAGCATCTGACTTTGGCTCAGGTCGTGATCTCACGGCTCATGGGTTCGAGTCCTACGTTGGGCTCCGTGCTGACAGCTCAGAGCCTGGGGCCCACTTCTAATTCCGTGTCTCCTTCTCTCTCTGCCCCTCCCCTGTTCACACTCTGTCTCTCCTTTCTCGAAAATAAATGAAAAAAAAAAAAAAAAGACATTTAAAAAATCTAAAAAAGAAAAAACAAAACAGGAACGAAAGAAAGGTATTTTGAGTAAATGGTAGCCTGTTGGCTTAAATAAAGCTTATTTCTTTTTTTTTTCCAATATATGAAGTTTATTGTCAAATTGGTTTCCATACAACACCCAGTGCTCATCCCAAAAGGTGCCCTCCTCAATACCCATCACCCACCCTCCCCTCCCTCCCACCCCTCATCAACCCTCAGTTTGTTCTCAGTTTTTAAGAGTCTCTTATGGAATAAAGCTTATTTCAAGGATGCTACCTGAGCATTCCAGGTAAGAGAGATTCTAGTGGTGTGGCAGTGTTCACACAGCTTTTGAATCTAAGAAGTTCTAATGGCTGGAAGGTCCCTGGGGTGGGAAGTGGAGGAGATGGAGGGGTGGGGGTGGCCTGCCATTACTGTGACAGCTCACACAGAAAGACTCAAGGTTCCGAGGCTTGGGGATGAATCGGTGGGGTCCTTGACCTGTTCCTGTAGTGATCGGCAGACAGAAAGTCTTAAGGAATGCGTGTCAGTAAAGAGAACCAGTTGGTTATTCCAGGTTATTGGATCTGCACTTTCCGACTTGTACTTCGGATGGGAAAAAAAAAAAGAACAACTGGAAGTTTCTGTGCGTTACCGCAGACCTCAGTGAATCTTTGCCGATCACGGAGTACGTTAACCGTGAAGTCTTAGAAATGAGATAACTGGGAAGCTGTGTTTTTTTGGTCCTAAGTGCCTGTGGCTCGATCTTTTAGAATTGTCTGAAGACCTGGCTTACCTGGGAAATGGTTGGCCTTAATATTTGCTTTCTCTTTAAAGGGTTTGGCTTATGGTTCTCTTGTGCGTAAGCCAGAGAGAGAAGCGATGGCGTGGAGTCGGGGTCGAGTTGTTTTTACTTCTCCGTCGATCAGCTCAGTGGTTCCAGAATATCCCGATCGTTCAGAAACTCCCCAAGATGTTCACCGGGTGTATTGTGGTTTTTTTTCCTTGTCCTGTGTTGACCGTCTTTGGTAGTGAGGTGGGAGAACCATTTCCTGTCAGACGCCAGAGAGAAGGCAGAGCAGCTACGTAGCCAACCTGTATCTTGCCGGCCCCTTTGTGGCAGACTGCTGTCGTCTGGTTCTTACAGCCCGTCGTTTCCCTAGTCGTTCTCAGCACTTGATAATTAATTTATTAAAAAGTTTTGTTTAATATTTATTATTTTAGATAGCACAAGAAGGAGAGGGGCAGAGAGAGGGGGAGACACAGACTCTGAAACAGGCTCCAGGCTCTGAGCTGTTAGCACAGAGCCGGACGCGGGGCTCGAACCCACAAACTGCGAGATCATGACCTGAGCCGAAGTCGGACGCTTAACTGGTTGAGCTGCCCAGGTGCCCCTCTCAGCACTTTTTTTAGCAGCAGGGGGACCGGAAAGGGAGGGAGACCGAGGATCTGACGCAGGCACTGTGCTGTCAGCAGCGAGCCTGATGCGGGGCTCAAACGCACGAACCAGAAATCATGACCTGAGCTGAAGTCGGGTGCTCAACCGACTTAGCCACCCAGACACCCCTGAGCACCTTTGCAAAGAAGCATAAATACGCGATTTTCATCACCGAGGGCCTTTCCTCTGGGAGGGGTTGAAATAATAAAATAAGTGAAAATAATATTCTCACTTATCAAATCCAATAAACCATGGCTCATTCTGGGTGTTAATTGGTGAGGCTTTAAGATTATTGACCTCCTTATCCTTCTGTAAGGAATTAATTAATCATTTGCCTTTTCTGCAGTTCTGATCTTCGCCAGGCCCCTTTCATTTCCATTAGGCTCGAGGTCTTCCTCTGTGTTCAGGCCCTTCTTGGCATTCTGTGAAATGAGCTAGTTTATCAGTTGTCTCTAGATATTTTGGCAGCTTTATCTAGATGAATACTCGGCCCTTCCTGGAATATTTTAGAAATTAACACACATGAAGGCTTTGGGGGTTATTGGGATCTTGAGATGCATTGTGGGACCTGGAAAGAAGTTTATCTTTTGGAAAGACCAAAAGAAACTGTGCCCAACCTTCCCTTTGTTCCCCCAAATCCTGTGGCATTGGGCCAATGAGCAGAAGCTCCATTTGGGCTCTTCTGTGTAAGTTGTCCTTAACATTTGACCCACACTGGCTTGCCCTGTTTGGATTGTCTACCGGATTGCACCAGTCATATCCGGTAATGGTGGCATTCTACAGAGGGATAGGCATTTTCTGGATGCTCGGCCATCTCTGCTTTGTGTGGGTCTGCTCGTAGGCTGCAAATGAATACTCCTTTCTTTACAGGGAAATTTCCCAAAAGGCATGGGAGCACCTCGGAGATGCTCTTAGAAGAACAAGAGGGTCTGGAGGGCAAACAGATGTAAACATTTCATACTCCAACCCTTCTTTGTGATTCATAATGTGTACCAGTGTATTAAAGGTCTCAAAAGATGGTGGGGATAAAGATTTAGGGAGTCTTGCGAGGGGACACCAGTTTAAATGTTGTTCAACCATTTGACTCTAGAATCTTCCTTCCCACTTACTGTCTGTAAACAGACCACACTTTGGGAAACGGTGAGGCGGGAGGCGTCTTGGTCTGTTGCCGCCCCCCGCCCCCGGCTCCCCACCACTCACCGCTCACTTGCCCACTGCCTGCACCTCTTCTCCGCCGCCCAGTGATGTCCTCTGCGTAGCCTGAAATGTGTGGCCGTGGGAGCATCTGGACACAAATGGATACGTGCTAACAATCAGGGCTGGGACGGACTGCTGCTTGCTAAAGGTTACCAGCACTCCGCTGATATCCATCAGCCCGTTTCCTTAACGAGGGTCGCAAGAGGGATACGGCTCCAAAATCTTCATTTTAAAATTTGTCCTAACTGACTTGTCCTCCCTGTTCCTCTCCGTTCGGCGTAGATTTTTTCTTTAATTGTGGTAAAATTTGCGTAACGTGGTGGTTTTTGTTTTCACCGTTCGTGAGTATACAGCCCAGTGGCATCGAATACATCACCGTCCGCCAAACTTGTTCATCACCCGCCCCCAGCAAAAACTCTGGACCAGTTGGACGATAGCCCTCCCTTCCCGCCGTCCCCCGTGCCGGTAACGTCCACTCTGCTTTGCGTCTCTGTGAATTGGCCCGTCGCGGGCACCTCCCTGGAGTGGAAATGCAGCAGTTTTTATCCGGCGTGTCTGCTGGGATCCAGTGGGAGCCGTCCCCGGTGCCCGGGAAGGAAGCTGAGGAAGGAGGGTGGCGGCACATGCCTGGAACACCTGCGGCATACACGTCAAAGTGGCTGCCTTTGTATTCCTCTGCCTCTGCAGAGTTTCTGGTCCTCCTTTATCTCTTCCTGTAAACCACTTCACGTCTTTCTTTAGAGGTACTTTGTAAATGAAACAGCACCGCGTGACGTACGCGAAGGTTAGACCAATAAACGGGGCAGATCGAAGCAGGTTGGGGGTGCTCGGTGAGAGGGGTCTTCGGGAGGCTTTGAACCGGAGGAAGGCAGGTGAGCCTCGGGAATGGGGCGTATGGAAATAAAGGAGCGAGGGGGCAAGCTGGGAGACCAGCCCCGAGCCCTGTGTGACCTCACGTTTTAAAATGGGCAGCCTGGGTAGCTAGACACGGAAAAGGATACTGCAGTTCTTGAAAGGGCCGTGGTTTTGTTGCGGGGTCGAGTCTTAGGTTGTAAGCCTTTCTCTGTGTTCTTCCTGTTTCTCCCTCCGCCAGGGCTTGTGCAGAAACACGCAAAACGATTGTCCAGGTTGGAATTTCTCTTTGATACTGGCCCCCGTCTGAGGGGCAGTTGACGTTTCATTACGTGTGCTCTTGGATTTGGTGGGCTTGTCGGAACAGTCCGGCCGTTTCCGAATTAAACCAGTAACTTTATAAGCTGTGTCGTTTTCTAGAATATAGATAATCTAAAAGGAGTTGGATGCTGAACCGTCCTCCATACCTTTTTTTTTTTTTTTTCTTCCTTTATTTTTAACTCTGCCTGAGTAAGGGTCTTCTGAATGCATTGAGGTTGGGGGAAGAGAGACCTAAAAAAGAAAAACGCATTTACAAATTCTTTCTGAATATTCATGAAACCTAATTTTGCAATAAAAAAATGACTGTTTCTGGGTTTTCAGTTATAAAACATTTTTCCAGCAAATAATGGAATATGCCGTATTTCACTGTAAACAGTTTTGGACCACGCTAAATGCAGTGACGCCCTAAGGGTTACCATTAGTGAACTGTTTTCTAATTGTGACAGATTTGCATTTACATTAGGAAAAGCCACGAGTAGGTTTTATACCTTTTTGGAGACAAGTTTGAGGAGCAGAGTGATTTTTTTTTTTTTTTTTAAGTTGTTTCTATGGAGAGAAAAGACTTGAAGTTAAGGTGGTTACTTGACTATTTCTAACAATTTTAATTTTTTTGTCAAGGTAATACATGCGCATAGATTTGGAAGAATCCAACACTATTTTTTAGTCCTCATCCCTGTGAGCAGTTAATTTCTTTTTTTTTTTTTTTTTTTTTTAATGTTTTTACTTATTTTTGAGACAGAGATAGAGCATGAGCAGGGGAGGGACAGAGAGAGAGGGAGACACAGAATCCAAAGCAGGCTCCAGGCCCCAAGCTGTCAGCACAGAGCCCGACGCGGGGCTCGAACTCACGGACCGTGAGATCATGACCTGAGCTGAAGTCGGACGCTTAACCGACTGAGCCACCCAGGCGCCCCGAATTTCTACTCTTTGATCTGGTCTTCTGTTATTGCCTCTCTCGTTTCTAAGTAATACTCTTATACTGCTGACTTGGGATTTCTTCCATTGTAGATATTATCTCCTGACTACTCTGATGGACGTTACGAGCCTGGACTGTGTCTTCTCGTCCGTCCTCTAACATTTACTGGACATAGGTTCCTGAGCAAGATACTTAAACTTTATCTGCCTGGTATATGAGACAGGAATAATGATGCTGATGATGATAATAATGGCCCCCAGGCCTGCCTTTAATGTTGCAGAGCAGAGCCTGGGGCAAGACTACAAATGGAGACCAGATGGCTAAATATTTAAAAGGTGTAATGAAATATTTAAAAGGTATATTTAAATATTTAAAAGGTATATACCATATACCTAAATATTTAAAAGGTTTAAATCAAGCTCCATCTTTGGCCTAGTCCCTGTCCCCACCCAGGGCCTCGAAGCCTGCCTCCTCAAGACCCAAAGTCTGAAGGCAACCTGGTCCTCGGAGCAGCGGGTAGAAGCCGGGCCTGACCTCCTGGACCCAGCCTCTGGCTCAGGCTTCCCAGGGAGCCCGGGTGGCTGGAGTCTCCTTCCAGCATAATTTTCTCGAACTTCTCTCAAGCCTAACTTTTGTGACTGAGGATTTCCAGGCATTTGTAAACCTATGCCTTCTGTGCAGCTGGGAGTCAGGGAGGTCTGGCACCCCAGGGCAGAGGCTGTGGTCTTCGTACACACACCATTTCCCTTCCTCCCCCCTTCCCCAACTCTTTCCCGTAATTCCTGTTCACTCAGCCAGTTTCCAAAATTAAAGAAAAATAACAAAACTCCTAAGAGACTGAAGAGAAAAAACAAATCTCTGTGTTTTGGTACTTTAGATAAATGGCTGTCTAAAGCACGAGCCCAGGGCAGAGGCTCCTTTTGTCTGGAGACAAAGGTGCTGAGTGCCCCAGGGGCTGTTGGGATTCAGGAGTAAACCCCACCTGGGGTGCCTGGGGTACCTGGGGTATGGGAGATCCCGGACAGTTGTTTCTGGTACCTCTTACCTTTTTAGTGCTTTTGTTTTTGTTTTTAGTTAGAGTTTGTTTATTTTGAGAAAGATACGGAGAGCAAGCAGGGGACGGGCAGAGAGAGAGGGAGAGAGAATCCCAAGCAGGCTCCTGCGCTGCCACGTGGCAGGGCCAGGGGCAGGGTCTGGATCCTATGACCCTGGGTCATGACCGGAGCCAAAATCAAGAGTCAAGACGCTCGACTGAGCCACCCAGGCGCCCCTTAAATTTTTGATGTTCTTTAACTTTGCTGTGGCGTGGACTGTTTTCATTTGATGCGCTCGGCCATGAGAGGTAGAGGGTTTGCAGGTTTCGCAAATAAAACATCCAAGATGCCCAGATAAACAATGGAACGTACTTCTGCGGAAAAATGAATCATTGTTTATCTGAAATTCACATTTAACTGGGCATCTTATATTTTATCTGGCAGCCCTGTGCAGGCTCTTGTAGGACGAGACTTCGCTTCCTTAGTCTTGGGAGATACTCGTGTAGCTTTTCTTTGATAACATCCTCTCTTTGTTTTCTCTCTCTCTCTCTCTCTCTCTCTCTCTTCCTTCCTTCCTTCCTTCCTTCCTCCCTCCCTCCCTCCCTCCCTTCCTTCCTCCCTTCCTTCCTCCCTTCCTTCCTTCCTCTCTCCCTTCCTTCCTTCCTTCCTTCCTTCCTTCCTTCCTTCCTTCCTTCCTTTCTTTCTTTCTTATGTTTTATTCATTTTTGAGAGACTGGGAGAGAGAGAGTGTGAACGAGGGAGGGGCAGAGAGAGAGAGGGAGACATAGAATCTGAAGCAGGCTCTAGGCTCTGAGCTATCAGCACAGAACCCAACGCGGGGCTGGAACTCAGGAGCCATGAGATCATGACCTGAGCTTAAATAAAGTTGGACGCTTAACCAACTGAGCCACCCAGGCGCCCCCGGATTGAACTTTTAATGTTTGTGCCTTGTGCCTTTCATTGTCTGGATCTCTTTCTGCTTTCTGGGAGACACCCTCATTTCTTTGACCTGACTTGTGTATTTATTTTTTCCCATTTCAGCTTTTGTTGAAGTTATTTATTATTTCTAAAAGTTCCTTCTTCTCCTTTGGGTGCTTGTGTTCCGTAACTTCCTGCTCTTTTTTTCTTCGAGGCTACTCTCTGTGTATATAGTCTTACATTTTCCCAGCATTTCTGTCCTCTTTTTGTTTTTTTATTCCTTATTTATCCTGGTCTCTTTCCTGTTGGAGGCTTTCTCTCTGGTCCGGCAGTCTGAGTTAAGGACGAGGCTGTGAAAAGCAGGTTGGAAGCTCTGACCTGCTTTTTGGGGGTGGGGGGTAGTTCTCTGATCGCTCGTGGAGCTGGACGTTTCATTGCAGGATCCCACTAGTCAGCATCTGGAATCTTCTCACTGGAGCTTTTGTTCCTTAGGAGACTCGTCTGTTCTCCTGCCTGGGGAATAAATGTGGCTGTTGGCATTAGGGATGGAGGAAACGAAAGGCCACAGGCTGGGCTTTCTGTCCCCTACTTCACGACGGGGTGCTTTGAACCCCGAGCCTGCTCCGTGACTTGGATGACCCGGCCACCCGGGGAGGGGGTTCCCCGTTGCCCTCCCCCTGGCTGCCCCAGCTTGCAGGGCGGCGGGGGATTGCACAGGGGCTCTTTAGCCACTCCTTGGACCCACTCCTCCTTCCACATGTGGTATCTCCTTCTCCGAGCCTAAGGCCTGAGCTTCTTTGAAGTTACCTAGGACTAAAGTCCCGTCTCCACGGCAGCCTCCTGCATGACCTTGGGAAGTGACCCCGCTGAGCCAGCTGCCGCTCTCCTGTCCTCTTCCTTTTCCTAAATCTTTGTTGGTATCTTAGGCTGGGCGTGACTCCATTCTTGCTGTCCTTTCCTCCTGGGCATGTGATGTAGGTGTTTTTTGGTCAGGATGTTATTTAGAGATGGAGTTCACCCATGTGCGGTGCGGTGCGGTGGTTTTCAGTGTCCTCACAGAGTTGTGTGACCATCTCCGCGGTCACTTGGAGGACTTTCCATCCCCCGGAGAGAAGCTCTGTGCCCTTTAGCTGCCCCTCCCCAGGTCTCCCAGCGCCCCCAGCCCTAAGCAGCTGTGAGATACTTTTGGTCTCTATGTGTTTGCCTGTTTTTATCTTCTTAAAAATACTTTCAGGGTCATCCCTGTAGGATTTCAGGAGGGAAGGGAAAGAAACTCATGAATCCAGTCAGCATTCTTTCATGGGAAGCTCTTTGCCTTGTACAAAATACCAATATACAAAAACACTCTGCCTGTTCCTCTACTTCTGTATTCCAAGGATTGGCTAAAGCACCTTCTGACAGACATAGGAATTTCACTCCATATTCTCTCTCTTTCTCTCTTTCCCTCTTTTTTATTCCCTCGTTTAATGTCTTTTCTTGACCTGAGCTTGGATCTTTTGGAACCAGGAATTGCTTAGCCTGGATCAGTTGCCTTCGTGTCCTTTTTGGCTTCTGGTGATTTTCAAGTGGCTGAGGAGTGGTTGCAGAGGGGAGTTGACCCGGAGCTGGAAGGTGAGCCTTGGAATCCAGGCCCCCAAGTACCTTCTGGGTCAAGGAAACGGAGGCTGTGTGCTTGTGAAAGTAACTGCTTCCAGTCACTTAGTAAGTTTTTTTTCCCTCAAGATCCTTTTTAGGTAATCTCTACACCCAACGTGGGGCTCACATTCACGACCCTGAGATCAAGGTGCACACTCCACTGACTGAGCCGGCCTGGTGCCCCTCAGTCACCGAGTAGTTCTCACTCATATACATCACTGTTCAGTGAACACCTCCTCCTGGGAGAGCATTGCTAACGGGTGGCTGGAGACCACGGCCCGAACCAGTTAGGGAGAGAAGACAGACACAGTGACAGCAGCACCTTGCATAAACGGTGACCAGCACACCCGCAAGATTAGGGTCACAAGTTCGCGTGGCCTTAGGGACCGTCCTGAGTGGGCGCTGACCTCTTCTTGGGGTGCCTGCCAGGGAGCCCTTGCCCCTGGTCGCCTTGCCTTCACAGCTGCCAGACCCTGGTCCTCTTTCCCGCCTCCAAGGCGGCCTCCCTTCCTGTTTCCCCGAAGAAAGGGCACCCGCTGAACTCCCCAGAGAACGGGAGGACCGTGGGTAGAGAACTCTGCAATGTGATGAGGCCTTCTTAGCCCCCTTTTGCTTTGACTTTTCTCTGAGCCTGGTCTGTCCATTCCTGTTCTTCTCCAGCTTCTCCTGGAGTGTTGGCTCCTGGGTGTAAGACTTAGGTACTGCTCCTCTGGCCGGGGCTTCTGGCCAGGGGGATTGTGCTGAGCGCTCCTGGCACGGCTTTCCTCCGTCGCATCCTGTTGTGGGTGCTCATGCTGGCGCTCAGCCGTCCACGGGGCCCGGTGTGTGGGTCAAGGCCTGGTGTGGTGTCAGTCAGCCTGTGAACATGGTGTAGAGGCGTGGGTTGGGCCAAGGTTGGGCAAGGAGCGGTTGAGACCGCAGCCAGTCCTTGGTCATGCTTGGCTGGGAAAAAGGGTTTCAAAATTAGGAGAAAGGGTTACGGGGCAGTCAGAGAGACCTCTTGAGGTGTTTTGGCCTGTGAGTTGAAATTTTGCTGCCTTTTGAGAGGAAACTGTGTCTTCAAACTCCAGGTGACCCTAGCAATGGCCGATGGTAAGACTGGAGGCACCTCCGCGTTAGGAGGAAGGCCATACATTTTGAAGTGAAATAAGATGTGATAAGGAACCAGGGCCGTCACCCTGTAAAGTACCTCCTTTTCCTCCAGCCAAACCATCGTCGCCTCCAGCCTTCTTCACTTTCTGGCCTCGAAAACATTTATTTGGTTTTCCTTTTTTTTTTTTTTTTTTCTGTTTTGTTTTACCATTCTGACAAATCAACAAAGAGGAAGGAAATAGCATATTTTACTATTGAAAAAAAGATTTATCTTGAGAGAGCGAGCGACCGGGGGAGGGGCAGAGAGAGAAGGAGAGAGAGAGAGAGAGAGAGAGAGAGAATCCCAAGCAGGCTCCGCACTGTCAGCGCAGAGCCTGACACAGGGCTCAATCTCATGAGCCTTGAGATCATTACCTGAGCCCAAATCAAGAGTCGGATGCTCAGTCGACTGAGCCACCGGGGTGCCCTGGAGAAAGCGTTTTCAATTTTTTTTGTAAGTTTATGTATTTATTTTGAGAAAGAGTCAGTGTGAGCTTTAGTGGGGGAGACGTAGAGAGAGGGGGAGAGAAAGAATCCCAAGCAGGCTCCACGTTGTCAGTGTGGAGCCCCATGTGGGGTGTGGACCCCCGAGCCGCGAGATCTTGACCTGAGCTGAAATCAAGAGTCGGACACCTAACCGACTGAGCCACCCAGGTGCTCCCCCAAAATAGCATTTTAATGCCGACGTGTTTGTGCTTTCCACGTATTATTTATTTTCATTTATACAACAACGCAGTGCAGTGGCTGTTACTCTTAGTTCCCATTTTGAACTCCCCTTCGGAGAGCGGAGAGTGATGTGAAGGAATAGACGGGAAACTCTGTGGAAGATACTTGAAATGATCGCAGGATGTCCGGTCAGAAATATCGCCCAGGTCCTTTGACTGGCTATCTTAGCTAGAAATAAAAATTAGGTTTGAACCTCCCTGAAGTGAGAGGCGTGCCCTCCTCTCCAGGTTTTCAGTTAGTAAGAGCAGGTAGCATTTTTTGCTCCTGTTATCTTTGTATACTCTTCATGTAACAATTACTTAGTTAAGATGGTAAGTTTTGTGTGGCACCTGGGTGGCTCAGTCGGTTAAGCGTCACAGTCTCACGTTTCGAGGGTTGGAGCCCCGCGTTGGGCTCTGTGCTGACAGTTCAGAACCTGGAACCTGCTTCACATTCTGTGTCTCCCTCTCTCTCTCTCTCTCTCTCTCTCTCTCTCTCTCTCTCTCTGCTCCTCCCCCCCCCCCCAAATAAACATTATAAAAAAAAGTCAATTTTGTGGAATGTGTATTTTACCACAGTTAAAAAAAAAATTAAATGTCTACCTTGTATACCCTGTGTGTGGGCCATTCCTTACATTGGCCTGGTGATACATGTGGATTTTGGTGCACGACTGGGAGATTGTTCTAAGGAAAGGGCAGAGGACTTGCCGTTTATCGTCGTCAAAGTTTGGAACAGCAAACCCCATTTACATTGCTATCGTGGAAGGAAAGACCGGCCTTGTTAGTGTCTAAAAGCATGGTGAGAGGTGTGAATAGTTCATTGATTTCCATGTGACCTGTACAACCAAACCTTTATTTAGGGGAGACCTATTATTTTTATAGGCTGTTGTCTTACGCATGCAATTGTCAGTGACCCACGTGTCACATTACTTGCCATTGGGCAGAAAGAGACTCCCAAATAAATCATTTAACATCTTTGGCCACAAACTGGGGCCAGCTGTAGTAGCAGAAGATCATCTCTGTCATTTTGTGTGCAGAAAGCATGGAATATGTAAGCTTTGGGAAATTCCCTTCCCTCCCCTCCTCCCTCCCTCCCTCCTTCCCTCCCTCCCTCCCTCCCTTCCTTCCTCTCTCCCTCCCTCCCTCCCTCCCTTCCTCCCTCCCTTCTTCCCTCCCTCCCTCTCTTCCTTCCTTCCTTTTTTTTTTTTTGTTTTAAAGATTTTATTTTTTAAGCAGTCTCTATACCCAAAGTGGGGCTCGAACTCACAACTGGAGATCAGGAATCACAGGCTCCACCAACCGAACTAGCCAGGCGCCCCTGGAAGTTCTATTTCTGATAAACTTTGGTTTAAAAGTCGGTAAGTCATTTTGATTAGTCAGTGGCTGACCTTGAGGCAGATTCTTGGTAAGAGGATAAAAGGGAAAATTAATCTCCACATGTAGAGAGCGATTACGTAAACGCTTTGGGAATACCGTGTTTGTAATGCTTTGGCCGGCGTTGTTTGCAAGGTCAGGTGAGGAGGTTACCCATCTTCTGCTTGTCCCAGCCCCCTCTTTACACTGTAACCGCCCCCCCCCCCCCCCCAGCTGGCTCTTCATTATCTCTCTCTTACTCGCTTTTATTTATTTATTTTTTTAAATTTTTTTTTAAAGTTTATTCATTTTTCAGAGAGAGAGAGAGAGACAGAGTATGAGCAGGGGAGGGGGAGAGAGAGAGGGAGACACAGAATCCGAAGCAGGCTCCAGGCTCCGAGCTGTCAGCACAGAGCCTGACGCGGGGCTCGAACTCACAAACTGTGAGATCATGACCTGAGCTGAAGTCGGACGCTCAACCGACTGCGCCACCCAGGCGGCCCTCTTACTCGCTTTTAAAAACACTAACCGAAGTCCCTGGTTTCTTTACATTTACTCTGTTTTTACCCGCTGCCCTATTCTGTCCCAGCAGCCCATCCAGGACCTCACGTTATATTCAGTCATCACATCTCCTTAGTCTTTTCTTGGCTGTGATGCTTTCTCGGGCTCCCCTGGTTTTTCACGACCTTACAGCGTTTTGAGTAGTGGTCAGGCATTTTGTGGACTGTCCGGCAATTGGCGTTTGTCCAGGGTGTTTCTCGTGGTGAGGCTGGGGGAATGTGTTTCTGGGATAACATGTGTTCTCGCCACATCAAGGGGATGTGCTATCCATGTGAGTCCTCACTGTTGATGTTGACCTTGGTCACCTGGCCCAGAGAGTGTTTGTCAGGCTCTTCCCCTAAACTTACTCTTTTCTTTCCCCTTTCCATTCCGTCCTCTTTAGAAGAAAGTCACGTAAGGAGTGGGGAGTTACTTTTCACCTTCATAAGGACGGGGCATCTATGTAAGTTATTAAGTTATTTGGAATTCCTCTGTACAGATTTGTCTGCTTTCTCCCATTTATATTTTCAATCTTTAAATTTTTTTTTTTCAACGTTTTTTATTTATTTTTGGGACAGAGAGAGACAGAGCATGAACGGGGGAGGGGCAGAGAGAGAGGGAGACACAGAATCGGAAACAGGCTCCAGGCTCCGAGCCGTCGGCCCAGAGCCCGACGCGGGGCTCGAACTCACGGACCGCGAGATCGTGACCTGAGCTGAAGTCGGACGCTCAACCGACTGAGCCACCCAGGCGCCCCTATATTTTCAATCTTTTAAAAAAAATTTTTTTTTAATGCTTATTCATTTTTGAGAGACAGAATGAGACAGAGCGCAAGCGAGGGTGGGGCAAAGAGAGAGGGAGACACGGAATCCGAAGCAGGGTCCAGGCTCTGAGCTGTCAGCACAGAACCCAATGCGGGGCTTGAACTCAAGAACGGTGAGATCATGACCTGAGCTCAAGTCGGACGCTCACCCAACTGATCTACCCAGGCCACCACCCCCCCACCCCCATTTTTTTTTTTTTTTTTTAAAAGATTGAGAGTGAGAGCTTGAGCAGGGGAGAGGGGCAGAGGGAGAAGGAGAGATCATTGCCTGAGCTGACATCAAGAGTCAGATGCTCCACCGACTGAACCACCCAGGCTCCCCTATTTTAATCATTTCTATCATTACGGACTCATGGGTTTTTATTTTATACTTTGAGATATAATCCAGCACTGCTTTACCTGTTGCTCAAATTGTACAAGCCTTGGCCACTGGGAGCTTTTTTCAGTTGATCTGTGTGTTCCTTTGACAAGCCCCTGTCAATGTAGCTGTTTCGTTTTGGGGCACTTTCTTACTTCCTGGCACTCCCAAGGTGCCCCAGTTTCTTCTCGTGCATTTCCTGCCAGATCGTAGAATCGGCCATTTGTCCAAGGAACCCTGGTTCCTTTTAGTGGAAAATGGTGTCAGAAACCAAGATCCGTGTACTGGGTATCCCCACTTTTGGTCTTCGCAAGGCATCTGCCCTAGCACTGGGCTCACCGTCTCAAATGACTCACTTTCCTCTTCCTCTTGTCGAACCTTTCAATAAGACTGCGCAGAGTTGGTTTGTGTAGCTTCAGGTTTTAGAAAACTACGTCAATACAAAATCATTATTTCTTGCGTGGGGAGTTAAGCTGCTTTTTTGTGTGGTCTGAGCTCCGGTGTTGACACTAGATAGAAATCTGGCTAACGGGATTGAATTTAGGTTGATGATATTTTTGGTCTGTAGTTTGTATCTTTTAGTAGAGGTCCCAAGGATTTTTACAGATTTGTGAATCTTAGGGAGATAGTTAAAAACTCACTAAAATTAAATTTTGAGCATTTGGTTTTATGAAGGCAACATAAATCGATGAAATCAAATGGACTTGGGAACTAGAGATTTGCATTTGTCTTTCCCAGTTTACAGTCTAGCCTCGATGACAGAGAATGCCAAGAGTAGTGACAGAGTTAAATGAAGGAGATTAAAGTGTAGGTGGCTGGAATAATATAACATTTACATCTTCAGGATGTAATTTCTTCTATATTTGATCTCTATGGGAAACGCTATACCAGAACCACTTTCTTACTGAGTGTGGGTCTCAAAACACATGGAGGTATATATTATTTATTTATTTTTTTGTTCTTCACATCACGTTAATTATTGGTGGTTCTTTTTTTTTTTTTTTAAATAGACTCCACGCCCAGTGTTGAGCTCAATGGGGACTTGAACTCACAACCCTGAGATCAAGGCCTGAGCTTAAACCAAGAGTCGGATGCTTTACCGACTGAGCCACCCAGCGGCCTGACTGATTTTTCTTTATTAACTAATTCTCTAAACTTAAGAGTTTTATATAATTATTGGGGCTCCGCTGGGGAGGGTTCTGAGGATTCGGAGGAGGCACAGCTCTCAGGTCTTGGCCTTCTCCAATGTCCCACCATTTCAGAGGACAGAGCCGCTGTTTGTGGGAAATGGTGCAAAGTCTGAAGTGCTGTGTGTGTGTGTAAACTGTAGTTGTGCACTGGTTTGGGGGCTGTAGAGATCAGGTGGGCTCAGGCAAGGGCAGTGCCCCTGCGCCTCTGCTCTGGGCATCTTGCCCATCCGTCTCTCCCGTTCTGACCTGGGGTCATTTAAGCCCCAGCCTCCAGCTCTGATCCCGACCGAGGCTCATTCCTCGGCCCGTGGGTTCTGTGCGGGACCTCCCCCCGGGCCCCTCAGTGCCAGCCTCCCCACCTGAGGGTGCTGCCCACTTACTGTCTTCCCTTCCCTCGCTCAAGTCCAGATACCCGGCGATGAGGACGGTTAGTGATCACAAACCGTTCTCCACAGTGGGTCCTGAATGCGTGGCCGGGTAGGTGTCCTGGCCATAGCGGTGGGTCTCCCGTCTGGTTGTGGGATGAGAAGAGTAGGAAACATCCCTTAAAATTCTCTGACCAGCGGCCACTCTTGCTCGCTGTGCTTTACGCGCTGTGTGTTTGATGATGACGACCTTCTCTCTAAATATCTAACTACCAGTCCTCCCCTGTCCCCGGGGTCGCGTTCAGGTACCGTTTGCTCACCTCTGTGTTTAGGTGGAGAATTTTCTGACACAAAGAGGTCAGAGCAAAGGGACGGTAGGTGTGGAAGGGGTGTTCTGCCCTCCCACCTGTTGTCTGCGTGTTGTGTAGCTGGGACAGTAAATGCTCAGTCTTTCCACCAGGGTTTGTTAATAGAAACCAACGTGTTCCGGGGACTGTGGTATGGGTGGGTTTTGTATGCTCTTGCTTGTTACTGTCAGCGCAGTGACAAAGCGTGTAGGTTGGTCCGTTATTTCCTAGAGCGGCAGAAAGAAGTAGATGGGAAGTTCATCACGTCCCTCCGTGCCTCCCGTCCATTATTCACCGAACACCTACTCCTTACAGCTGGTAAGCGAACCATGTGGGAAAAAGTTTAAACTTCGTAATAATCAATAACGTAGAAATTGGTGTATAGTAAGTTACCTTTTGGCCACCTTCGGCATTTGCTAATGAATATGAAGTCGAGGGACAAGGAGCAACTAATGTAACTCTGATGCATAGTGGCAGCAGCAGAAATCGTTAGAGCCTTTTGGGAAATCATCATGGGACCTTTGGTCAGATCAGAATTTGGGGACTCCTGCGTTCCTCTTTTCAGAGACTTAGAATATTCGTCACTAGCTGGCTGCCGAAAGGAAGTCTGTTCGGTGTAGAAAAATCCAGCTTTTCCTGGGTGCGCTTACTTCAGCCTTGTGCTTGTGAAAAGCCTAATAAGATCCTATGGAAGCCGCGTGTGTCTCACAGTGTGTAAAATGCTGCCCGGAGGTTTTCAAGGTTTTCCCAGAGAAAGTGAGTGTCACCGACATAACACAGTCGGGGCTCAGGAGGAACAGGTTGGGAGGGAACACTTGGTCATATGGTTGGGGGAGCCAAGCGGAAAACCGGCAGTTTAGAAAGAGGACTCTTCAGGTAGGGTTAGATGGCAGAGTTCTGTGAATGTGCGCTGTGGCCGGGACCCTGGGAGCTGCTGCTCTTGCCCTTTGAACACAGGTAGATGCAGAGTCTGACGGGACCCACGGGGGAGGAGGGGAGAGCCAGGGAGTCGGGGGAAGCCTGGTGGCCTCCTGGCGGTGCTGCGGGGTCCACGGGAGAGAAAGATGGCCGGTCGGGGAATGAAATTCTGCTGCAAGGCCACGGGCAGTGGGAAAGGACATAGGCGATGGAACGGGCACGAGGCAACGGGGACTGGGAATGGGCTGTCGTACGGAGTGTTTTGTAGCTGCGAGGCACCTGCTTGATGTCATTTAGTAGCTACACGCTATTAAATGATTGTACGTGTCTTCATGAAACTGTTTTGAAATTATTGTAAATTGCAGAAAAGTTGCAAAAATAACGCAAAGAGTTTCTATGTGCCCTTTCCCCAGCTTTCCCTAACCACCTTGCCTAATTGTAACACTGATCCAAACTGAACAATTACCATTGATCTAACACTACTCACGATTACAGGCTGTACCCCAGTCAGCAGTTTTGGGACTGACTGTGGAGGACAAGACGTGCGCAGTTTTCTTCCTCTCCAGCCTCTCGTGTACAGTCAGAATTGCGTTTTCCCATTAACTTCAGCTAGTTCTTTTCTTCCCTCTGTCTTCTGCACGCCGATACTACTCACCGTGATGTAGTTAGGTTCTTTCTTACAGTTGCTCTTTCATTTGGGGCCTCCCATCATTCCTGGTTGTCTTCCCCGCCTCCATTTTCATACAGTAAAGTTCTCTGGGTTTTAATAAATGCATAGAAGTGTGTGTCCACCCCCAAAATTGTGATGCAGAGTAGTGTCTTCCCCCCCCCCCCCAAATTCCTTCCTGCAGCCCCTGGATTGTAGCAGTGGTATCAGGAGAGTGGATCGCAGAGGGGCCGGCAGGGATCCGGAGGTACAGAATTTGTCCCAGCGATCCGAGTCCTTGACTAAAAGCAGCATGCCAGGAACCCGAAGAGGTCTCCCCTGGTGCCTGCCGTCTCTGAGGCCAATTGCAGGGAGAAAAAGGGACAGAGCAGGAAAGAGGGAAGGGGGAAGGTGAGGAACCACCTCTGTCCTCTGGCAGCGTGGGAGTCAGCAGTGTGGAAGAGAGCATCGTGAAGCTGAGTGAGACGGGGGAGGTAGGGCTCCCGGGGGGATAAGTGCAGGGGTCTGCTCTCTGCCCTGGAGATCGTCTTGGCCGCTGGAGAGGCCTCCGTGGGCCAAGCAAAGGAAACCTTCATGGCTGAGCTTTGAGCGCTTGGATCTAAGGGTGACCTTCTTTAGGGGGATGACGAGGGACGTGGGCCAAGGATTGCAGGTTGAGCTTTGGGAAGGGCTGAGGTTTGTAGAGGCCCTTTGCTTATGTGGAGGGACGTTCCCCTGGCTGTTCCTGCAGGGCTGGGGAGAGGGGACGGGCCAGGAGGGCAGGGAGGAACCTGCTGGCATAGCCTTGAGGACAGTGCGGATGTGCAGGAAAGCTGCTGTGTTTTATTCTTGTATCTCCCAAGGTTGTGCCCTGATTAAGTGGTGCTGTGTTTATATTTCCAGAAGGGTTTTGAACTTTCACATCAGTTCTATTTCACATCGGGAACATCCAGTGTTAACTGAAGAAGGAAACAACACTTCCTTGGCCAAAGTATCTGCGGATCGAGAATTAATGCAAGGATCATACTGAGATTAATATGAGGATTTAGTGAAACAAGTGAACATCTATTCTGGATAAATAGCAACCATATCTACTAATTTCTTGTTAATTCATCCAGAATCCACAAAACATACACTCTGTTCTTTTCACCCTGTGTGTAAAGTGTCTTTTCACACACCACATGGTACCCTGGCGTAGGCTGTGTAGAAAATGTTCTTCTGCCCTTGGGGGGGGGAGTGGTGGGTGCATAACCAGACCCCCAACCAGTGCAGAAAGGTGGGAGGTGGTGATGCCACAGGTTACCCTTCCACCCTGTGGCTGCAGAAGAACCTGTAGACCTACCAGGTGCTCTGGCTTATTGTTAAGATTCATCAGGGTCTGATGAGTGTGGAGGAAAAAGGTAGAATGAACATTTTCCTTTAGCATCTTGTCACTTGCAGGGAGCCTTCAAATGGCATGTAATTCTTAAGAGATTCTCCGTAGATCCATTTGTTACTGCTTGGTTTTCTTCAGAGCTGTGCACACTTTGGTGTGTACGTGTGTGTATATGTGTGCGTGGGTGTTTTTATTACGATCATTTTTTTTCATGTTCTATTTTTGAGAGAGATGGGGAGAGCGTGAGTTGGGGAGGGGCAGAGAGAGACGGAGACAGAGGATCTGACACACTGACAGCAGTGAGCCCGACGTGAGCCCGATGCGGGGCTTGAGCCCAGGAACCTTGAGATCATGACCCGAGCCGAGATCAGGAGTGGGGCGCTAACCTACTGAGCCCCCCAGGGGCCCCAAGGCAGAGGTTCTTAACAGCTGCTCCAGGGACTGAGCTGATCAGATTTTTTCCCTTTCTTTGAAACACCGCAAAACAGACATCTGTTCCCAGCTGGTTTAGGCCAAGTGCATAAGTGCGGGGCCGACCTGTGTAACTGAACCTGCTTGGTATTTGGAATGGAATTGCAGTGAGAAAATATTTTTCTTTTATAAGCAATTCAGATTCAAGTGGGACGGATAGAAGTGGAAGGCAGAAGGTCAGTTGAGGATAAAGGGATGTGATTTCTTTCTTTCTCCCCTTCCCTTTTTCTTCCCCTGTTTTTTTTTTCCTTCCTTTTGTGGATGGGAGATATAATGGTGGGGAGCCCAGAGAATACTAAAGGTGAGAGAGGTGCTGTTGATAGAGGAAGAACCAAAGGTCTGCAGGCTAGGATAATGGGGAAAATGTGGGCAGCCAGGAGAAAGCAAGTCCCATTTATGTCTTTGAAGACTCGGTAAAAACCAGGAGTGCTAGATTCATTTTCTAGGAGGAACAAATTGAATGCGAAACACTGCTTAATGTTAACGTGTTGTAAGAATGTTATATATATGTATATATAATATATATTAACATGTATGTTATATATATTTACGTTTAGTTTGGGGGGAGAGAGAGAGAGAGAGAAAGAGAGAATGAGTGGGAGCGGGGCAGAGAGAGAGGGGGACAGAGGATCCAAAGCAGGCTGTGTGCTATCAGCACGGAACCCGATGTAGACGGGGCTCAAACTCAGGAACCGTGAGATCAAGACCTGAGACCCAAGTCTGTCGCTCAACCAACTGAGCCCCCCCAGGCACCCAAGAACATTTTGTATTTGAAGGAAAGGTAAGGGGGTTAGAAATATATGTTAGACTCATTACTCTGTTGAATTATTTCTTTAAAAACGGCTTCAGTGTCCGCACAGTGCTAGAAAATAGTGACAAATGTGGTCTCCCCAAAAGAATAACAGACGTGGTATTATTTTAGTTGTTCTGTGGAAAGTTTGTATAATACCTACAAGGTGGTCAGTATATACTAGGATTATGACGATTCAGAGTTTACTGGTTTTCATGAAAGAAAAGGTTAGTTTCCGCATTTAAACGGGAAATCGATGTGTTTTCACTGCTCAGATTGACTTTGCATATCCGTTTTGGAGGCAGAACCTGGACCGGGCCAGGCCTGGATTTAGGCCGGGTCAGGCTCGTGTAGGCACATCCCTGGGGATTATCTGAAGTTAGTGTTCACTGGGAAGGTGACGCCTGGGCCTTTTACGCTGGCATTCTCTAGTTTAAAACTGGGAAACTGCTCCACGAAGAAGTGTCTTTTACCGGAAAGTGTAAGAAGTATGATGAAGGGGTGAAAAAGGTTTTCTTAAATCTTTCTTTTGACTTGGTGACTTTGGACTTTTGCCAACAAAGACGAACTAGCTTTCTATAATTTTAGGGCTTTGGTAACAAAGGAAATGTTTGGTCTGTGTCATAGGAGAGAATCAAGCGATCATGTGACAGACCCGAGTCCTTTCAATTTCCTTTTTTGTAAACAGGCCTCGCATTCTCCCTGCAGATACTTTCACTGTCTTTGGGGGAAAGGGCATTCTACATTAAGCGCAAATGCTGTTAGTGAATTATAGGTTATTTATATGGGGTTTAGGTTTAAATTAAAAGACTGTTAGTGCCTTTGAAGGAAGGTATGTTTTATAGAGTACAAATGAAATGAAAGGCATTGTTACAATAAAGCTAATTCCGTCTGATAATCAAGCTGTGCAGGGAAGGAGAAGCTAAAGTCAGTCCTTTCTCTATTACCTTTCTTTTATAAAAGATCACCTATTTAGAGAGAGAGAGAAAGAGCGAACTGGGGAGGGGCAGAGGGGAGAGAGAGAATCCCAAGACCCCGTGCTGCCTGCGCAGAACCCAGCCTGGGGCTCGATCTGACGACTGTGAGATCATAACCTGAGCCCAAATTAAGAGTCGGATGCTAACCCAGTGAGCCACCCAGGTGCCCCTATTACCTTTTAAAAGAGAAGTCTGAAATTTACTTTTGTAACATTCTCAAAACAGTGGTACCTAGGAATTGGGGTGAAAAATGGTGAACACTTTCAAATGTAAACCTCACTCTTTGTCCCTGATGTAACTGGGAAGTGAAGAGGGAGTGAAACATTTTTCTTCCCCTCCAAGTGGAAAATTTGCTCTGGCCTTCCTGAATGCGGGAAGGGAACGGCTAAGAGGCCCGCGTGATTGTGGGGATGGAAAACATTTCTGTAAACCATACAAGAAGTGTGAAGTTACAGAGAGCGGGATTCATTACATGATTCTACAAGCCCGCAGAGGTGAGGCCTTAACATGACTCTACAAGCCCGCAGAGGTGAGGCCACCGCCGGGTGAGCTTAGGTTTCTGGCAGCACGGCTGCTCCTGTGGGGCCCTGCCCTCACGCTGTCCTGCCTGTCCTGGGTCCTCACCCTTCACATCCTTCAGGTGAACTAGGAGGGCCGACTCCTGGTTTTCAGAACCACTGCTAATTCCCTCTTACCTCTTCGAAATGTCCCATTACTTCACCCTCAAGTTCGCCCTCTTCCCGCAAGAGAAAGCGACACAGGTGGACAGGAGAGCAGGGTGTGTGGGCGCATTACTGCAGAGAACGAGTGGCTCCTGTGTCAGGAATGTCTTCTCCCCCACCCCGGGGTTCCTCTCTGGGGTTTTCCAAACCTTAACTCTGCTTTAGTTGGGCGGATAGGAAAAGATACGGGCAGCGTGGTGGGCACTATCCTCCAGCCCGAATGGCAGGTCCCTGTCATGTAAACTGGAGAGGAAGAGGGTGAGATCCGTTTACTAACCTTCCAAGGATGCCTGGGTACCTGCCAGTTACACTGCGGATCCGGGCTGTCATTTGTTCAACGAGCTTTGTTTCACGCAGGACCTTTTATCCTTTCTTGGGATTGCGTGTCCCGGGCCCGTCACCCGTGGGTATTTGAATGGCCTCTTGCGTTCTTTTTGTTCCTGAGCCGACTGCCCTCTGGGACGAAAGATGCGGAACTGGATGATGTGTTTTGTTTACCCAAATTACAGGAGGAGGGCACGTGTCATAAATCCCGCGTCACCGAAAAAAAGGGATGGGGAGACCGAGGCAGAGCCTCGTCACCACCAGGGACGTCTAGAGCCTGGGTCCAAGCTTTGGATAAGTGGTGACTTAAAAAAACCGTTTTCAGGGGCTCCTGGGTGGCTCAGTCGGTGAAGCGTCCGACTTCGGCTCAGCTCATGATCTCGTGGTCTGTGGGTTCGAGCCCCGCGTCGGGCTCTGTGCTGACAGCTCGGAGCCTGGAGCCTGTTTCAGACCCTGTGTCTCCCTCTCTCTCTGCTTCTCCCCTGCTTGTGCTCTCCCTCTCTCTCTCAAAAATAAACAAACGTTAAAAAAATTAAAAAACAAAACAGTTTTCAGACTGTTTCACCTCCAGTGGGAGTTGGGTGGTAGTTCATGATTCTGTGTCTTGAGTTCTTTAAGAACCTCGATCTATAAACGTTGATCAATATGGTTGGTAAAGTTCGACCACAGGGACGGATGCTTTGCTAATGGCGATTTGATGGTGAGTTTTCATTTGTAACTGTAGTTTGCTGCTTAAAAATAACAGTAGTGACATTCAGGGATTCTTCCTAAGTGGGTGGACTGTTTCGTGGGTATTATCTGGCAGATGGAGTTTGCATTTCCTGTATTTTGCAGTTTAAATGTTCAATTTCATTCTAAAAGGAAGACCGTAATCACAGACTTGCCTCGCCATGGATATTTTCACAACGGTATTAGCCTAGAACTGTTGATGTTTTCTTCCCTCCGCACCTTTTATCTGGGCTCTAGTTTGATGCTGGGGATACACCGTTCCCTGTCCAGTCCCACAGGCACCTATCTGAGACAGTGCTGGCCCGGGGTGTTTTCCTCTGGGCTAAGCCGACCATCTAGGGAAAGTGCGGTGACTTTCTTAGTTCTGTTCTGAGACATGTGAACGCAAGGTGAGTTGTTCTTTAGCTCATCCCTGTCGAACCTGCGTGTTGATTTCATCTGTATGATTTTTTTTTTCAAATTTTTATTTAAATTCTAGTGAGTTAACATACAGTGCGATGTCGGTCTCAGGAGGAGAATTCAGTGATTCATCACTTCCATTCAACATCCAGAGCTCATCACAACAAGTACCCTCCTTAATACCCATCACCCGACTTCATCTTTTTTTTTCTTTTTTTAAGTATTTTTCTTTTTATTTTTGAGAGAGAGAGAGAGAGAGAGAGAGAGAGAGAGAGAGAGACACTGAGCGTGAGTGGGGGAGGGGCAGAGAGTGAGGGACACACAGAATCCGAAACAGGCTCCAGGCTGCCGAAGTGGAACGCTTAAACGACTGAGCCACCCAGGTGCCCCGGATTTCATCTTTAATAGTAGTTTTTCCCATCCAGATTATTAGAAGGGTTTGGATGTGTCCCACAGTGAGTGACCAAGCTGAGGGGGATGTCTTAGTACTGCTGATGGGTTTGTGGTTTATGTGAATTTTCACGGGGATGCATATTGTCACCTCAGTAGAAATTCTACCTTGACCCCGGTATAGTTATTTTTGCTAGGAATGCACGATCTTTTACAGATTATACACCCCACCCAAAAAAGTCATTAAATACTTTAGTAAAATGTGGAAGACAATCTCTCAGTGATTTAAAGCAGATTTTAATGAGGAACAGCTGTTAAGTATTGAAAAGGAAAGAGTCTAACTCTGGAAAACAGTATGGAGGTTCCTCAAAAAACTAAAAATAGAACTACCCTACGACCCAGCAATTGCACTACTAGGCATTTATCCAAGGGATACAGGTGTGCTGTTTCGAAGGGACACGTGCACCCCCATGTTTATAGCAGCACCATCAACAATAGCCAAAGTATGGAAAGAGCCCAGATGTCCATCGATGGATAAATGGATAAAGAAGATGTGGCATATATATACAATGGAGTATTACTCGGCAATCAAAAAGAATGAAATCTTGCCATTTGCCACTATGTGGATGGAACTGGAGGGTATTATGCTAAGCGAAATTAGTCAGAGAAAGACAAATTTCCTATGACTTCATTCATATGAGGACGTTAAGACACAAAACAGATGAACATAAGGGAAGGGAAGCAAAAATAATACAAAAACAGGGAGGGGGACAAAAACATAAGAGACTCTTAAATATGGAGAACAGAGGGTTACTGGAGGGGTGTGGGAGGTGGGATGGGCTAAATGGGGAAAGGGCACTAAGGAATCTACTCCTGAAATCATTGGTGCACTATATGCTAACTAACTTGGATGTAAATTTTAAAAAGTAAAAAAGAAAGTTAAAAAAAAAAAAAAAAGGAAAGAGTCTAGGAATACGTATCTATGCATCAGGCTGATTCTTCCATGGAATGTTGCCTAAAATTAGCTATATACCCCTTCCCTTCTACATTGGTTTTTTTGTTTCCTATTTTTCCTCTCTTCCTGGTTGCTTGCCTCCATCCACTGCAGGGAGAGGGAATAGGCCCTTAGAGATTCCCTTCCTTCCTGAGGATCCCAGAGCTAGTGAGTGACGGGGGCTGGGTCTAGGCCCAGCTTCCGGTTAGAAATCCAGTGTGCTCGTGCCTGACTTTGTGGCATGGTAGTCATGTAGCATTTATGGTGTCACAGTGAGTGAGACATTGCCATCTTTAGTCAGCTGACAGGCTAGTAGGAACGAAGAGACAAATGTACGCCGTGCCGCATACCAGAAAATACTGGAAACAGGTGGAGTGCTCTGGGGTTCAGGCAGGAGAGAGATCTCTCTCACAGTGGAGTTACATCTGATTACATGTCCTCTGCAGGTGGGCAAAGGGTGCCCTTTAAAGACCCCAAGCATTTCACGTGTTTGCAATTGATCCTTCATCTGTAGTAATGGCCGTGACTGTCCATTTTCCTAAAACCGTGTCCTCCTACTGCCCAGGGCGTTGCTGACATTCATAGAACGTTCTCCACCCCCATCTAGCCCCAGTGCAGAGAAGACCTCCCTTCTCCCAGGCTCTGCCACACCCTGGGGTCCATGTTGCTCCACGCTGAGAACAGTGTCATGGCAGGGTCATCCTCAGCCGCCACAGCCACGTGGACCACTGTGCTGGATGAGTGGCAATCAGGAAATGGCTGTGTGTTACCTTAACCACTAAAAGCAGTGAACCAGAGAGGGAAAAAGAAGGGACGTTATACTTTTCTGCCAGGAGAGTATTTTTTTCCCTAACATAATAGAGGAAAGTAGGATTCAATAAAAACGGATGGAATAAGCTCCTTAGGATTTTTTTTTTTTTTTTTTTTTTTTAAATCTCAGGTGGAACTTTATTAGCAGTAGACATTATGTGATGGGTTGGGATGCTCCTTTGTTCCGTGGGCGGGTCGAGATCTGTAATTGGTTTTTTGTTTTTTGTTTTTTTTTTGATTGTCACATATTCCTTTTAATGCAAGAGGCCAAACGTGGTGGTGACTATAATCGTGCTAATTTTGCCGGGAGAATCGAATGGTGTAGAGATCGAAATAGGTTCGGGAATAGCTTTTTGTGAAGACAGCGTGATGAGTCCAGTGATGCATGGCAAGTTTTCTGGGTGTTACGTCGAAACCTACTCTTCGTGCCGTCCCGGTTCCAGTCGGCTTCCCTCTTGTTAGAGAGGTGCCATGCTGGGAATGCTGTGTGGCATTCTGGAGAAATCAGTTTGAAGCTGTGATTACCCAGGTTTTACCCATGTTCTCTGGACGTTTGTTCACTCAGAGTCCCCTCGCTGTAAGAAGGGTAGTTATCAACTTGCTCTCTCTTCGGTCATCGTCACTGTGTTTGTGTAAATCCTATAGGGATATTTATCCCATCGTTACCAAGTTTTCCTTGCTGATGGAATTGTTTCTGTTCGCTTAACAGAACATCTGATCAAATTCATGACCATGGGGGATATGAAGACCCCAGACTTTGATGACCTCCTGGCAGCATTTGACATCCCAGACATGGTCGATCCGAAAGCAGCTATTGAGTCTGTACACGAGGACCAGGAAAGCCACATCAAGCAGAACGCCCATGGCGACGAGGACTCCCACACACCGTCCTCTTCCGACGTGGGCGTCAGCGTCATCGTGAAGAACGTTCGGAACATCGATTCCTCCGAGGGCGCCGAGAAGGACGGCCACAATCCCACTGGCAACGGCTTGCACAACGGGTTTCTCACCGCGTCCTCTCTCGACAGTTACGGCAAAGATGGATCGAAGTCCTTGAAAGGAGATGCGCCTGCCTCGGAGGTGACTTTAAAAGACTCCACGTTCAGCCAGTTTAGCCCCATCTCAAGCGCTGAAGAGTTTGACGACGACGAGAAGATCGAAGTGGACGACCCACCGGACAAAGAGGACGTGCGTTCCGGTTTTCGGGCGAACGTGTTGCCGGGGTCGGCCGCCCAGCAGGACTATGACAAGCCAAAGGCGCTCGGAGGGGACGGTTTGAGCAAAACTGGAATCTCTCCTTCAGGCAATTTAGATAAAAACAGAGTCGTTAAGAGAGAGACAGAAACAAATTCCCTAAATCTGAGTGTTTACGAACCTTTCAAAGCCAGAAAAGCAGAGGATAAGCTGAAGGAAAACTCTGAAAAGGTGCTTGAAAACCGGGCCCACGACGGGAAGCTGAGCTCGGAGAAGAGTGAACCCAGCCTCGGCAGCGTCGCGCTGTCGAGGTCAAAGCCATCGTCCAAGCTGTCCTCGTGTATAGCTGCAATAGCAGCACTTAGTGCTAAAAAGGCTGCTTCCGACTCCTGCAAGGAACCGGTGGCCGAATCACAGGGGGCCTCTCCGTTACCTAAAGAAGCAAACGATAGTCCCAGAGCCATGGAGAAGTCTCCTGAGTCCCAGAGCCTCATCGACGGGACAAAGAAAGTGTCCCTGAAGCAGCCCGATAGCCCCAGGAGCATCTCCAGTGAGAACAGCAGCAAGGGGTCTCCATCCTCTCCCGCAGGGTCGACACCAGCAATCCCCAAAGTCCGCATAAAAACCATCAAGACGTCTTCTGGGGAAATAAAGAGAACAGTGACGAGGGTGTTGCCAGAGGTCGATCTCGACTCTGGAAAAAAGCCTTCCGAGCAGGCGGGGCCCGTGATGGCGTCTGTGACGTCTCTCCTGTCCTCTCCGGCTTCGGCTGCCGTCCTCTCCTCCCCGCCCAGGGCGCCTCTGCAGTCGGCGGTGGTCACCAACGCAGTCGCCCCTGCGGAGCTGACCCCCAAACAGGTCACCATCAAGCCCGTGGCAACCGCCTTCCTCCCAGTGTCCGCCGTGAAGACGGCGGGATCCCAAGTCATTAATTTGAAGCTCGCTAACAACACGACGGTCAAAGCCACGGTCATATCTGCTGCCTCTGTTCAGAGCGCCAGCAGCGCCATCATCAAAGCCGCCAATGCCATCCAGCAGCAAACCGTTGTGGTGCCGGCATCCAGCCTGGCCAACGCCAAACTCGTGCCAAAGACTGTGCACCTCGCCAACCTTAACCTTCTGCCTCAGGGCGCCCAGGCCACCTCCGAGCTCCGCCAAGTGCTAACCAAACCTCAGCAGCAAATAAAGCAGGCAATAATCAATGCAGCAGCCTCGCAACCACCCAAAAAGGTGTCTCGGGTCCAGGTGGTGTCCTCCTTGCAGAGTTCCGTGGTGGAAGCTTTCAACAAGGTGCTGAGCAGCGTCAACCCGGTCCCAGTTTACATCCCCAACCTCAGTCCTCCTGCCAACGCAGGCATCACGTTACCGACCCGCGGGTACAAGTGCTTGGAGTGTGGCGACTCCTTTGCCCTGGAGAAGAGTCTGACCCAGCACTACGACCGACGCAGCGTGCGCATCGAAGTGACGTGTAACCACTGTACAAAGAACCTCGTTTTTTACAACAAGTGCAGTCTCCTTTCCCACGCCCGCGGGCACAAGGAAAAGGGGGTTGTGATGCAGTGCTCCCACTTGATTTTAAAGCCAGTCCCAGCCGATCAGATGATTGTCTCTCCGTCGAGCAATACTTCCGCTTCGTCCTCTGCTCTTCCGGGCTCCGCGGGAGCCGGCACACACACTGTAACGAAGATTCAGGCTGGCATCACCGGGACAGTCATATCCGCTCCCTCCAGCACACCCATCATTCCAGCTATGCCTCTAGACGAAGACCCATCCAAGCTCTGTAGGCATAGTCTGAAATGTTTGGAGTGTAACGAAGTTTTCCAGGACGAGACGTCGCTGGCCACACACTTCCAGCAGGCTGCAGATACGAGTGGACAAGTAGAGTATCCCTTACGTTTTGGTGTTTCGGTGACAGATCTGTAGAAATGAGTGCTCTAGACGATGCCCTTGATTTTCGGGGTGGGAACGCAATTAAATGGGAGTGCACGTGTGTGTGTGTGTGTGTGTGTGTGTGCGCGCGCGCGCGTGTGCGTGTGCGCGAGCGCACGAGGGAGAGGATTGTCTTCGGAGGCTTGAACAACGTTGAAATAACGAGTCTCGTTTTACAAACAACGTCTTTGGAAGACGAGGTCTTTTTTGACAGAAACTCTCTGTACGAGTTGAGTCACGGCGCCTTAGATGTGGGATAAACGCGCTCTTAATTGTTGGGTCACCGGTATATGTGTGGGAGGTCTGACATGGGGCCAATTGTAGTATCCTGCCATTGTATCAGGTGTTCAAATCAGGTTACATCACCAGTGTTCCTGGTTGTTAATGACAGTTCGGGGATTAAAAAAAATTCCTGTTACTTATAATTACTGCCTTTTGCAGTTAAACAGACTTACCGGTACCCACTTAACGTAGTGTGCCTGCTTACGAGAGACGCTGGTCCAGAAGTACGTTCAGTAATAGTCCCCAGTATGATGAAAAAGTGGAAAACCATCTCCGCTTGAACAGAATGCCTTCGCGTTTCCTCATAGCTTTTCATTTTTATTTTTATTTATTTATTATCTTTTGGGGCGCTGAGGTGTAGGTTGATGTTGGTGACATGCAGGTCACAGTGGACGTCAGTGGGCCCTTTTATCTCCTATCATCGTCTTCTCTCCACGAGCCACCATTTGGCCAAGGGATCGATCAGTGCGTTTTACAGATACGTGATACTTATCATTTGGAACTAACGGAACGTGTTGAATGAACCAAATTCAGGCTAGAGAGACTGTATGGTTTATTGTCCAAACGAGGAAGCTCATGAAATTGGAAGGGGGTGCTAGTTTGCGCCACTACTGGCTCGAACTTCTGTTTGTGAAGACCCACGGGTGATCCGCTTTGCTTTATTTGCCGCTGTCTTGTCGCCTGAGGTTGATGCTGTGCTCCAGAGGTCTCATAGAGCCGCCGCAATCCGTTTCCTCAAGGGCCGCTGCTGAGTTCTTTGTAGGGTTTGAGTCTGGGGAACAAAAGATCAAGAATACCTCAATAATTTTTTGTTCTCTGGATTTGCAGTTTAGTGGAGGTGGAAATGGTAGAGAGTTTTGAGAGCATCCTTGCAGCGTTGGACGTTACGTGTCCTCGGCCCAGACAGTGGAGCACTCCACAGAGTGGCCGACTAGTTCGGGCAGGCGGCGGCTGACATAGCTCTTCTACTGTGTCCTTGTGACAGCGCCTGGGGTCTTTCTGGGTGCCCTCTGACCTCGTCACTGCTTCATCAGAAGGGCCCTATTTCTTCACGTCTTAAAAGGATAGAGTTAAAAAAAAAAAACCAAACCCATTTCTTTCATTCTGTTTGTTCTCTTGCCTTGTTTCTACGTCCGCTGGTACTCTCCGTGGGGTGGCAGGGTGAGTCCTGGCTTCACAGGGTTCTCCTCACGTCTTGCCTCACCCGTGCGTGCTGGTCAGGATCTGGCATTTGGAGCCGCCCTCCCGTAGTCTGTTCTCTTGGGGAACCTTTGTTTTCTCGGAAGGGGAAGGGATGTGGGCTCAGAGAAAGGACTTTCCCTTCTTCCGTGTATCCCCCTAGTTTTTGTTCTCCGTTGACCGTTGAGGCTCACCAGCCAAACTAGCGTCAAACTGGGGTGGAGATTTCCCTCGGAGAAGGAGATTTACATCTTCTCTGTGTGTGTGTGTGTGTGTGTGTGTGTGTGTGTGTGTGTTGTGTGTGTGTGGTCGCTTTGCCTCGACTTCTGCGTTTTGCTGGGACAAGTGTATAGAGTAGCTCACGTGTTTCACCTGGAATACTTCGGAATGAGTCATGGCAGAATAGCTAACTCTAGGGCCAAATATGCACTGAGCTGAACGTTCCCCTTATTCCGCTCCCCCCCCCCCCCCCCCACTGCCCCCTGTTGTCTTTTCTTTCCCCACGTCTGCCTGGCTAAGTGTCCACTCAGCTCATATTTATACTCGGAAGCCTCGGCTGCCTGCACATCCAGGCGTGACTGGTTGGCAACATAAACGTGTCCCATGGTCTCCTCCTCCCGTTCCCCATCTCCCCTTCTCTTACTGGAGTCCTTGCCCAGAAGGCCCCCCTTCTTCATCGCCTTTCTTCTCCGACTAGGCCAGAGGACGGTTCTCCCGCAGACCCAGGCGGCCAGCCTTGTCTCTCGCTCGGCGGCCCAGCCTGCGCGGTGGTCTGTGGGAACGTTGCCGCTTCGTCAGCGCTCGGTTTAATTAAGCCCACCCCGAGTCTCTTCCATAGTCCGGGACGTTGGTAAGATCCATATGGCTGTTGCTGTGCTGGCCTCAAATGCAGCGGGAGCCAGGAGGGGTCCTCACCCATTGCTGTCACCCGGTGCGGGATCAGGTGACCCTGAGTGGGAGAGCTGGGGGCCGCAGACGGGAAGAACAGAAGAGAGAAGAGGGAAGGTTCTTCGTTGTGTCTTCTCTGCTTTGCCGTTCACGAGACTCTTGGCCAGTTCACAGTTTGTGGACTTCCGTTGGGAAAAAACAGTCTGGCTGTGTGAACCGGCCCCTCCCTGAGAAGGGCACTTAACACACGTCTTCTAACAAAATGTGGAAGCTGAGCTAATGGCACCTCAAGTACCAGTCTCTCTCCCGAACCCCGTCTTTCCCCTCTTGCCTGCCGCGGCCAGGTATTTAAAACGTGTACTTTCCTCTTCTCTTCTGACCTCCACGTTCTTGGTGATCCACCCGTGAACTGAGAGAGTGGACTGCCTCCCCCGAGTAGGGAACCCCCTGTGGCTCCCACCCCGGCTCTTGCTTCTGGAATGGGAATCCAGTGGGAGGTTAGTCCTGTGCCTGCAAGCTGCCGGCTTTCTCTTCTGGCTTTCCCGAGCCCTTCCCCGGGCAGGGTTCCCCCCGCCTGCACAGCAGTCTTAGTTAGGGAACCGTCCACAGCCGACTCCTGCACTGACCCTACTGCCGCCGTTGATTTTGAAGGTTCAAGGGCACGACTGTGGGCTCTCGCAGGACTAACAGGTCCACGACTCCTCATTCATCGCCTGCCAGCTTTTGACTTGACCAGGCCTAGAGACAGGTGTACTACTTCACGAGCAGCGGGAATGTCCTTCCTGCCCTCCCCCCTACCCGCCCCCCGCCCCCCACCCCCCAACCTCTACTTATAATTACTATAATCATGTCAAAGTTTTACCTGATTACTGCTCCAGTGCTCTGTGCTGACGTTCTGGTCTTCTTTCTCAAATCACTGAATTTTCTTAATTAAACTTTTTTTTTTTTTTTTTTTTAACTTTTTTTAACATCAGAGAGAGGGGGAGACACAGAATCTGAAGCAGGCTCCAGGCTCCGGGCTGTCAGCACGGAGCCCAGCGCGGGGCCTGAACTCGCAAGCTGTGAGATTATGACGTGAGCTGAAGTCGGATGCTTAACTGGCTGAGCCACCCAGGCGCCCCAGACTTTTTCTTTTTAAGTTGATTTGTTTATTTTGACAGAGGGAGAGAGGGAGAGAGGGAGAGAGGGAGAGAGGGAGAGGGAGGGAGGGAGGGAGAGAGAGAGAGAGAGAGAGAGAGAGAATGAACCAGCAGGAGAGGGGTGGAGAGAGAGGGGGACAGAGGATCCAAAGCAGACTCTGTGCTGATAGCAGAGAGCCTGATGTGGGGCTCAGACTCATGCTCCGTGAGATCGTGACCTGAGAGGAAGTTGAACGCTTAACCAACTGAGCCACCCAGGCCCCGTAAAGTTAAACTTTTTATTTTGGGATGATTTTAGATTCATGTAAAACAATACGGAGATCCTGTGTATCCCTTATTGGCTCTCCCCCAGTAGTACTCTGCAAAACTGTAGAACAGGATATAGACATCACTGCAGTGAATCTATAGAATATTTCCATAACCACTGGGAACTTTCAAACTGCCTTTTTAGAGCCACCCCTACCTGCTGCTTAACCCCCAGCAACCACTAATCTCTTCTCCATCTTTACAGGTGTTGTTATTTCAGGAATGCTTTATAAATGAAGCCACACCGTATGTAACCTTTGGGGACCGGCTCCTTCCCTGGAGATGCATCCAGGTTCTAGCGTGGACGAGTAGTTTGTTCTTTCAAACCACTGAGTAGTAGTCCATCCAAGGTTGTACCGCAGGGTGTATACCTTTCAGTCTTCTCGGGATGTCTGCATTGTTTCCAGTGTGGGGTGAATTTTGAATACAGCTGCTATAAACACTTGTACACAGGTTTTTGTGTGGACCTAAGTTTGAGTTTGCTGGGATAAAAGCCCAGGTAGACAATTGGTGGGTCGTATGCTGGTTGCACATTTATGTTTTTAAGAAACTCTTCCAGAATGGCTGAACCGTTTCTTATTCCTCGGACAGTGCATGAGTGGTCCGGTTTCTCTGCATCCTCACCAGCTTTAAAAAAAAGTTTTTTTAATGTTTATTTATTTATTTACGAGTGAGAGAGAGACAGAGCACGAGCCAGGGAGGGGCAGAGAGAGAGGGAGACACAGAACCCGAAGCAGGCTCCAGGCTCCGAGCCATCAGCACAGAGCCTGATGCGGGGCTCAAACTCACGGACCGTGAGATCATGACCTGAGCCAAAGTCGGACGCTTAACCGACTGAGCCACCCAGGCACTCCTAGAACATAGTTTTCATGTGTTTATGTGCCCTCTGTATATCCTTTTTGGTGAAATGTCACTTTTGCCTATTTTCTAATTAGGTTGAGTGCATGTGTTTTAACTGTTGAGTTTTAAGACTTCTTGTTGTATTTTAGATACTAGTCCTTTGTTGGGTATGTGGTTGCAAGTCTTTCCTCCCAGTTATGGCTTGTCTTTCCATCTTTTAAGAAGGTTTTACAGAAGTACAGTTGAGCCTTTGCATCTTTAAGCAGATCTTCGGCAGAGCAGGTTTCAGCTTTGAGGGCGTCCAGCGCAGTTTTCCCTCTTAGAGCTTGTGCTTTCAGCGTTGAGTCTGTTGTTTGCTCTAGATTCTGAAAAATTTTTTCCTGTGTTTTTTCCCTGAATGTTGTATGGTTTTAGGTTTCACGTTTAAGACCACGATCCACTTGGGTTAGTTTTTTTTGTTTTTTTTGTTTTTTTCACTTGGGTTAGTTTTTGTATAAGGTATGAGACTTACACTGAGTTTTCTGCTTCCGTCTGTTTTCCCCATGCACGTCTTCTTTCTCTAATACTGTTTGTCCAGAAGGCTGTCTTTCCTCTGTTCAGTTGCCTTGGCATCTTCGTCAGATATCAGTTGAGCATTTTTTTTTTTAAAGTAAGCTCTATACTTACAGCGTGGGGCTCGAACTCCCACCCCCAAGATCAAGAGTTGTGCACTCTACCGACTGAGCCAGCCAGGCGTGCCTCAGTTGGGCATGTTTGTGCGTGGTTATCTCTGGGTTCTGTGTTCTGTTCCGTTGATTAACATGTCTGTCCCTCCACCAGCACCGCAGTCTTGATTGTGGTGACCGTAAAGTGTCTTGAAATCCAGTCTTCGTCTTGAAACACAGATATCTCCAGTTTTTATTCTTTTTTTTTCCTCAAAATAGTTTTTTTTTTTTAAATAGAAGGATAGTTGACACTCACACTTTTTTTTAGCTATTCTAGTTCTGTCTTGCCATATAAATTTTATTTTATTCTATTTATTTATTTTATTTTTATTTTTTTAATATATGAAATTTATTGTCAAATTGGTTTCCATACAACACCCAGTGCTCATCCCAAAAGGTGCCCTCCTCGATACCCATCACCCACCCTCCCCTCCCTCCCACCCCCATCAGCCCTCAGTTTGTTCTCAGTTTTTAACAGTCTCTTATGCTTTGGCTCTCTCCCACTCTAACCTCTTTTTTTTTTTTTTCCTTCCCCTCCCCTGTGGGTTTCTGTTAGGTTTCTCAGGATCCACATAAGAGTGAAACCAGCCATATAAATTTTAGAATAGCCGTGTCCATATCCATAAAAAATCTTGTTGGGATTTTGGTAGGAATTACATTAAACCTGTATATCAGTTTGGGGAGAATTGATATCTTTATTGTGTTGAGTCTTATAGTTCATGAATACAGAATGTCTCTCCATTTATTTTTAGATCTTTGATTTCTGTTATCATTTTGTGGTTTTCGTCATACATGTCCTCTGAGTGTCGTTTTGCTCTCTCTTTTCCTTCCTAACAATTGTAAATGGTATTGTACTTTTCAGCATTCACATGTTCATTGCCGATATATTTTTTTCTCAACATTTTTTTTTTTTTAATTTATTTTTGGGACAGAGAGATACAGAGCATGAACGGGGGAGGGGCAGAGAGAGAGGGAGACACAGAGTCGGAAACAGGCTCCAGGCTCCGAGCCATCAGCCCAGAGCCTGACGCGGGGCTCGAACTCACGGACCGCGAGATCGTGACCTGGCTGAAGTCGGACGCTTAACCGACTGCGCCACCCAGGCGCCCCATCATTGCCGATATATTGAAATGCAGTTAAGTTTTCTGTATTTGTCATGTACCTCATGACTTCGTTGAACTCATTTATTGGAGTCCGTGTTTTGGGTGACTTTTCAGGTATTGAACCAGCCTTGCATCCCTGGAATGAATTCCCCTGGGTCAGGCTATGTAATTCTTTTTATATATTGTGAATTTTATCAGCTGATATTTTGTGTTAGAGTTTTACGTGTGAATTCATGTAGTTTTTTTTTTTTTTTTTAACTTTCTTTGGTTGGTTTTGGACAGGTTAATATTAGCTTTAAATAATGCACTGACAGGAATTCTTTTCTATTTCCTAGAAGAGACTGTACAGTTAGTATTCATTTAAAAAATTTTATATGTATGTATATGTATATTTGGTAGAATTCTTCAGTGAAACCATCTGGGCCTGGAGTTTTTTTGTTTTGTTTTGTTTTGTTTTTAAACCATCTGGGCTGGTAGGGGTGGAAGCCCCACTTCCCTACTGGCTCTCTCTGCCACCATCTGGGCAAGGGTGTGGGGACAACACCCAGCTGTGAAAGGGTGGAGGTCTGGGCTGTACCTGCACTTGACATGGTGGGTGTGGGGCCACAGTGTTTCCTGTGGTACTTGGCTGGAGTAGAGCAGTAACTGTCTAAAAGTTTTCTGTGTTCCCTTTCCTGCTGCTTTGGCCAGAAATAGTGGGCTTTTGTTGGGGACTTTCTTTTTTGTCTCTACCTATTGGTGTTTCCGAGTTGCCGCTTTCTTCAGCTCCAAACTGGGGATACACGAGGCAAAAAGAAACCCAGAGAACTCCCCACCGTGTCATTGCTAGGGTCCTGAGATCCCTAGCCAGCCTGCCAGAGGCCTCTTAGAGTCTTTTCGTGTTTGTTTCGTAGCTGATGTCCAGGAGTTGTGCTTGGTGGAAGGAACAGGGAAAGGTGCTTGTGTTCACTCTGAAAACACCCTGTGCGGCTGCTCTGTCTTCAGGGACAGATTCCGTCGTTAGGCTCAGCCTGAGGCTTCCAGCCTGTGATTCTCGGTTGAGTTTTGGAACTAGGTGTCCTGGGAGGACAGCAACCCATTTGACCCCCCGGGCTTTCTCTCCGAAGTCTTTGCATCTCAGGCATTTCCCCTGCCCAGAGCGCATATCCTCGTCCTTAGCCGACCTGCGAGAGCCGTGAGGAATGAGGTGGTGACTCTCTCGTCTTTTCCATCTGTCGTCTGGGGAGCCCCGCCTCTGAAGACCCCAGCCTTGCTCCTGGGAACAGCCTTTTTCTTGGCTGCGTGCAGCCACCATCACCCGTTCATCTCTCCGTTTCTCCCCACTTAGATGTTGACCCCTGTTGCTGTTTGAACGGGTCGTCCCGGAAGCAAAAGATCTTTCTGTTAACCCAGCCGTGGCTGCACGCGCCGGATGTCCTCCCAGCGCCTTCCCGCATGTGCGTGTTTAGCCTTGGAAACCTTTAAGAGAATGCATCGAGGTGAAGTAAGGTTTCGGTGGCCTTTGCTGAATTCTGCCCTCCCAACTACTCCCTTCCCGCGGATGTTCTGCGGTCAGCCTGTACAAAAGTACTGATTGCCCCCGAGAGTCGAGAGTGCCACTTTATTATGAACCGGCCCCATGCCCAGCACACCCGCTAGTGCAGGTCTCTGCTAAGAGCTGGGTTGGAAGGTATGGTTGAGCCCGAGGCCCACGGCCCCACATTCCCCAAGGCAGAACCCAAGTCACAGAATCCCGTCACACTCTGACGCGTGACGGCAGGGGGACCCCAGGCACGCTTGGCCCGGCTTGCCCTGCCCGTGTCTGCCCGTCACCCAGAGGAGCAAGCAGCTTAAGGAGAGGGTAGGTTGGCAGAGAACCTTGGGTGGATCCTTTCCTCGCCCCACCACGTGCAGCCCAGCAGTGCAATGAAAATGGAGCCCCGTGTGCCCTTGACTTGTAACACCAGTGAATCTGGCCTGGTTGGAGGTGTTTTTTTTTTTTTTATTTTTTTTTTATTTAAAAAAATTTTTTTTTTTTTCAACGTTTTTTATTTATTTTTGGGACAGAGAGAGACAGAGCATGAACGGGGGAGGGGCAGAGAGAGAGGGAGACACAGAACCGGAAGCAGGCTCCAGGCTCTGAGCCATCAGCCCAGAGCCCGACGCGGGGCTCGAACTCACGGACCGCGAGATCGTGACCTGGCTGAAGTCGGACGCTTAACCGACTGCGCCACCCAGGCGCCCCTGGTTGGAGGTTTTTATTCCCACCTGTGTGATGATAAGAATCCCTACTTTGGGGGAGTAGGCAGAGGGGTGGAGCAGCGTCCCTGTTCTCCGTGAAGTATTTAAGAACTGACAGCTGTAGTTTTAATAATTGATACTCAAATGTATTGGAATGTCACTGCTTCACCTCCCCGTGAAGCCGCGACCGAATTGAGCCAAGTGCAGACTGGAAGTGCTTACCGTAGTAACCTCTTAATCGGTAGAATTGACACGAGCATTAGCATCCGAGAATGTTACAGGTCCCGTGGTCAACCCTTCTGTTTTACAGTTGGGGAAACAAATGCCCAGTGAGTGGCAGGAGGGGCACTCAAGGCGAGATTGCGTTCTAGCTGGCTCATCGTTCTTTCCGCTTTGTCACACTGATAACCGAAGGTACAGAAGCGTTTTACGGTGGCAGAGACCATAAGAATTATATGAGAACGGACTCTTGGCTTCTAGCCAGGCCAGCAGATAGAGGTGACTTTTGTGCGGTGACCTGCATTTGCAAGGGCTTGCCGATTCAGTTTAGTTTCTGGGCATCATTAGCACAACATACCGAGTATATTAAATTTTCTTGAGCAGCCCCGGCCAGCCCTCGTTCCTAGACATGCTGTGCTTCAGGCAGCCACTTCTGGAAACCGTGGAGCCCACCTCAGTGCCCTTGCCTGCCCAACACATTACTCGCTGTAGACTCCTGACTCTTGCTTGGTCCTGTTCTCCTAAGCGCTTAATTTCACTTCCGGCCGGCCTAGTCCTGTCCCAGTTTGCATTTTAGTGTGATCAACCCTTTCTCCCGTGATTATTCTCTCAGTAGGTTGCATGTGCTGACCCTCTGGCTTTCTGTAAACTTTCTCATTTAACTGTCAGCTCTTACTAGGAGATTGTAGTGTAGCAGAATGATGTGAGGACAAAACCACCACAACCCACTGGCTTTGGAAATCAGCGGTGTTTTGAACTTCAGGCCCACTGTTGCAGGCAGCTGCCGGCTTTGGTCTGTTTGAAACGTAAGCACAAGACATGGTGTATTTACTCCTGTTTCTCCAGCTTTTCTCATCTTTCCCAGGGTGTTTTTCCTGCTTAGAATGTGAATCGAAACACACAGAATTGTTTTCCTCGTTACTCAGATGACTCCTTGTGGGTGCGAGGAGGACGCTAAGCCCGGGCACACCTGAGTCCTCAGTAGGGCCGGGACACGCCCCGGCCCCCTCCTCCCAGGTGCCAGCCCCTGGTGGCAGTGCCCAGATGGGGCAGAGAGGGCACAGGACAAGTAATCGTCACGTATGGAGTGTGATTCCTGTTCAGCTTTATCTTCCTATAGCCTGCTCGTGTTACTTGACCATTGAAAGGTCATATCTTTAAAAAGTAGCAGTTCTCTGAGCAAGTGAGTCTGCCCCAGAGACTGTGGACAGTTAGCTGTTTAGTAACTCAGTACTGAAAATACTTCTCCTTTTTCAGATGATGGAAGTAAAACGTCAGAAGACACATGAAACCGTTTAAGTGCATTTCATTACGGTTGACCCTTGAACAACGTGGGGGGTTAGGGACATGGACCCTCCACATGGTCAAAAATCCGCGTATAACTTTTGGTGCCCCCTAAACTTAACTACTGATAGATAGCCCGTGGTTGACCAGAAGCCTGGCCGATAACGTAAAGACTTGATTTTGAGTAACACGTGTTCTGAATGTTCGTATGTGTCCTTATAATAAAGCTAGAGAAAAGAAAATGTTGAAATCACAAGGAAGAGGAAATACACTGCAACACCGTACTGTAAAAACAATCCCCACGTAAGTGGACCCGCGCAGTTTAAACCACGTTGTTCAAGGGTCAGCTGTATATTTTTTTCTAATCAAGACGTAGGTATTAAACTGCTTCATCTTCTTGTAAATACCCTCAACTTGTATAGCAGAGAAGTAGAGTTTTAAGACCTATTTTAGTTCCTTTGATTAAGAAAAAGGAAGAAAAGTCACTCTTTTAGACCACAGAGAAATCCTGGCTTGCCCCCTTGCTAATATTGCCCTCAATCCAGAGAATGGGTGCCATTGCCATGAATTCAGAGCATCCCAGAAAGGCTAATGGGCTGTTCTCCTTGCTGCTGTGAAAATGCGCCACCGTCTTGGGAAGCAGGGGGTGTAATAGCGTTATCTAAAGCAGGGAGAGTGAAACAAAAAAGAAATTCCAGGGAGCCCCATTAGGTACTAGTCATATGAGTTTAAAACTATTGACATCAAGGAGGGGAATGTCTGCAACCAGAATACCATGCTTTTTCTCGAAGTGGAACGAAGGCAGGGAGTGGAAGCGAGAACCCAGAGACAAACACGGGAGTAAACGTAGCGTATGTGCACGAATATACATGCATCTGTGTGTGTAAACTGAAGACCAGGTCTTAATCCAGTGTGCTTCCGCGGGGACTGAATTCTCCCAGGAATTGCAAACTACGGAAGTGTTTCGATTTGGGGCAGTAGTACGTACTGGCTGCCACTTTCTCCTTGAACTTCTGTGTCTAACGTGGGGTGAGCACCCTCAGTGGGGGGAAATGGAGGGCAGGTGCCCGGGGCTAGGCAGCGGCTGGGGTGGAAGGTGGGGGGGGGTACACGGGCCATGAGCAGCCCTCACAGAGCCCCACGGGCCCCACCGCCCCATCCCACAGGGTGTCATGAAGGAAACACTTCCCCGCCCCTGGAAGCGGGTACGAGCAAGGTCGGTATCGAAATGTCAGTTGTTGGTGTCTGTTGCTCTAACGCATTTTTCGTAGTCTTTGCAGTTCAAGATTTCTGTTGTAAAGAACACTCAGTGGTTCGCAAAATCTCTTCCTGAATTTGAATCATTTCGATACTTACCTTAGGTAACCTGCTGGCAACAAAACCTTTTCACTCACCAGTATTTCCACGACTGTTTATCCAGTTATGTATGTATTATAAATATACAAGAGTGAATAATTCATTGTGAATTTTATATGTATCGTGAAGGATATGTGTTGATCTATCTTGACACAAGATCATGTGAAAGTTATTTTGAGCATTTCTGGAACGCAGACTTTGTTTCCTTTTTAGATGTTCTTTTATTTGTGTTGCTGTTTTTCCCCCTCTTATAAAAATAGCATGACCACGCTGCTTTTAGATCAAAGAGAAGCTGTGGAGAGGGTGTCCCCTCGTATCCCAACGTAATTGTCAGGCGGTTCTAATAGATGAGACAATAAGCTCTCAGGTCCGAAAATGTACACAGCTTCCCAATGATCTCCTTTACCTATTTCATAGATCATGATGAGAATTCAATGGGATGTTGTATTTAAATGTATGTAAAGTACTTAGTTCACCACTCGGCCTCTAGTGGAATGGGGTCTATATCTAAGGAGCCCGTGGAAAAGCAGATGGTGTAATTCACTGCCTGGGATTAATGACCGCGTGGCGAAAGCAAATAGAAGACTTGAGTTCAAAGAAACCAGTGATTACCTGTGATAATGTAGACGGCACCAGGATCTTCTAATGCATGAAGCTGTGAATTGGTTTCCCTTGTTGTGGCTTGTTTTCACCTTTGCTCTATGTGTTATTAGAAAAGGAACACTATTTTTAAATGACGCTAACCTCCTCAAAGCTGCCTGTAATGTTCTTACTTTGTGATCATAATAAACATTTTGTGGGATAAAGTTTGTATTTTAGTCCTTTCAGGAGGAGACCCAGACAGAATGTTCAAGTGAGTTTTCTGGTTTTCTGTAGTTTCAATCGCTCAGAAGTGTAAACCTTAATTTTGGGGGGCTTGAGTCAAAGGCTTAGAAGAAAAAGTCTTCTTAAAATTTTACAACGCTGTCATCAGTTTAAAAGATCATTTTGAGTCTTAGCTGGCGTCTGTATTATGAGGCTTTCTGTAACGGGCTTTAGTACCAATTGGGCATTTTGGAAGGTCGTAGGTACCTGTTGCATGAATGGCTAAGTGGAATTTAAACACATTTTACCTCCCGCTATGGTAGGTTTATTTTTGGGGTGGACCCTTTATATTTACCTTAAGTTTTCTGTTTTGGGGTTTTAAAAATATGCCATATTTACCACTTACATCTAACAGGATAAAAAAACAGCGTGTTTCAGTTTTTCCTGGTTAGTTAAATGTGGGGTCTTTTCCAAAGAGCATTTCTGTCTTGATGTCCTATGTAATTAGATTTTAAGCTCTATAAAGGTTCAGTTTAATGTCTAAACTTATGTCTCTGAATTTGAGTTCGCTGCTTTGAATTGTAAATCCTCTAATGTCCAGCTCGTCCATTGAAAGACCGATTCAAGTGGAAAAAAGAACAACTAATTGCTGTGGCCATGCTTTTGCATTTCTGTATTTTAGATTTCAGATAACAGAAGTGACGGGGGAGAAAGAGAGGAAGAAAAAAAAAAACGGGATTCGTCTCTAATTAATTTTTTATTATTCTGGAGAAAGTTTTTATGAGTTGTGGGAACTGGCTACTGTGGAGATAGATAGATGCCTGTGAACGTGTAATTACACATTAAAGTTGATTTGCTACGGTAATTTGCAAGAATATCTCCTCTAATACCCCTTCTCCGCACTAAATAAACGAAGTGCAAACGTAACAAAACTGGAAGTCTCCCCGAAGCTGCCATTCTGTTAACCTCATGCTTTGGGATGACCCTGACCGTGCAGCACAGTATCGTTTGGATTGCACGGGATAAGGGCCGTTACGTTGAAGGTTTTAACTTCTCGGTTTGCGGTTTCCTGGGACTTGGGATCCGTGATAGCAGCATTTGAAACGAGCCACGTGCGGTTGTTGTGGGGTGTAACCGAGCTGCTTTGCCTATTAGCAAATACTTCGTAGGACCAACCCTGTCTCCCCCTTTGGTTTATCTAGAAGACTTGCACTGTCTGCCAGATGCTGCTTCCTAACCAGTGCAGTTACGCATCACACCAGAGAATCCATCAGCACAAATCTCCCTACACCTGCCCCGAGTGCGGGGCCATCTGCAGGTCGGTGCACTTCCAGAGCCACGTCACCAAGAACTGTCTGCACTACACGCGGAGAGTTGGTTTTCGGTCAGTATATCGTTTGCTTCCGTGCCAGTAAAGCCTGTTCACCTGTAACTGCACAGCATCGCGAATGGTCTGTGCGCACGGTTTTCGGGGTCACACAGTGGTACCTCAATTAACAGATCCCCTGGGAGCCTAGTTTGTTGGTGGTCGAGTTGATCCTTTCGAATCCTTGCGGTACTGGCCCTCCGATCCCCACAAAGCTGAGGGTAAACGGAGCCTGTCCTTCCAGCCCAAACCGTGCATGGGGCCAGGTTCGGCTTCGATGACCTGTTCGGGCTTTTTCTTCCCGCACCCTTTCCGGCATCCCTCTGTGGTCACGCTCTGTGCATTTTAACCCCTGTAGGGGTACCATGCACTCCTCTGCCTCTCAACACGTCTCCTCTGATCAGAACACAAAGGGTGCATGGTCCCTTGCTTGTATTTCATCATGTCCAAGGATTGGGTGTTTGTCCTTTCCTCACTTTGCTCTTTGTGGAAGAACCTTCTACCCCAGGCCCCAGACAACCTCCCCTCTATCCCTTTTTCCCCATTCCCCAAGTCCGGGCCGTTTCCCTCGTCTGTGTACATCTTAGCCATGGCCCTTTTCACCGCCCCCCTGAGACTCTCAGATTCGTCTTTTACAACGTCTGGCAAATCTCATGTTCATTTAGCTGGTATTGAGTGACGATGAGCTTGAACTTTATCTTCCACTCTGTGACCTTCCGAAACACATTCCTGTGCCTTTTATATTTCGACCCAACAAAGGTCAGCCCAGAGAACAGGTTACTGATACACAGTGTCTTTGTTAATAGAGGTATTACTGTGTGTTAAGCGTTTGGTTGCCTGTCACTTTAACGTTAGACTGTTAATACACGGTGATATCTTTTAGTTATAATGCAGTTATGATATTTTATGAAAATGAAGTCTAGTCGGTGTAATTTGATGGCTTTATTTCAGTGACACTTAGGGTACAGGGTCAGCGGTTCCTCGGTGCTCTGTGCTTTTTTCTGACGCTAACAGAGACTTTGTGCCCATTTTTACCTCCTGCCTCCAGACCTGTGAAGCACACCTGCCTGATGCATTGGGATCTACCCTAGTAGGAAGCGTTTGGTTTGGAAATTACGGAACTAGACTTTTTTGGTTTTTTGTTTTTTTGTTTTTTTTGGTGCCAGTTTCGCCACTAATTTTATGGCAATTCATGTATTCTCCCTATGCCATGGTGCCTCTGTCTATAACCTCAGTGTGCTGTCCGAGGTCCATCTCCGCTGGGGTGTGACCGAGTAGAACAGGATAATCCGAATGCGTGCTTTCGGTGCCTGGGAGGAAAGTCACACATCGCAGGTGCCCTTGATGCCACAGAACCCACACGCAGCTATGCTTTGGTTCTCACCCTGTGGTTTGAAACGATTATCGCTGGGTTCTTTGTTTAGCAACGGAAAGCAGTTCTGCCACATCATCTCCGTGCTAGTCTCTCAAAAAGATGCCAGACTTTTCCTCAAATGTTTATTTTTCCAGTAGAACGAAAGTAAACTTGGGCTGGAATGAATAGAGGAAGTAGGACTTCTGCACTTTTCGCTATTCCTGGTGTCTTTCCTAAATTAAAACAAGCCGTGCAGTCAGGCCAAAAGTCATCAGCTCAGTTGGAAAAGCCCATCCCTTGCGTCCCGCCCCCCCCCCCCCCACCCCATTCACAGAGTTACTTAAATTTGGCACTTGGAATTTCTAAGACTTTTGTGTTTAAGACAGGTTTTTTTTCTTGGACGTGAGGCTGTGAAGATATGAGCACGTGTGTACTCTGCTTAGTTCACGTTTACCTCTTGAGGTGGGAGAAAAAAAATTAACCTTGTTTTTTGTTTTTTGTTTTTTCCTGCTATTTCAAGTAACCGTCCAGCCTAATACTTGATAGGGACTTAGCAGCCCCTTGGCCTTGTTATGGCTCCCCCCTCCTTTTTGACTCTGCACTTCATCATTTTCCATTTGATTTTTCTTTGGCCAGAGAAGTTCAGCATGGCTCCCCAGCCTCCCTCGCCTCTGTGATTCAGTGTGCCTTGTTATTAGGTATATTGTATCTCCCAGGTACTGAGTGGGTCACTCCCAACTCCTGGTTGATTTGGTAAAAGTCCAGTGTTTCTATGAATTTTCCTACTTCTTGATCCATTGGATCAAGGGGATCTAGAAAGGGGGTTTATAGGACTGTATACTGTAAACATTAAAAAAATTTTTTTTGTGGGGGGCACCTGGGTGGCTCAGTCGGTTAAGCGTCCGACTTCAGCTCAGGTCATGATCTCACGGTTCGTGAGTTCGAGCCCCGCATGGGGCTCTGTGCTGACAGCTCAGAGCCTGGAGCTTGCTTCGGATTCTGTGTCTCCTCCTCTCTCTGCCCCTCCCCCGCTCATGCTCTGTCTGTCTGTCTGTCTCTCTCTCTCTCTCTGTCAAAAATAAATAAACATTAAAAAAGATTTTTAAAAATAAAAAAATGTATATTTTTTTTACATAAAGAGAAACTTGATTGGTACCTAGAACACAGAGGACCTCGGGTATATGAAATATTTATTTATAGGCTGGATTTTTAGTAGCATTAAGATACTGTATGAACTCTACAAATTCTGTCTTCTATTTGTTTGTCTCATTTCCATTCCCAATTGGCCTCTGTAGCCCCTGAAACTTTTCTTGCACCTGTCAGCAGGTATTCTACAACTCTTTTCTCTTCTTGCTTTGTTTTTAAATTCTCTGCTTTCTTCCCTCATGGTGATGAGGGTTTTTCCTTGGACTCCCTGATGCTTTTTGGACCATGCCTTAGCTACTTCTCCTTCAACTGTTGTCTCGATCCTTTAGCTTCCTGCTTGTCTCTTCAAGATCAAATCTTCCGGTCCAGGCGACTTGACAGAATGTTGAGAATTTGTTTCTTTCTCCCCTTCCTGGGTCTCGACTCTTTGAACACCACCTTCCTACCCTTGATGGGAAAGTTTTTCTGTTTATGATGCTGATGTAGAGGATCCTCCTGTTACATTGGGAACCCATTTTTGTTTTATGTGATCTTCCTCTTTCATAGGAATCCTAGGCTTCCAGGGTCGGGAAGAACTAAAAAGTGCTTGAGTTTCAACTCTTCTCATTTTACAAATGAGACATTCGCCCAGAGATCAGTAGCCTGTTCAAGACAACACAAGTTCAGTCTAACCCAAAATAATTTCAGTGTTGTTGGGTGGCTTTATGGCTGAAAGTAGTAGTTCAAGTAGATAAGATAACGGAGCTTTCTTAATTATTCTGTTATTATTTAGTATCTTTAATATATGGGTTGCCAAACATTACGCCTTAAGTCATTTAAAACGCGAATGCGTTAATTACGATTTGTATGAAATGCTTGCGAAGCTTAACATGGCACCCTTTATAGAACCCACATGCTTCAAATAAGGCCAGTCCTGTGTGACTTTGGCACCCCCATGAATTCAGGAGGGAGGTTCCAAGGATGGAAGTACCTGAGACTAACGCAGAAATGATCAAGCCCTGCCCGCTGGAAGGCAGGCCCTGTCCACAGTCCTCGTTCCTGAAGCCAGCTCCCACCTTCACTTCCAGGAGCGTGTCCGCTCAGGTGCATTACAGGTTTGTCTCCACAGACCCTACCCTCAAGTAGTTTTCAGGCGTGAACAAAGGATGGTGAGGTCATCAAATGGATGTGTCCATAAGTGTTGTTGAGAGTCCCTGCACGAGAAAGATGAGGTTGGGGAGAAACGTATCTAAGTGTCAGAGCTGGTTTCTGTGGGACTAGATGTGATCAGTTCTTGAGCTAATCCAATTATTACACACTCAAGAAGTCAGGGAGTTAACTGGAGAGGAATTCATTTAGTGATGTTGACTTGTCGGAAGTTTATAATTCATGTTATTTCTTAGACACGTGTAAGTAAGTGTGCTTGAACTTATTTTCCAGGAGATAAACAACCTAGGTGGTTAACTTTCTCTGCCCCACAGGCTCCCTTAACCTCCAGACACATTGAGCACATCCCTGTGCACCAGGAGACAGTGGCCATGGCTTCGATGCCCGTACTGATTTATTCTCTCTGCCCCTCCGTTGATGGATGGCACGTAGGTTGAGGCAGTGGAGATTTCTTCCATTGGAAATGCCATTGGTTAGGAACCTCAGGGCCTGGTGTGAGAACCTAGCACGTGGGAGTGTTCTCCAGGGTCACAGGTCGTAAGGTCTTGCCATGTCCGTTGGCCCCGATACAGCCCCCGTGATCCATCGGTCTTCCCAGTCCGGAGTTCGGGTATTTATTCCTGAAAAATTTAAAGATGCCCAAGAATCAGACCGTTTGAGTTTTATTTTTTCTTCTTCGCTATCTTCTTTCTTAAATCTATAAGAATAATTCGATCTGTTATTAATAGAAAAAAACCCCAAAGCTAACGTCCCAAAAGCCATTAGAAACCTTAAAGAGGCCATTAAACCATGCTCATTTTACCTTTTACAGCGAAGGTGCACATGTGTGAGGGTCCCGTGCTGACGACCGCGTGTTTGTTTTCCTGGCAGGTGTGTCCATTGCAATGTCGTGTACTCTGACGTGGCCGCTCTGAAGTCTCACATCCAGGGCTCTCACTGTGAAGTCTTCTACAAGTGTCCTATTTGTCCCATGGCGTTTAAGTCTGCCCCAAGCACACATTCCCATGCCTACACACAGCATCCTGGCGTCAAGATAGGAGAGCCAAAGTAAGTCCTGTTGCCTTCTGACTTTTATGCCACTGCTTTACCTAGCGACTTAGAGGAAGGAGTAGTTCTGTGGAAGAAAACTCAAAGAGACGAAGACTTAGGCCACCGCACAGATTCCGATGCTCCGCGAGGCGCCGCTCGTAGCTCATCGCTACCTAACCCGTTCAGCTCTTCCCAGGTGAAGCCTCTGTCCAGAGGAAAATGTTACCTATTATTTATGCTCTCGTCTTCAGTTTTGTTTTGTTTTGTTTTGTTTTGTTTTTTTACGAAGCAGGTGACTATTTATCAATTTTTGCTCTTTGGCTTACGACGAGTTTAACAACTAACTTCTTGGGGAACTGTAAAACGCGGTCTTTCCTTTTTCACACGGTTCCTCATAGGGACGTGCTTTTCATCCTAACATTCATAATACGAAGTCCGTTCAAAACACTGGTTACCGAATTTAACTTCACAGCCAGTATAAGTCCTTGATTCATAAAAATAAGCTTCATTTTTGCCGTTTAATCTTGCTCCTTATTTTGTAGTTTTTGCTTTATTGAGTCTTTAAGGACGAAGCGTCTGCTTCAGCAGACGAAGGCTGCCTGCCTGCGTTACAGGCAGCTTAACAGAGAGGAGGGAACGTGGGCCTTGGACGCAGAGTCCTGCCACCCCCCCACCAGCTGTGAGATCTGGGACCATCACGGGCTCTGTTTCAACCTCCATTTTCTCCCCTGTAAAGTGAGGGTCGTTCCGTCCCAGAGCTTGTGTGAGGCAGAGAGGAGGTGACATTTAAGATGCGTGGCACACAGTCCCTCTGTCTGGAGCACAGAGGGGGCTCAGTAGCACTGGTCCTTTCCACATTTCCTCTTTGTCATGTACACAGCACTGGATTAGCTGCTCTTGGCCAGGCTCCTTTATTCAGTATTATTTATGGCAGTGTGGCATCTGATCGTGACGTGAGGCTAAATTTGCTGCCCCAGGCTATCGGTGGGTTTCACCCCATCCACGGTCCAGGAAAGCTGGGAGGGAAGATGTGGATACTCCATGTCATGTACGTCTGGCTTGCATTGTGACCTTTAGTTTGGGGGAGATATTAATGACTGGACGCCACAGGAATGCGTCTGTTTGCTAAAAGAACTACGATAAAATGGGATTCTGTTCTAGGGGGACCTTCGCTCTGATCTCTGTGGATCCTCAAACTGCAGATTGGGTGATCCATGTAGCCCTTGGTGTCTTGACCCTGAAGACGCACTTCAGTGAGTTCTAGTAAAACAGTCTTTGGTGTTCGTGGTAGTAAGGCTTCTGGACACTAAAGCAGTATCTTGCCCCCAGTTAATAGGTTTTTTTTTTAATTTGGTTCTTTCTTCCAGTAAATCAGACTTCACTGAAATCTGGAATAGGAGTTGTTACCTGGGAATACAGGGCAGCAAATTATTAACATAAACCAAAACAGCATTTTTCAAGTTTGAGTAATGCGTAGGAAAAAATTATTCCAGTATTGTCCTAAAATTATTTTCACTATCGTGGTTCCTTAATAAGTGCCAAGCCTAAAGACAGGCATGGACTACTATGTTTTAAACTATAAAGCTAAAAAATAAATAGGTAAATAGATTATAAGTGAAATACGACAAAACTGCCAAAGCAGTGAACTTTAACTTAACTTCATTGATTCAGGGTGACGAGGTGCTTGGCTGGAGCGCGTCCTTCCCCGCGGCTCGGCTGTGGTACCAGGGGCTGCTTCTCGGGCTCTTTCTATCTTTGTTTGTCACGACTGGACCACAGCGTGCCTTGAGATCCCTCTTGCCTGCCGCCTCTCCCAGTTCAGGCTCTTGGGAAACCTTCCTTCCTGTGGCCTGCTGGAATGCTGTCTGGCCTACGGTTGACTCAGAAGCTTCCTTTTGACATTAAATCCATCTCTGCCCTGCATCTCAGGGCAGCCCCCCCAAATCAGTAGCCCTGACTGCGTTGGAAACTCAGGCATCGAAGTCCCTTAGCAGTATTTGGCCCGTAACAGGCAGTTATGCAAGTGACTCATCATTATGCAAGTGATGTGCATTAACTTAAAAGATCAGTATAAAAATACTCCACTCCCCCATTTCCTTTAGAGAATATGTGGAGGTCTGAAAACGCACCCATAAGGCCCTGCAGTCCCAGCACCTCAAATTGAAAAGGACAATGCAAGATTTTGTTTATTTAAAAAAATTTTTTTATGTAACGTTTATGTAGTATTTCTCATATGCCAGGTACTTGCTGTTCCCGTGTTTGTTTCTTGCTTTTCAGTGTGGGGTCACTTTAAAACCGTGAGCACCCTTTAATCTTTCCTGGGTGATTCCAGATCATTCTGAACATCCGTTTCTGGATTTCATGGCGATAGAGCTGTGTGTCTATTCTCATATATTCCTTGATGAACAGCAGGTTTTTTGCTACTTTGTGCCATCCTTTCGTTCGCCACCCTAAATGTCTGTGCCAGTGGGGAAGGGAGAACTCCGAAGTCGAGAATTACATAAGAGACAGAGTTTCGGAACAGGTCCCTACGAAATAAAGCACGTGCAGAGTTGTGGTCGCCACTGGGCGGAGGGCTTTGGGGTCTGACAGAGCTGCGTTTGAACCGGGGCCCTAGGCTTTGTGCAGCATCGAGCAGATCCCATCTCTCTGCGCCCATCGGTGGTTGGCCTGTGGAAGGTGTGGACACTGTCAGGTGTTGCTCAGGACAGTGCTCGGCGCTTAGTCAGTGGCAGTAAAGGAGGAGGTTTGTGGTGGTGATTTCAGAGCTGGGGACGTTTCATTCCATTTGCTGTTGCATGTGGTTTCAAGGGTAGCACCCGGTTTCAAGGGGAGCAGGCTGTGGGTTGGACCTGAGCGTGGACATTTGCTTTTAGCCTTCTAGTTCTTCTTAACCCCTTCCGCTGCCCTCCCCACTTCTCTTCGGTTCCACGCCACCCCACCCCCTGGCCTGGTTATCATATCCGACCGTTCCCTCAGTCCTGCCACCAGGGTGGGATTCAGCCACACTTAGAAGTTTGGCTCTCAGAGCCCATTACGACCCTATCGGACCTCCGCCGCCAGCCCCACAGCCTGGGAACCCAGCCACGCTATGATTCTGTCTGTTCCCTCACCATGCTCTACCCACACATTTTGCCCGCCTACCTTCCCTCCCCGGCCTGGCTGTCCCCTGTGGTTTTCTTCCATTGTCAGTCGGGATCGTCATGGTCTAACTCTGTGTCAATGAGGCTCGTTTATTTGGGCTTTGTTTTTTTTTAGCACGAGCACCATTTGAACATTTTTTAGTTTCTGGCCTACGGAAAAGCTGGAAGGACTCTATAGAGAGTCTGACGTCCCTCCCCCTCCCCCACATTCCCTAATTGTCAGCATTCACGACGTTTAATATTACTCCACTGTCTCGTTCTCCCCGAGTCTCTTTTTCTCGTGTTCAGGAATAACGGGCAGCATGACATAAATATCGGTGTTCTGCCTCTCCTCCCAAAAAGGACAGCCAGGGATGTCCCCACCATTTAGCCGTCCCAATCAGAAATCGGTGTTGGGCGCATTCCTGCCCAGTGCTTAGACCCCGTTACAATTTCTCTAATAAATGAGAAAATATCTTTTTTTTTTTTGGTTTGGTTCAGGTTCAAAATCCTATCCAGAAGCTTGTTCTGCATTTAACGGTCCTGTCTCGTTCTTCCCTCTGGAACAGTTGCTTGCTCTTTCCCTGCCTCTCCTGTCTTTGGTCATCCAAAAGAGGACACTGGCCTTTCGTTCTTGGGATGACCCCCATCCGTCACGGCCTTCTTGTAGCTGGACTCAGGACACGTCCTCCTGGCAGGAAGCTCCTCATTGTGTTATATCAGAGACACATGCTGCCTGTCTGTGCTTCCCGTGGAAGTTCTGACTTCATCATCTGGCCAAGTGGGTGTCCGCCAGATCTCTCCTCTAGAAAGCCATCACCTCCCCCTTCATACGAGTTAGCAGTTTGTGGGGCGGTGTCCCGGTATTCTATCGGCAAACTGTTCCCCAGAAAAATGCCTAGGTAAATAGTTGATCTCCTCTCTTATACTTTCCTTTGCTATGCGGTAGGAAGCATAAAAATCAAAGCAAACAAAAACCCCTCCCCAAAGGAATGTGGCACGAATAGAAGGAACCATGCCATTTTTCATGAAATAGTTATTTCTGAAAATGTAAGAATAGAATCCTGTGGGGCGCCTGGGTGGCGCAGTCGGTTAAGCGTCCGACTTCAGCCAGGTCACGATCTCGCGGTCCGTGAGTTCGAGCCCCGCGTCGGGCTCTGGGCTGATGGCTCGGAGCCTGGAGCCTGTTTCCGATTCTGTGTCTCCCTCTCTCTCTGCCCCTCCCCCGTTCATGCTCTGTCTCTCTCTGTCCCAAAAATAAATAAAAAACGTTGAAAAAAAATTTTTTTTAAAAAATAAAAAAAAAATTAAAAAAAAAAAGAATAGAATCCTGAGGAAACCTCTCTTAGCCTAGCTAGTAAGTTTTCATTCTCTTCCTGAGGCTATTCTTTTCTTCTTACTGCTCTATGCTAATAACAGAAAAACCGAGAAGTACAGACCAGGAAAACAGTAAGAAAACCTGTAATACCATCCCGCAGAGATGACAGTTCTATAACCTTCTGCTTCTTTTCTATGCCCTTAGAAGGATGTGGTCATATCGTACATATTGCCTTGTTACGTATTGTGTTCGTTTTCACGAAAGTCTTTCCAGTCATTGGTATACGTCCATAGCATACTTCTTAAAAAATCACATAGTTGCTCTGACTTTAGTACTTAATATTACCGGATGTTGGGGCTACTTTCAATTCTAAGCGATTTTAAATAGTGAGGAAATGAACATCCTTGTCACACTTGGTCAAGTTAATGATGACAACATCACTTGTGTGCCTCCTTCGAGTGCGTGGCGAGGTCACGAAGTCCTAAAAACAAACAGACAAACAAGAACATCCCTCCCCTCCCCAGTCACATGTGCTCGTGATCTGCGCTAAATTACTAATATGTCGAGACCTTGGAAAACCCGTGCCGCTCAATCCAATTAAACTTACAAATTTTATGTGGAAAAAGGGGGAAAAAAGTTAAATCTGTAATGTTTTGATAGAACCACGAAGCGAGAAGTGCTTTCTTGAGAAGACCCTGAGAGGAAAGACATGGGGTTTCCAGAGGCATGCCTTTCTTTGCTTTGCTGTAGAAATAGCAAACAGAAGCACAATGTGGCTTTTTTCCTCTCTGACTTGTCCCTTCCGTCAGCGTTTCTCTGCCATTTTCCTAAGCTCCGAGGATTCTTTGTTCTTCTCTCCATTCTCCTTCCAAGGCAGTACAGGGGTCCCTGGGGCCTCCCCTGAGGACCAGGGAGACCTGGAACAGTCACTGAAGAAAGGTGACCCATCCTGGACATATAGGTTCATGAACCACCCGAAGAGCCCCTGGAGGCAGAGGTTTGGTAGCGGGGGAGTCTAGTACTTTCCCTCCTGCGTGAGCTTCAGTGGAAGGTGTTGATGGATAGAGGGGATTATGTTCAGAAGGTTCGGGTATAACGAATTAGTTTTTAAGGAGGTTGCTTGGCAGTAAGGTACAGAAATGGTTCGTAGTAGACCGTGTTCTAAACCATTTTAAACACAGCAGACATTCAAGTGTTGAAGCAACTGTGGTATGGATTTTCTTTTCTGTTTCTTTCCTTTCTTTCTTTTTTTTTTTTTTTTTTTGGTGTATAATTGTTTACTGGCATAGGGCTTTCCTTATGAAGAACACGTAGAGAAATACTGCGATTTCAGTGTAAAATTGTTACGAACTCGAAAAGAAAACTTGGGGCAAGTAACAGCTTATGCAAGCATCAGAGCTGAACAGCCCGACTTAAGTTCATTAACAAAATTCTTTATCAAGTTAGGGGACCACCATCCAGCTGTGTTCCTGGTCCTATCTTAAAGAATACTTGAAAAAAAAAAAAAATCAAGGGTTCTTTTGCTCTGTGTTAAAATAACGAACAAGCGAAGATCTTGTAAAAAACAAAGCAAAACAAGTGTCAGATGTAGATGTGTAAGTAACGAAATGGTCATTAATTTAGACTTCACTGCAAAGGCGGTTGAATGCACCTTTACTCAAGCTGTGAAGATTGGTCTGCGCTTGAGTGATGCCAGTTGCCTTCAGAAGTTTGTTTCAAAGCTAAACTGTTTTTGTTCTTTTTACCGTGTTTACGTGTTCTCACTGCCTCTGCCCCCTTGAGATATAAAGTAACAGTTCCCTCGGCTTCGGAGTTGAGGGCTGACTGACCTGTCCACACACTTCTTCTGTTTTAGAATAATTTATAAGTGTTCCATGTGCGACACTGTGTTTACCCTGCAAACCCTGCTGTATCGCCACTTTGACCAACACATCGAAAACCAGAAGGTGTCTGTTTTCAAGTGTCCCGACTGTTCCCTTTTATATGCACAGAAGCAACTCATGATGGACCATATCAAGGTGTGTGCGCATCTCTCGTGTCCGTTAAGTGAATTGCAGACCCACATTCATTGATCACGAGTCAAGGCTGAGCTGTAGATGCCGAGGAAGCTGCATGCTGTTGAGGGAAGGGAAGGGTACTGATGCTGGTACTGAGCAGTTTACAGAATGCGGCCGCCAGACGTTCGCTTGACTGACGCCGCTTACTCCTGAGTCCTGATCTGGGTCACCATGAAAGATCAACGCAGAGTAACAGATGAATGCCCTGGGATTCTAAAAGAAAAATAAAGTATTAGGGTTCTTTTTTTTTTTTGTCCTACATGTGAAAACGATGACGATGCAGTTTACTTTTCTTTGAGAAGTCCGTCTTGTACAGGCTTTAGAAATAGACAAGGACTCTGGCGAATTGTGTTAATTCGTTACAGATACCGGTGTATTTAGGAAAACGAGGGTCTTCCCTTGAGATTATTTAAGCAGTTAAATTTGCATTATAATGGATGCCCCTGGCTCTTTTAGTCTTTTTTTTTTTTTTTTTTTCTATCAAGGTTGCATGTAAATTGATAGTGAAATGTGCTGGGTACAGCCCAGTGTCTGGTACCTGGTGAGTGTTCAGTTAATGAAATAAATGTCCAGTTTGGATAACCCACCCCCAACACCCAAAAGGGGCGCCTAAATCTCTTCACAGCCTTTTAAGCTCATGACGGACAGAGCTTGAGTCCTAGTCTCTTAACTGCCCACTGTGATGGGGTAAGCAGTTTTATTCCCATGTGATTAGGAGATAATATCCAGCAGCCCTCAGAGCTTAAAGGGACTTGACTCTTTAAAAAGAGAAAATAACAGGCCCAGCATCATTAACTCCATCTCTCTTTCTCTTAGTTCTTCTCTTTTTTAATACATTATACGAGAAAAGTCAGCTTCAAGAGCAGATGAGGGTCTCTGAATTAGTCTAGTCTCATCGTAGTTAAATGAATGGACCGTTAATCCTTGAAATTTCCCGTGTTGAGCCTATGTGCGCTCACATAGTGTAACTGCCTACTGCAACGAACCTAACGTCTCAGAGGGTCTGCTGGTTGGCAGCCGGGAGAAGGGGGTGGCACTGGAGCATTATTAGGGTGAATCAATGCATGGGAGATAGGTTTCCTGATCATCACTTGAAGTGCAGTAAAATCCTCTTCAGTTACTTCAAAGGTTTTCACTAAAATTACAAAACCGTCTTGACAACAAATATTTATTTAGTGAATGACCAGGAAAAAAACCCCCACAACATCTGGAAAGTGGGGTCATCGACTTTGCGGTTAGGGTCTTCCTTGTGTTAATAGTGAATTTGGAGGAATACAAGGTTCCAAGAAATAGAGACTGAAGAGGAGTGGCAAATCCCATGGCCACAAGGACGAAAGAATTGTTTTTATTCACCTGAACCTTTATAAGACTACATGATACGAAAACAGTGGGAATACTCACTTATGTTCTCATTTCAAGTATGTTCCATACATTTAAAATACCCTGCCTTTCTTTATGTGTTTGGGGATGGGTGAGAATAAAGGTAAAGTTTTAGGGGCCCCCTATTTTTGTGTTTTATTTTTAAGATCTACACCAGTTATTGTGACTTTATTTATATCACTAGCTGTGCTGTTCAGTTTTTCACAAGGAAAGAATTAAGAGAAAGGAGAGGAACAGTGTTTCCCCACATACATGTTCATGTAAAGGTAGATCTTTATTTGCCTAATTTAATCCAACTCGTATCATTTCTTTTTTTTTTTTTAATTTTTTTTTTAATTTTTATTTTTGAGAGAGAGAGAGACAGAGAGACAGAGTGCCAGCAAGGGAGAAACAGAGGTGGCGGGGGAGGGAAGGCGACACAGAACTTGAAGCAGGCTCCAGGCTCCTAGCTGTCAGCACAGAGCCCGATGTGGGGCTTGAACTCATGAACCGCAAGATCATGACCTGAGCCAGAGTTGGACGCCCAATCGACTGAGCCACCCAGGCACCCCCAATTCGTATCATTTCTTCTGCCAAAGCATAGATTTATTCACTGCATAGGATCCCATGCGTAGACATGTTGGCATTTACATTTAAAGCAAATTCTAAGTTACAATCATTCAAGGTATTTGTGGTTACAGGACCTAAGGAAAGGTCAGTTCTAAGAATTAAGTTGTATTTCTTTTATTAAAAAAAGATACTTGTTTTTACCAAACAATGTTATTTTTACTTGTGACGTGAAAATGAAATGAGCGAATTGGAAATTTCCATTTGAGCACACATTTCATTGCACAGCCGAATTTTTGGCTGCTTTTCTGTAATTTCTGTAGCCCTGCAAGGTCAGCTTACAGAAGAATGTTTTGTTTTGTTTTGTTTTGTTTTGTTTTGTTTTGTTTTGTTTTGTTTTATTTTATTTTATTTTATTTTATTTTATTTTATTTTTTATTTTTTTTCAGAAGAATATTTTAATACATCACCCTCTCCTCAACTTTCATTTGTCAAAAATGTATTTGCCTAGAAATGTATGAAAAATTTGCTAGAAAATTTTGAGGTTTGCTTTCTTTGGGGTTTAAATGGTTAAAAATGAAAAACCTGGCTTCTGTTTTGAAAAAGGCCAATGCACAGCCTTTTGGCCACCAAGAGATCACGTCTGGCCCCAGATTTTCTCTTGCCAAAGGACATCAGACATTCCTCCCAGGCCCTTTTGAGAGACCAGTTTACGTGTCCTCTGGGTGGACCGGTGTGGCCCCTGCTCATGACATGAGGACAGACCCTCTTTTTCCTTCTGGGGTAAGACAGTACTGACGAAGGTTGGTGAATTCTTGGCACTGCTTAGAGGCAGGCTTTCCTGAGAAACTCTGATGGAAAGCATGCTGAGGCAACACCTTCTTACCTGAACACTCAAGAAAGACTGTGGAGCCGAGATCTATTCAGTGTGAGTCTGTGGGACGTAGGAGACCCCGGGCTCATTTGGAAACGTGTATCACGTTGTGTCCCTCTGTAGGTTCTACAGGTTCAGGACTCTGAGGCTAGTAGCTACAAGCCTGAATGCTGGCTACGTGAGAAGGCCCTGTTCAAAAGATAAATCCTATCTACATCATTGAGGCACGGACTGGTTTCCCTCCTTTTTTGTGGGGGTGGGGGGCAGGGAGGGTTTGGTGAGGGGGAACTCTGCTTCTAGAACACAAAACAAAAACCAAAGCAAGCTGATCTTTAGACCCAGATGGCACTAATTTTACCCCATTAGAAATTGGAATCCTGTGAGTGTAAGTTCAGATAGCTGTCGTGGCTGTTACGTGAATGATCATAAACACTCTAAGCAATTGTAAGAGGCTTTTTGAGTATCTGCATCTGCTGTAGATAGTCCACAAGCCTGGGTGGTATCGGTAAGAAGAGAGAGACCGGAGTAGGCTGTAGGGAGATTGAAATGACCCCCGAAACTCCCCAACAAAAACCCAGACTCTTCCAAGTGTTCCAAGAATGCAGAAGGTACGAAAGGGAGGGAGAAGGCTTTGTTCTTGTCGCAGGGTCTTGTTAAAGGTGATTGGCTGGGGGTCTTGAATACCTGCCCCGGTGTCAGCCTTTTCACGCGTTTCTGGATAGACGTGAAAGTAAAATGTTCTTCCCCAGAAAGAGTGTGTTGCAAAGGACTCACGGGTTCCCTGGGGGAGGATAGGCAGCCAGGAATAATTTGGACTCAATACAGAAGGCTTTTTTTTTTTTTTTTTTTTTTAAGAATTTAAAAATGGCACAGGCTTTCAGAAGTTATTTGAAACTAAAAATGCATCGCTTAGAGCAGCCATAAAAGTTAATTCCCCTTTGTCTCTTTTCAAGTGTGTATTTCACTTCGGTTTTCTTCTTCCTGTATTAAGAAATGTTTCTGAATGAATATAACATCATATTGGAATATCTATAATGTGTTAAGATAGTCCACACGTGCTTTCTCTCAGTGGTAATGATTTGTGATAGATATTTCTTTTCTTTTTGTAACATAGTCTATGCATGGAACATTGAAAAGTATTGAAGGGCCTCCAAACTTGGGTATAAACTTGCCTTTGAGCATTAAGCCTTCAACTCAAAATTCAGCAAATCAAAACAAAGAGGATACCAGAGCCACGAACGGGAAAGAGAAATTGGAAAAGAAGTCTCCATCACCTGTGAAAAAATCCATGGAACCCAAGAAGGTGGCCAGTCCCGGGTGGACGTGTTGGGAGTGTGGCCGCTTGTTCACGCAGAGAGATGTTTACATTTCCCACGTGAGAAAGGAGCACGGGAAGGTAAGAGCGGAGGTCACCCCGTTAGTGCGAGGAAGGGCATGGGCCTGGCAGACCCCCATCACCTGGGAGCTCAGCTCTGCCAGGAATTAACGAACCAGAAAGAAAGGAGGAGAGAAAGAAAGCGATGTTTTGAAAGCGGTTAGGAGTTCTTTGTTTTGTTTTGTTTTTTAATGTTTATTTTTTGAGAGAGAGAGAGCAAGCCAAGGAGGGGCGGGGGGCGGGGTGGGGAGAGAAATCCCAAGCAGGCTCCGCGCTTTTAACGCAGAGCCCGATGGGGGGCTGGAACTCACGAACCATGAGATCATGAACGGGAGCCGAAACCAAGAGTCGGTTAATCAACGGGAGTGACCCAGATGCCCCCGTTAGGAGTGTTTGTATGACGTAATGTGATTCTTTGCAGAGTTTGGTAGTAAGAAAGAGGTACCTCATCCTTCCTTAAATTCTACAGGAGAGGTTTTATACCTCAAAATCAATGAAAAATCTGAGTTGCAATATTTATTTATTTTTTTAAACGTTTATTTATTTTTGAGACAGAGAGAGACAGAGCATGAACAGGGGAGGGTCAGAGAGAGGGAGACACAGGGTCTGAAGCAGGCTCCAGACTCTGAGCTGTCAGCACAGAGCCCGATGCAGGGCTCGAACTCACGGACCACGAGATCATGACCTGAGCCGAATGAGCCACCCAGGCGCCCCTGAGTTGCAATATTTATATTCTGTTTAAAATAGTAAGTACATGTCTCCAACTACTAAGCATTTTTTAAATGCCCGTTGTTAGACCTAATAAATCTAGCAAGATTATTTTGTAATGTTTTTCTGGTGGTTTCTAAGTTGGATTGTTCTAGAAAGAGTGTGCATTGCACTTGGTTTTTGTGTAACTTAAATCTCTTACTCTGTAGTAGTTCTCCCTCCATTTTATTTTTTTAATGTGCTATTGATTTGTTTAAAAAATTGGACTATACATCCTTTATATGTCACCCCCGTTTCTGGATTTGGGTAATTGCTTCCTTTTGACGTTGCTTAATTTGCTTCTCTTTATCCCATAATTCTTAGAAATTTGATTAGACCCCGGTTGAATTTTTAGATAAGAATAGGTGCTGTATTCTTTTTGTATCAAATCCCAAGGCACCTAATGGGGGCTGGTTTCTCTTTGTGACACTATGATCCACCATTGGGTTCAGATACAGTATACTTTAAAAAAAAAAACATCTCCATTGCTTTAACTTAAGGCAATAAAACCAAATAGTTCTCCTTGGGGAGCCTGTGTAAAAAGTACATAGGAGTTGGTTGGTAATTAGTATATACTAGATCCTTGAAAAGTTTGTTAAATTAAGTGTTTTGACAATGACTTTGTCGTCTCATTTATACTCTTTTATTTGAGCAGCGCATGTGGTTGACGTGTTTTTTACCTCACTGCCGTCTCCAAATGGTACGAACTTGTCTCTGAGCATTGATCACACTGCAAAAAGATGTTATTTGGTCTGACTACACTTAATTCGGCGTCTCTTCATGGAAAAACTACTTACAGAATATATATGGCTTTAGTAACACGTTGCTTATATAATCATCTCAACTTGAGGGTCATAACAATATTCACTGCAAATACTGAGTAGTTCTTAAGGGGCAGTACTTGGTTAATCTACTGTATAAATACACTACCTGTAGTTACCTTTCCATGCCCATTGTGGTGATTCTAGGAAACGTCTTTTTTTCTTGGCATCCAAACCAGACTTTACAAATACCAAAACAGGAGCAGACCTCGATCTAAGGAGCCCAGAGCTTTCATTTCTTACACATCCGAGATTTTTGTAACCAACTTGGAACCTTTCCAAATTCCTTCTTCTTTTTTCTGTTCTTTTGTTTTTAAACTACCTTTATTTTGCACATCCGACAGTCACTGGGTCTAGAATAAAAGATGAGGAGACAGCTCCGAGAAAGATGTGGTGGGATGATGAAATTTAACACTAACTCGAACTGTTTGCCCTAGGACAGGAGCATAAGACACCGCCCTGAGCTGGCTGTGCGTGCTGATGTGCCGGGCACGGCGTGGGTACCTTCCGTTAGAGGCAGCCGTTCATCCCGAGGAAGCGTTGGGCTTAGTAGGTTTTAGGATTAGCTTTGAGGAAGTTGAGAGCCTGCCTCTTAGAATGTGGCACTTGAGATCAGATCCCATTTTCAGTGCCGCTCACACGCCTGGAGAGACCTGCGAGGAGGTGGGGAAGGGAAAGGAACGACATGTCTTCACAAAGTGGTGAAATGTACAGAGTGCGGACCGTGTGTCAGCAATCTGTACCCGACTTCTGCCATTCTGAACCAGACCAGATCCCTGCACCTCCCGATAGCCCGCCTACAGGCTTCTCGTCTCTGTTCCCGTTCTTCTTGCCTCCTGTCCAAACCCTTGCGTCACCTCTCTCCATTTAAACTGCAAGCCTCTGATCCCCTGCCCTCTGTCTTTTCTGTCTCTTCCCTTCTGATGGTCAAGCAGGCTCCTTTCTGGCTGCCCTTTTCCACTCCTGGTTCCTCCTCCTCGGCCACCTTTGGGGTTCAGCTCCACCTTGTCACGAAACCCACCTCCTTAACTGTCGAGGCAGTTCGACGTTTGTCAGTCTTTTCCTCATTTGGCAGCGCTCCCCCCCCCCTCCCCCCCCGTAATTCACACAATTGGCAGGGCTTTTTAAAAGCATTTTCTACCCTAAGTGTTGAACACTGCTCTCCCTCCTGGGTTTTCTCCCGGTTGCTAGAACACCCATCGGGTTTCTGTCCTGGAAACATTCCACTGTCTCTGGGAGATTTCAGTTAGTCTCGTGGCTTCACTTCTCATATATGTGTACATAGCTTCCAAATCTCCATCTCCAGCCGTGGTTCCTTGCTGCATTCCAGTCCCCAAATCCAGCCGCTTATTGAATGTTTCAGCCTCTTGGATAATTCCCAGCAACTCTTAGCCTGTCCAGCTTGGAACCCAAGCTGCTTCCAGCACCCCCCCCGCCCAAGCCTTTGCCACCAGAAGCTTGGTGTCTGACCTGACTTGGTGGTTCCTTCCTTCTCCCCGGCCGCCTCCCTCATCCATCCATGCGTTTCATCCCTTCCAGTCCACCCGTTTATCTTTGTTCAGGCCACCCTCATTGTTGCCTGATGATTATTCTCACTGTAGCCAGAGAGGGCTTTCCGATCGTGCAGTGTCGCGTCCCCACTGCCCTAAGTCATCCGGCAGCTCCCTCGTGTCCTCTGATGCGCCTTCCTCCGGCTGCGTCTCACATGGGGCACGTTAGACAAGCGTGGCTGCCCCCCTGGCTTTAAACACTGTTTGCCCATTCGTCTCTGGGGCTTTTTGGTGGTGGTCTTAACTTGAAGGAGTGCACCCTTCTGGTGGCAAACTTCTCTTAGTCCTTTGGGTCTCAGCTTCAGACCTCACCCCGTCTGGAAAGCCTTCCTTGCTCCCTTCTTCCTGCAGGTTTCTGTGGCAGCCTGAGTTTCCCTTACCGTATCTCTTACCACTCTGCGAAGGCTGCCTCTTACGTCTGCTCACAGTAGATGCTTTATGCTTCTTCCTCTTTTCAGTTCCCGTCCAAAAAGTCTTTGGGGCTTCTGTTCCTAGCTCATAGGCAGCCAATAAATATTTCTCGAATAAATGGATCAAGTACGAGTAACTGACTTGAAGGACACCTAACCTCTTAAGACTTAACTTCCCCTTCTTTAAAATGGGAGTATTGCATACTTTAGTGACCTCAGAGGGTCCTGTTTTATAGATATCTAGTGAGAACTGCACGTGAGGCGAAAAGCAGCCTCCAATCTTTCTGGACTTAAGGTGAGATATAAACATGAAGTTATAAGGGATTTGACAATTGTGTCTGGCCAACTGTCCCAGGAGAGCATACTATTTTACTTCAGTCAGGCGAGAAGTTATTGGAAAGATCTGATTTTACTGGATCCCCCAGTGAAATATCACGTTATGACACCAGGTACATGTTCTGAGCCAGTGAACCGTGAAGGAATACTTGACGTTAATACTGTAATCATGCCTTTAAAAATAAATATATGCGTGGATAGAGTCCTTTTGAGAATAACATAAACACATTCTGCCAACCACAATACAGCAATTTGCTGGAATTTTATTGCTATTAGTACGATGATTATTTTGGAGAGAAGATTTTGAGTTAGGAGTAAGCCCGTGTGGCAGAGATTAAAAATTTATGCCAAGATAATTCACTGCTTCCTCTTTTAAGATGGCCTTTTTTGGTTTCAATAATTGTTTCCTTTTTTTTTTCTCCTCTTCTCAATTCCCATCCAAAAAATTTTTACTAAAAAATATTTTGTACGGAGTTCCATGCCAAAACAAAGAAATTCAGTAGCTTTGTCTTCAAGATTCAAAAACATGTTTCCAGCTGTACTGGTTAGTTAGTAGGTAGTTTATTTCTTTAATATATATATATATATATATATATATATATATTCTTTTATATATATATATTCTTTAATATATATATATTCTTTAATATATATATATATTCTTTAATATATATATTCTTTAATATATATATATATTCTTTAATATATATATATTCTTTAATATATATATATATTCTTTAATATATATATATATATTCTTTAATATATATATATATTCTTTAATATATATATATATTCTTTAATATATATATATATATTCTTTAATATATATATATATATATATATATATATTACTAATATTAACCCAGTATCCACTTTTTGTGCTTTTTTTAATGTATTTTTTAGTAAGTTGTTATAATCTGATATGAAGTCAAATAATTAAAAAAAAAACTTGGGGCAGAGAGTCCATTAAAAACTTAGATGTAAGAATTTAAAAACAATTTGCCAGATCTTTATTTTAGTTATTTAAAAACGAATAGTTAAAGCAGCCACATTTAGAAACGACTGTTAACAGAAATTCCATACAGAGGAACCGGTATAAAATTAATCACTTTCTAAAGTTGATGTTAGTGTCTTGCTATGGGCAGGTTTTAGCTGTCCTTTTAAATCATAAGCTCTTTGAGGACAAGTTCTAAATCGGTTTATTATTGTAGATTCTGTGGTTTGTGATGCTGTGCCTTGCGTGTTGTCTTTGGAGTTACCCGATTAGAGAAGTTCTCAGATCATCGCCTGCCCATTTGGAAAGGGCTTTTGTGTTAGTCAAGTCTTGGCTTGAGCTTTAAATAGTTTTTGACCACAGAAAGCCCTTCATCTTTCCTATGTCTGTACTCTCAAATACAAAAACAGGAAAATGAGACGTATTATTAACCTGATGATCTCATCTCAGCGTTGAGCCCTTTCCCAGATAAATGTACAAATACACAGAATTTTATGTACAACTTTAGAGGCTCAGCTACTTACATTCTTTCTTGGTCACTTTTAGGGGGCTTCTAGGAACCTCAAATTAGGATCCCCTCAATGAGGTAACAGCCAGCAACATTCTCACAGACCATGCATTCTGCACTCATGTAACCTGACAGTAAATAAAAAAGTAAAAGGTGTCTGTACGTGTTCAAATCTTGAAAACTACAAAGTGATCTGTGATAATCGTAGCTATTTTCTCATTTGCTGCCAGGTACCCCTGTATGTTGAGGAATCATTATGGAACTTTTTAAATAGAGCATAAACAGAGGAGCCTTTACTGGATGATGGAACTCGGATGCCATTGAAATTTACCTTCCAAGACTCTTTGAGATTCTTTGAAGGTGTAGATGTGGTCCAGTTTCAGTTCTGTGTCTAGAATTGGGAGGAGGAGCTAAGTTACTGTCATTCTTTAATTTTTGTTCAAATTATTTTAGATTTGGCCATTGGGAGCTCCCGTAAGTTGGCTCCTGTGTCGTTTCTACACACCCCCCATTTCTGAGGCTCCCTTACTTTCTTCCGTCCACGTATTTGTGAACCATCTTGCAATTTCCCCACTGCAGCCCTGCAGCCAACCATTTATTTCTCCAAGGAGACTGGTTTCTTTTATTGAGAATGAGAAGCATAGATTTTCGAGAGACTGCCTATATGTATTTGATCACTTAGCATGGGAAACTATAATTAGGAAAACGGTATAGGTGGAAAAAAGCAGGAACCTTCAGAGTGACTTCTCACTTACTGAGTGTGAGCGACTAATGTATTTGGCAGTTCACGGATTCTTATCAGATGCTCTTGGAATTACAGCAAGCCACGGCTTGTAAAATCTATCCGGTTGTTGGAGGGAGTATTTAAGACGCTTTCTAGAATATGAAGGAAAAGGGCAGTACAGACCAGCCCATTGTTTTCTGGAAGATTCTGTTTACAGTTGACCAAGACAAGGCAAAAATACTTTGTTCCTGTTTTGCTTCTTTAGGGAAAATGGAACTGGTGTCATTGAGGGGGAAGGGGGTGCCCAGGAGAGAGAGCAAGGCCCTCGCTAGCGTAAATAAATGCACTTTCCCCCCTTTACGCGGAGCTGAAGGAACTTGCAGGCGGTAATATAGATATATACCTTTTAATCATGGGAAATGGGGTGTGCTTGTGTAAAAGGAGAAAGTTGGGCTGATTCTGAAAAACCGCAGGCAGATAAGTTCGTCCTGCCTTACCGAACCCAAGCGTCTCAGAGACCACATTGTCGAGTAGCTGGGTTCTGAGCACCAGGAAAAAGAATTTGACAAAGACTAAGGACAGGCGATTCCAGGTAAGTCTTACTTCCTTTTGTTCCCAGGGTACTTGGTGGTAGGTAAACTAATGCCAGAGAGAGGCTAACTGGGTTTCAGTGCAGCTTTTGAGAGTCTCTCGCTTACTACTGTTTTATGTAAAATAGCACAAAAGGGCCTGGATGAACTATTGAATTTATAGCTGACTCTAGGCTCCAGTGCTGTGTTGGGAGAAAGCTCCATTTTTGGATCAGATTTTACCCGGCATTCCGATCAGTGACTTTGACTGTAGGGCAAGAATCTGGGAGGGATTTTGCCAGGTAAATCCTTTTTTTTTTTTTTTTTTTTTTTGAAGTTTTATTTATTTATAGATAAGTAAAAAGAGAGGCAACGCACGTGGGGGAAGGGCAGAGAGACAGAGACTCCCAAGCAGGCTCTGCACAGCTAGCACAGAGCCCGACGTGGGGCTCGAACCCACAAAGCCACAGGAATATGACCTGAGCCGAAGAGGTCAGACCAAGAGTCAGACGCTTAACCGACTGAGTCACCCAGGAGCCCCACAAGGTGCATCTTAATAAGTAAATGTTTATTTAGGTTTAAACAATCCAAATACTATGTGGCACAGGAGGGAGAATTTAACTGCCATAGGTGAGCAGTCATTCTTTGACTATCTTAGTACAGTCCACCCCTCTTTGCAGCCGCAGAGATAAAGCATTCATCTCAAGGCAGCGAATGCCCTTTGATTTGGCACCAGATTCTAGTTAGTCGTTCTCAACACTTGAGTGTGCCTCACAATCACCTGGAGGGCTTGGTCAAAGGCTGATTGCTGGGCTGCACCCCCAGCAAGTTTCTGACTCAGTAGGTTTGGGATGGAACCCGATAATTTGTATTTCTTGCAAGTCTGCCCTTTGAGAACCCCTGGTTTACCCTGTGTGGCAGTAAAATCCCATAAAGCCCATTGATTTATACAATAGAAATGTATTTTTTGCACACGCAGAGCTTGCTGTGGGTTCAGGCACTTCCGTGGGGCAGCTGTCCTTCCACCGATGACTCCGTGATCGAGGGAGTTTCTTTCAGCATAGGTGTCACTGCAAGGGGTCGAGGGGGAAGGCTGGAGTATCTCATCTGGTCTTTACACACCCTTATTCTGGGTGTGACGCACATCACATCATTGGCCACGATGAGTCGCGTGACCAGACCCACTTGTAGCAGACTGAGGAATGTGTTCTCCTGTGTGCGCTGGAGGAGAGGGAATGACCCAGTAATGTTCATCACACCTGTACAGTGTCTGATGAACGAGGTGGTGTCCTGGGGTGTGTTCATCGCACCCACTTAACGTGGGTATTGACCTTGGTTCACCGAATGGAAGTCAAATCAAAAATGCAGAGAATGAACTAGGAGATTGGGCACTCTGATTTTGAAGATGAATGACAAGTGGGCAACTAATTTCGACGTGTGAAACTTACTATCTGTTCCATAAGGGACAGGAAATGAAGAAAAATAAAACGTGTTTAAGAAAGATTAATGGTATTTGCAAAATGTGACTCAAATAAAAATATATTATTCCAAATTTTGTTTTTGGCCAGAAGAGATTTTTATTTTATTTTTTTCAGATTCTTGGGAAGATTTGCTTTTAGGTGTGAAATGTTTCTATCTGGACGATGTCTGCTGCAGCCATTTTGGAAGGCATTTTCTGTAAACTCACTGGAGGTGTTTCTTCAGACAGGGTTGAAGGCTGCAAATACTTTATTGGTATATGCCTAGTGTATAGTCTAAAGAAAAATCTGGCCTTCTCTATTAACTTCTTTTTTCTATTTTTTATTTTTATTTATTTTGAGAGCGAGTGAGCGCACGCAAGTGGATGACGGGCAGAGAGAGGGGGCGACAGAATCCCAAGCAGGCTCTGCACCGTGAGCACAGAGCCGATGTGAGGCTTGAACTCACGAACCTGTGAGATCCTGACCTGAGCCAAAATCAAGAGCCCGAGGCTTAACCGACTGAGCCCCCCAGGCGCCCCTGTGTTAATTTCTTGTATTGTCACGGTGTGCGTGTTTTCTGATTACACTGTGTGACCGGGCATGTTGTTATACATTCCGTTGGATATTAAGTGTAAAACCCCAAATCGAGGGTTGTACAATAAAATCAGTAGCACACAGCAGGAGGCAGATGTGTAAATGTCTTAAGTCCCAGCAACTAGACCACTGGGCTTGCCTCTGAAAGTCTGTTAGGATTTAGAGCTCCCCCAGAGCCGGAGCTGCTGGGGGTCCTGGCGGGGCGTCCCTGACAGGACCAGTTGCCCTGTGATCCGAGCCCAGGAGACGAGACCCACCAGCAGATGACGGAGCTTTAGGGCAGATGCCCACGCAGCCGCCGCGGTGATCTCGGGGGAGTACGAGTCTGTCTGTCCGTCCTGGGTGGGCCTCCCTGTGTGTGGAAGGCGGAGTCCGCGAAGCCCTTGGCCACCTCGCCTCGGCCTGCTCCATACCCACCCCCTCGTGTGGTTCCGGCCACACACCGTTTCCTTCCTCGCCTCTGCCTCCTGGTTCTCGCTGCCGGGAAACCTCTCCTTGCCTCATTGCCTGGTTAGCTCCTGTTCGGATGCGGCAGAAGTGGCCTGCGCCCGCCGTCCCTCCTTCCCCTGTGTTCCAGGCACCTGGGACCGCCGCGGGCATAGTACCTCCGGGGGATTCCTCTGTTTTTTCCGCCTTCAACACGCGGCAGTGTCCTCAAGGGCGGGGAAAATCCCGGCGAGTGAAAGTAGGACCCCGGTCGGTATCGTGGACAGACTGAAAGTGCGCCGCAGCCTCCCGTGGCCGGTCGTTTCGGCCTTCAGCGTGGCCGGTTACCCTCACTCCCTTTGACGACCAGAGATGGCACCTTTCGTTTTGCGGTGCCGCCTGGCGGATGGAAGCCTCTGGCCGGAGTGACCGGCCCAAAGGGAATGGGTGGGTGTGGGCTCACTAAATAGGTGTCGGAAAATCACTTAAAGCACGGGCGCCGCAGGTACCAAACTGCGTCTTTGCACCTCAAGTGCGGCCCATGCGGTGCTCTTCTAAAAGTCCCGGCAAGGCGTGCGAACGGCGACCGGTCAAAGCTGGGTGCTGGCCGGCACCACGGTGACTCAGATGTTTACGGACACTCGGGCGTTTGTGGTGCATTGCCCACCAGGGCTGCTGTTATTTTGGAGTCTGAACAAGACACTTCCTCCTCGGGCTTTTCCTGTTTATCTCTCGAGGCGCGGGAGGTACAGGCTCCCTTGGTGTTGGGCTGGTGCTGTTACCAGACGGGAGACGTAATGAGGCTTGGGCCCGTCTTCCCTGGGTGAATGTTACCAGGCCTTGCTGGCTCAAGAACGTTTCTTCTGAGGAACATCGCCTGCAGCCAGGGACTTAACTTCCCTTGTCTGCCACAGAGGAGCAGTTTTCATTCTGTCTGCTTCTACTGCCCCAAACTGATGTGCCCCCCAAACCCCTCTTCCTGTTATCTGTCAAAGCTCAGTCCCTTCTTGGGGAAGGAGAGTCTCTTCTTTCGTGACTTGAGGTGCCCAGATCTGCCCTGGGGTCAGGTCTCTTTATCGGATCAGTGCTGACCATGGCCGTTAGGCTCTAGAATATTGGTACAGTGTTGTGGTTCCGCTAAATTATGTGGGGAGACCTTTACGTACCTGTCCAGAAATGCAACATCATCTTGTAATTTTCTTCAGGAAAATACATCCCTAAATCCAACTGGCAGACCAGGTTTTTGGATTTTTTTTTTTTAAAGAATTAAGCATATGATTCTGTCTATAAGCCGATACCACCTCGGATCCCAGAGCCACCAGGAAGTAATTTCACGTGCCATCAGTGGGGGTGGCAGGGGAAACAAAAAGCCGTTCCAGCCATAATTGACTTGATGAGGAATTGTACAATAGCCCTGGAAGGTAACTGAGAGCTCACGAATTCCCACTCATTTCAGTTTGTAGGCAAAACTTCAGACCCAAAAGGATCGCGGGACATTTTTCGGACTTTAACCCTTGTGCCAAGGGCTGGGATCTAGGAGTCCGGCCCTGTACCTCGAGGTCAGGGTGTGGGGTTTCCAGGTTACAAGTGAGAACCGGCTTTTGTTTGGCAGGGGCACCAGAGCTCAGGGCAGGACTGGAGCGAAGGGGAAGAGACTAATTCTTTCATTCACGAATTCAGCAAATGCACGTTACTGCCCAGTGTGCGTGGCCCACACTACTGCAGATAAGAACTGGGGAGGGCCGTCAGGGAAGAGAGAGGGAGCCCAGGGTCCTTTTACCTTCATAGCCACTCAGAGCCTAGCAGTTGCAAAGCTGGGACCGGCAGCACTGGGACACACAGAAGAGATTTCCAGCAGCTGCCTGATGGTCTGTCCTCCCCACCCCCCCGTGGCTCAGGGCGGCCTCCTGGGGCTCTGTGGTGTCTCACGTTCTCACACCTTGAGGCTTCGCAGTGGATTGTCCCTACCGGTGGGGCCTCATCGATACAGTTTAATCAGACATCTGGGAAGATCAATATATGATGTAGGACTGGAACCAGGGAGAAAATAACCTGTCATCAGGCAGTTTTAATGGTAGCTTTGTTGATCTCTGTGCTCGCTTGCTTACTGTTTCAACTTGTTTCCAGATTTCTGACGGATCATCTGATAAAAAACAGCGATTATCTTGAAAAGGAATGCCTGGTTCCTTTTGTCTTTTGATTTGTGGAAATAAATAATCCTAGAAGGATTTTACAGAAGTCTTCAGACAGTATAATTTGCATTCTTTATGCTGTAGTAATATCCGTAGTGTCGTAAAATAGTGATTGTGGGGGGAAAAGATTTTTCACAGTGACCTTTTATCTATTTAGATTGCTCTAAGAAAAACGTTTATTTATTTTGAGTGCGAAGGAGAGGCAGAGAGAGAAAGAAAGAATCCCGAACAGGCTCCACGCTGTCAGGGAGCGCCTGACGCGGGGCTCGATCTCATAAACTGTGAGTCATGACCTGAACCGAAATCAACAGTCGGATGCTTAACCGTCTGGGGCACCCAGGCGCCCCTAGATGGCTCTTTAATTAAAAAGGACAAAAAGGCTGTACTAAAAATTACATTCTACATATTCTTTCCCGTGATCCCCCCTTGAGGACTGGATTCTCTGAGAAGAGAAGTAACAGACGGATAATGTGTCCCCCATCCATAAGCATGCATTTTAGGACCCGAAGAGGCTTAGAAGATGGGACAAAAGACCCTTTTAAGTAGAAGAAGGGGAGCGAAGCCGGACCAGACCCCGGAGAAACTGGCCGCAAAGATTTTTTTTTTTTTTCATACTCGGGTCTTTGATCCCCGAACGTCTTCGGGGGTCGGTGAAATGTGGCAGTGAACAGCTGACAGCACCTGTCAGTGCTGTTTTTCTCAGTGTGACAGAGAGTAAGGATTTCTTGCGTGAGGACCTTTAAGGACGTGGGTGTAGGAGGATGGGAGCCCAAGTCCAGTGAAAGGGAAGAGGCACGGGGTCCGTTTCGGGTCTGTAAGCAGAGCTCTGCGGGGTGTCGCCACCAGCCAGCGGAGGCAGATACGGACGTCCGAGGCTGACGCGTGCCCGTGGTCACCCCGCGACACCCCAGCAGTTGCCACGACGGTGGCGGCCTTGTCGCAGGATCGGCCTTTTGTTCAGCGCTCCCTTTCCCGCTGCCTGAGCACCTGACATGGCTCCGGGCACAGAAACCGCGGTGGGGACACGTTCCTCGTCTGCTCCGGGTCTGGCCTTTCCTTCATCGGCCTTGATTACAGTTCTGTGTCTTACTTTTTCAGTCGTACAACGTCCTCAGCAAACCGGTTCGTCTCAGGACGAGAAAGTTAGAAGACCGGCTTTGTTTGTTGTCGTTTTAAGCAAACATGGCAACTAGCACGTACTTGTCCTTGGGAAACACTACTCATTTCAAAGCTGTAACCTCAATCATCGAGACGCGGTTCCGTGATACTGGTGGCTCTCGGGACGTGTTCCCAGCATGTCCTGTGAAAAACAAACCCTTCTCCTTACTTTGTAGTTACGACTTGTTTTTTTTTTTTTCCAGATTGATTACCTGCTGTGTTAAATAGGTTTGGTTCTCAGTTATTGACTTGCCTCTGTTTTCTTTAAGCGTGTGAGACAGGGGGCTAAATCAGGGTTGGCAAACTGGGGTTCACAGGCTGGCCACCTGTTTTTGTAAATAATTTATTGAAACACAGCCACACCCACTCATTAATGTACCATCGTGGCTGCGTTTGAACTCCAAAGCACAGTTCACTAGCTGCGACAGACTTTACGGCCTGCGAAGCTTAAAATATTTACTGTCTGGCCCTTTACAGAAAGTCTGCCAACCTCTGGTCTAAATTTGTACTCTGTGTTTAAATATTTCCCCAAAGCCACTCCATTCCAATTTGTAGAAACTTGGATGGTTTAGTAGTCAGAAATTGTTTTTCTTGATATTTTCAGACATACGTAGTCTGAGTTTCCTACGCTGTGCTCATCTAACTACCCATTTATTTGTATTTTCTTTCATGTAGTGAGACCAGAGGATCTCCCTTGTGTCCTAGATATGAAATTCTCAGTAAGGACTTATAGAATTTATGACCCATAGTATTCGACCCTTCGGGGGAAGGCTACTTGCCTGTGTAAAAGACCATTTTCTAGGAGAGCGTGGGGGTGGCTTGGGTAAGCGGGTTTGTTTCTTATGACTTACCCTCTATAACTGTGGGTGATATTCATACAAACAGAATGGGAGCGCCCAGTTTTGTGGGTACATACAATATCCGGAGCTAACATGAACAGATGAAGAAAATACGTACGAAACACGATTATTTACTTTTTTTAATATATCCTCATGAAAAGTTTTAAGACTTCTCTGAGTGAAGATTATACCTTTATTTATTTAATACACATGCTGATGATGTTACATGTTTCTTTAGTGAATTTCTTTTTTTTAAAAGCAACTGTAGGGGCACCTGGGTGGCTCAGTCAGTTAAGCGTCTGACTCTTGATCTCAGCTCGGGTCTCGATCTCATGGTCGTGAATTTGAGCCCCGCTTTGGGCTCTGTGCTGAGTGTGGAGCCTACTTTACAAAAAAAGGAAAAAAGGGGGCAACTTTATTGGGTTATAACTTATATGTAATCTTAGTACCTTTCTATTCTGTAGAACAGCTAACTTATTTTATAGGAGACCTATTCGACTATAGATTTTTTTTTAACCTGTTCAGGTTACAGTCTTTCCTGTTTATTTCTCATTTCCGAGTCTTTGGTTTGTCTGGGCACTTGGCACATTACAGGAGTAATGTCAATTCTGAAACTGTTTAGAACAGGTCATTCATTCCTACTTTGAGGATGTTTAACTTTTAATCATATTTGTTCTTCTGTGTATACCACTTTTTAATTCTACGAACATTTACCAAGTTGCACAACATTTGCTATGGTCGAGAACAAATGATATAATTCTTGCCCTGGAGATGCTTCCAGTTGGGTAGAAAAAGAAAGCAAAAATATTTTAATTTTTTAATGTTTATTTTTGAGAGCATGAGCAGGGGAAGGGCAGAGAGGGAGACACAGAATCCGAAGCAGGCTCCAGGCTCTGAGCTGTCCGCACAGAGCCCAACACGGGGCTCGAACCCACAGCCCGTGGGATCATGACCTGAGCCCAAGTTGGACGCTTAGCCGACGGAGCCACCCAGGCGCCCCAAATGCATAAATATTTTAAACGCTGCAGCTAGTATGGGTCTTAGAGGAATCACGAGGTGGTATGTAATTAAAACTGAGTGAAGGGTGCTTCCGGTTCCGATTTCGGCGCAGTGCTCGTCCAGGCTCTATGAATAGGGGAAGAGAGAGAAGGTACGGCCCAGCCTTGAAAGAGGTCGGAGGAGGACAGAGCGGAGTTAAAAATTAAAGCTGCATGTGATACGTGGAAGAGAAGAAGGAGGAGCACCTAAGGCCCAAGGGAGCAGCGATGTGAGCATCACCGTGTCTTGGGGGGAATGGCAGGGTTTGCGAATGCCAGGGAAGGCTTCACAGCAGAAATACTACCTAAGTAGGTTTTTGGAGGATGCACGGGGGGAATTCACCCAGTGTACGAGCAGCAAAGCAGAGTGTGGGTGTGCACAAAGCAGCGTGACCTTCTAAGTGACCGCCGGCCAGTAGTGGAGGGAGGGGGTTGGTGAGGTAGGCAAGTCCAAAGACCTTAGCCCTTGAAGGTGTCGAGAACCCCAGATGGGTTTTAGGCAGGGAAGCGACATGTGTCGCTTCCGCACGTGTCTCCAGTGGTTTGCTCTGGTAGCTGTGTGGGATGTGGACGAGGGAAGGAGAGGCTTGTGGCTGGAGAGGTCAGGAAGTCCACCAAGGGGCCGGGAGGTGAGCTGGCCGAGGGGGCCAAAGGGCTTGAATGGGCCTCCGGGAGAGGGAAGGCTATTTCTGAAGGGCAAGGGGCGTGGCGGGGAACGTGTCACTGTCTTCAGAAGATGTGAATTTGGGTGGCTTTGCAACATTTATGATGTCCTAGGAGACGTGGTCAGAATGGTGGGTTGAGGGTTGGATTGTGGATGGACCGTCTTAAAGGCCAAGAAGTTTGGGTTTTGTGTTACACGCAGGGAGAGACAGGCAGTGAAAACCCCTTTGCCTCTGAACGTGCATACTGTGCCCTCTGCTGTTACAGAAGGTGATTTGGGTCCCCGGAAGGCCCATCCCTCTGTCTGTGCGCTCCATCCAGCCCCCTTTCTGGCCCCTGGAGGACGTCACAAGCACACGTGCCTGCTCTTGCCTGTGTCTTCAGCTTTTCCTGGATCGTTCTCAGAACCCTAAAGCTTGCCCTGGGGCCTCTTGTCCTGACAGAACAGCCTTCCTGACCCACTTGCCTACTGCCTTTTTCCCTCTGTTTCCCTTTATGGCAAACGTCCCTGAGGTCACTTTCCATCGCTGTGTTCTCCATGCCACTCCACGTTCCCACTCCACAGGAACCGCGTGGCGAGGGACCCGCACCCGGGGTCTTGGCTTTATCAGTGATGTCACTTGACCTGTCTGAAGCGGTTGTCTGCTAGGTTCTCCTGGAAATGCTTTCTTTACTAGGCCTCTCGGTTCTCCTCCTTCCTGCTTCATTGATAGCTCTTCTCGGTCTTTTCTTCTCCTTCCAGACTAGAAATGTTGATGTGCCCTTTATTCTCAGAAACTTCTCATCCAGGCCTGGGACTTACTTACTTACTTACTTACTTACTTACTTACTTTCTTTCTTTCTTTCTTTCTTTCTTTCTTTCTTTCTTTCTCTCTCTCTCTCTCTCTCTCTCTCTCTCTCTCTCTCTTTCCTTCCTTCCTTCCTTCCTTCCTTCCTTCCTTCCTTCCTTCCTTCTTTCTTTCTCTCTTTCAAAATTTTTTTTAAACGTTTATTTATTTTTGAGACAGAAAGAGACAGAGCATGAACGGGGGAGGGTCAGAGAGAGAGAGAGGGAGACACAGAATCCGAAGCAGGCTCCGGGCTCCGAGCCGTCAGTACAGAGCCCGATGTGGAGCTCAGACTCACGAACCGTGAGATCATGACCTGGGCCGAAGTCGGACACTTAACCAACGGAGCCACCCAGGTGCCCCTAAGGCCTGGGACTTTAAATGCCATCTGAACCTGCCGACTCGCAGAATTGTATCTTTGGCCTGGACCTCTCCTCCGAGTTGCACACTTGAATCTAACCACTTAGTATCTCTACTTAGATCTCCAGTGGGCTTCTCGAATGTAATGTATTCAAAATATAATTCTTGATTCCTCTCCTCAAACCTGCTTCTCTCCTACTTTGCCATTCAGAAACTGGTAAAACTGTTCTACCAAGTGCCCTGCCAACGAATGTCGAGTGATACGAACCCCTTCTTTTCTCTCCTTTGCCACCCACATTCAGCCCATCCACAGATCCACCTTTGAGATACATGCCAAATCCAGTCATTTGTCATCACCTTTACTTTCCAAACCCATGACACTTAAGTCTGTCGCCTCCACACTGGTTCTTTGCTTCTACACTTGGCAGCCAGAGTGACCTTGATCATATTATTATTCCTCTGCTCGAACCCATTAGTGTCTTCCCATCAGGCATCATGGATGACCCATTGGTGTCTTCTGGTCACGTGTCATGCATGACACAAAGTCCCCATGGTGGTCCACAAGGGCTGTGGTCTTGATCTGACCTCCTCACCTGCCATTCTTCTCCTGACTTCACTCCATAGAAAACCGTAGAAAGGGTGTGATGGGGCAGTTCGCTGTAAATGGCTCAGAAACATATGGATAGATGTCCAGCATCCCTAGGCATTGAGGAAAAATAAAATGAAGTGCGGTTATAATATTCTACCTACCACTTTGGCAAAGTTGAATGGTGATCTGTAAGGCCTTTGGTGAGTGAGCCCTGACTGACACCGATGAGGTCCTTTTTGAGGACAGTTTGGCAAGAAGTGTCAAAGGGCCTTGACATTTTTCACAACTTCTAAACTAGAAAGACTTTTCAGAAGTTCATACCACCGAAATAATTGGTTGACTACAGACACTTAAAAAACATTTTTTTTAATGTTTATTTTGAGACAGAGTGCGAGCGGGGAAGGGGCAGAGAGGGGGAGACACAGAATCCGAAGCAGATTCCAGGTTCGGAGCTGTGAGCACAGAGCCCGACGCAGGGCTTGAACTCATGGGCTGTGAGATCATAACCTGAGCTGAAGTTGGACGCTTAACTGACTGAGCCACCCAGGCACCCCTGACTACGGAAGTTTTTTTCTGCAGTTACTGGAGATTTGAAACAACCTAAATCATTAATGAGAGATAGTTAGATACATTATGGCCCATGTATACAATAGAATACTGTGTTGTGTTAAGAAGACTGTAGAGAGATCAAAACGTGTAGCTGGATATGAAAATAAATCAAGTTGCAAATCAAGATGTATAGTATAGACTCATTCTTACAAGTACACGTGAACGTGCATCCAGAAGAGAAATGGGAAGGCTATGTATAGCTTAGAAATTGACACTGGTTATTGCAGTTGGTGAGATTAGAGGCAGTCTTTTCTCTCTTTTATTTTGTAGCAAGTGTTTGTTATTTTTTAGAACCGGAAACAGTAAGAGAAGGAAAATGAAGGCTGTGGTACCGAGATGCGCTGTATATACTTCACTTTGAAATGGCAGCTGCTGGGCAGGGACTCAGTCAATTTCCCCTGTCTCTTCGTCACCCGCCCACCTGACCGTAATAAGCACGGCACCTGCCCGAAGGTGGCGCCTTATCTGCAGTCACACAGGAAGACGTGCTCTTCCTCCTGTCTGCAAACCCCCTCCTGTCTGAATTCTCCCCGCTCATTGACTCCTGTCTTGCCTCTGTCCTCAATAGGTGCGTTTTTTCCGATCCTCTTATCGGTATTTAAACATGCTCCTGTCTGGCCCATCTTCCAAAAGCAAGCAGTGCTTGCCCTGTGTCCAGCACGTTATCCTACATTTGCTACTCTGTGATTACTCTGTAGTACCTGCTCATATTTTCCCAGTAGGTAATTGTGTATTTGGTTATTTCCTTTATTCATCCACACAGTAAATATTTACTGAATATTTTCTGTATGCCGAATGCCAGGGATATAGAGATGAGTGATTTATAGCTTCTAATTTCAGGGCGCTTACGGGGCACTGAAATTCCTCCTGAAATAGAAATTAAAAACTAGAAACTTACAGAGGGTGCGGGTTTTTCTTTGGAGGCAGAGGTCTACTGTGTATGTAGGTGTTTTGTCCACTGAAAATCTTTTACCTTAACACCATGAGTCATTAGGGAACTGCAAATTAAAACCTCGATGAAATACTACGAACCACCCTATAGAATGGCTACAATAAAATCACAGTCCCAACTGCTGGAAGGTGGCAGGACAGAGCTGGAGCTCTGCTCCATTGCTGGTGGAAACGCAGAGCACAGCCATCCTGGGAAGCGGGTTGATGGGACCCCGTAATCTCATTCCTAAGCCTTCACCCAAGAGAAATAAGATTATATGTTCAACCAGAATCTGTACGTGCGTGTTTGTAGGGGCTTTAATTCCTAATTCCCAAAAGCTGGAAACAGCCTAGAGGTCCTTCACCTGGGACGCAGATTCAGGAAGCGGAGGCGATCCATAGAATCCGTGGAATGCTGTCCCGCAACGAAAAGGAACGGGTTGCCGATGCGCTCAACAGCGTGGATGAATGGCACATGTGCTGTGCCAGTGAAAGAAGCCAGACTCCAGAAACTACATGCTGTACTATGTGGTTCCATTTATGTGACAAATGGAAAACGCAAAACCAGAGGCTAGAAAGCAGATCAGTGGTTGCCAAGAGCTGGATGTAGGAAGAAAACCTGGCTGTAAAGGGGCACGGGGGAATTTTAGAGGTGACGGAACGGCTCTGTGTCTATTTGTCAAAACTCCTAGAACTATACGTGCAAACGAGTGCATTTTCCATTTTGTAAATTACACCTCCGCAAACCTGCTGTGGAATTTTTTTGAGGCAACAGAAGGAAATTTTTTGTTGGTGGCGGTGTGGGCTATATTCACATTGTTCAACAGTCTAGATAGTATGAAGGAAGACAGCAAAAAGCCTCATTCCTACCCTGGCCCACCCAGCACCACGAAGTTTGTTATTATGGATCTTGAAGTTTCTCTTATGCCAGGATCATCGTACATGCATAGATGTTCTCTTTTTACTTCTTTCGAATGCAGAACACAGCTTGTGGATATCATCATTTTCTGCACTGGTCCCTTCCCGTAGTAGGTAGTAAATAGTTCCTTTAGTATCAGATTTGTTCTAACGCAGTTGATCCGTCAGGGAACGGTCGGAGCTTGATGTGGGTTCTGAGCTTGCTCACGTGTGACCCCATCCCTGAGAGAGACACTCGGTGAGCACAGAAAATCGTGGAATGGACTTGTGTCGGAATCCACAAAACACACGCACGCTCTCACGTCAGACTGTCGTCGGCGACTTCACCTCCCCGTTGAGTCACGCTGCCTACCCCTGGTGTTACACCTTCCCTCCGACCCTCAGATTTCAGGTAACCCTCCTTCCTCCACTTCACAGAATCTCAACAAGCCACAGCCCTCCCCCACCCAGTTGCACAGCATCCTGCTGTTAAGTGCGTCACCAATAGTTTTCGGGTGTTAGGCCCTTAACTGCGTTTTTGCTGGAAGCCCTGTGGTTCTTCATTGCATGATTTTGCTTATTGTAGTGATTTGTGACCCATGATACATGTTTATCACATTGTACAGGACTGACCATACCGTGTGCGGGCGTATCTGTGGAATAGATGGCCAAGTGGAAAGGTCCAGAGTTTTAGGAGTTCTGTCCTGTGGGATCACTGTTGGGACAGGTGGGAGTCTATACAGGTGGTTGGTTTTTCCTTTTTCACAGAAAGTGTTTACGATCGAGCTGAAGGGTATGTGTCAGCACGACTTGGGAATAATACCACTCCTGTTCATCCTAAATGTGTGGGTGATTCTGGATGTGTGGTGGTAATTAAGGAAGCTCTTCACATGTTGGTGGGAGGCAGAGAACCTCATGGAGGCAGGAATGTGTGAGGTGGGGACTTTTCTCCCTCTGACTTCTTCAGAGTCACCTGGAACGGAAAGAGGGCTTCAAGCCAAGAGACAAGAAGGGACTAGTTACCAGAATGGGCAGTGTCTGGTTGTGAGAGCCCATGGCGATCCAAAACACATTCACCGAGTGCCGTCCAGAAAGAATGGCCTTCAGGGGCCCTGGAGATCCCGGAGCTCAGGCCTTGAGCCCAAGGCTAGGGCGCGCAGAGCAAAGGAATTTGCTAAGAGAAACCACTGCTTTTCCTAAAGAATGTGAAGGTGGAAGAGTCAAAAATGGGAAATTAGGGAGAAAGTTTAGGAAACGCACCCAGGTATTTGTTTTACGGACATTTAAAGTTTTCAAAAATACTCAGACCCTGCCAGCTTATTCGTCCACCATTTTTTTAAAGAGCCCTATCTAAAAACAAAATAACTCCTCATTGAGTGGGAACACCTAACTGCAAAAAGTCCACGCAAGGCCCAAGTTCCTTCAATATCAGCTTGCGCTACACTGGGGCCAGGAGGAAGTAAATGACCTTGGCAAACAGAAGGACAATGGCACTTGACGCTTTTTCGATACCACTTTTGCCATTTTTGTTGGGTTGGTAAAAATTGCTTTCTGTGTCAGAAAGTGGCTGTATGAGCTATTCTAACACTGAAGATGAAAGTTGCGACAATAAACTAGGTAAGGCCCCTTTAAATAAGTTAGTATTTAAAACTGAACAAAGAAGGGAGTCACTTGTTTTCTTAGGTAATGGGAACACGGCAGGTTTGATCAGGAAGCTGGTGTTTAAACCTGTAATTTTCCTGTCACCCGTGATTTTGAAAGCCTGCTCCATTGTTTGGGGATTGCACCGCTCGTTTGTGCATTTTTTCATAAAGACGCTGGAAAAGAATATCTCACCCATTGTCAGTTCTTTTTGAAAACAGTAATTATTGATTCCGCTGAGCTGCTCATTTAATTTACTACCTACTGAGGATTTCTTTATTGATATTTCTCTATTAAAATTTCGGTTTGGGGGCATCTGGCTGGCCCAGTCAGTGGAGCATGGGGACTCTTGATCTCGGGGTTGTGAGTTTGAGCCCCACAATGGGTATAGAGATTACTTAAACAAATAAAATCTTAAAAAGATTTTTTTAATTTAACGTTAACATAATGATATCATAACAAGAAATGGAATTTTAAATTCTTCATCTTAATGGAAAACCCAGTTTGCATTCCTCTGAAGCCTCTTGCCTTTGTTATATAGTTAGAAAGATATATGTCCGTTCTCTACATGTTTTATGATGATTTGCTACAACCTTCTCGCTTTTAGAAAAATGCCTTGTGTTTTGACTCTTCTGGGTGATCTTAACATTGTCCATCTTCTACGTATAAAACTCAGTAGGAATTGGACATTAGACTTATGTACGTAGGTCTTCCATGACTGTTCTTAAAGCTTTTTATTCTAAAGAAACCTCTTGGGGTACCTGGGTGGCTCAGTCGGTTAAGCGTCCGACTTCGGCTCAGGTCTTGATCTCGTGGTTTGTAAGTTCGAGCCCCAGGCTGGGCTCTGTGCTGACATCTCGGGGCCTGGAGCCTGCTTCAGATTCTGTGTCTCCCTCTCTCTCTCTGCCCCTCCTCCTATCATGCTCTCTCTCTCTCTCTCTCTCTCAAAAACAAACAAAAAAGAAAGCTCTTATTCTCTGGTTTCATAAATGCTAATCCAAGACTCTAGGGAATTGTCTATGTTATGTGATCAAGATGTTTACGAAGGAATACCTTTGGGAAAAGAGTGTGGCTCAGAGGCATTAGTTGGTTATTTGCTCTGTTCTCTCTCTCTCTCTCTCCTTCCTTCCCTCCCTCCCTCCCTCCCTCACAGACATTATTCTCATGATATCCCAGATTATATGCTCAGGAAAATGATAAAAGCAATGCTTTGGCACAGAGAAGAAATGCCCTCCTTTGCTTCTGCCTAGGTTTTTAAACACGTAACAGACTGATGTGTTTTATTTAAAAGATAGTATTTTCAGCTCTCCTAAAATGAATTTGGATATTTTATTGTTATTCAGAAAAGAATATTTATTGAGGATTTCTCTGTGTCCCAAGCACTATGCTGACTAATTCACCACCGGCCCTTTCTTCCCCCAGCACTCTCTGAGGAAGGCACTGTTGTGATCCCCACCCTACAGTTTGGGGACTGGATGTTTATGGAGACACTTTCCCAGGGCATACGGTTCGATGCATGAGCGGTAGAGACAAGGTGCCAACCCATTTCTGGTTCTCCAGAGCCAAACCCAATCACTTAAATCGATTTGCTTACCAGTTTGAACAAGGGGCATATTTGTCAAGTGATTAATATAAAAACAATTATTTAAAATATTTATTCTTTCCGGGCTCCTGGGTGGCTCAGTTAGTTAAGTGTCCGACTCGGTTTCAGCTCAGGTCATGATCTCACGGTTTTGTGGGTTCGAATCCTGCATCGGGCTCTGTGCTGGCAGCACGGAGCCTGCCTGGGATTCTCTCTCTCTGCCCCTCTCCCGCTCATTCTGTCTCTGTCTGTCTCTCAGAAATAAGTAAATAAAACTTCAAAAAAAAAAAAAATTGTATCCTTTCTTTAACCACTTAGCCCACAATTGCTTTGCTTATCTCTTCTTCTTGCCATAAATAGTAATGTTATTTCACATGAGAACTTGTTTTTACTTCAGCCCTATTTTTAATTTTGCCAAATTTTGTTCTACTCATGAGGCTGGCAGTTATTTCTTGATCGGATTTCCTTGTGATACGACACCGTTTCATTCGAGACTTCAGTGCATCTTGTACCCAAAGAACGTGCTTTTAGGTTAAACCATTCATTTTACTTCCAAGGGTCCACATGAGAATGTGTTGAATTCACATAATCATGTCGTGGCCAAATTAGGAAACTTTTAACTTTGGTTTTCATCTCTTGATAGCTTTCTCTTGCTCTGTCACTGTCCCCCGACCCTCATACACACGTGCTGTGTGTTCTAATGGCAGACCACATAAAGTGGTTTCAAACTTGGGCGTTCTTTTTTTTTTTTTTTTTTTTTTTTTAACGTTTATTTTTGAGACAGAGAGAGACAGAGCATGAACGGGGGAGGGGCAGAGAGAGAGGGAGACACAGAATCGGAAGCAGGCTCCAGGCTCCGAGCCATCAGCCCAGAGCCTGACGCGGGGCTCGAACCCACGGACCGCAAGATCGTGACCTGAGCCGAAGTCGGACGCTTAACCGACTGAGCCACCCAGGCGCCCCATGTGCGTTCTTGAAATAACCAAATGGTAGTATTCAAAGGGCCTTTTGGAAAACTCTTCCCTTATGTAAGGAACAGTTAATCATTGGGGGGACAGTCAAAATGCTTAAAATTAGCTCGAGATTTCATTTAAAAGGGCATATTGGACAAGTTAACATTCTCTCTGGATGTACCAAAGTAAGTAATGGTTTTATTTGGTGTTCACTGAAGAATTATGTTTTTGTATAGTATCTGCTAGCTATTTGTTTGTTTGTTTGTTTATATCACAGCCAGGGGAGGGGCAGAGGGAGAGAGAGTCCCTGGCAGTCTCCATGCCCAGCGCGCGGGGCCCAAGCTCACAACTGACATGATCCGAGCCAGAATTAAGAGTCTGATGCTCAACCAGCTAAGACACCCAGGCGCCCCTTGTATCTGCTATTTAAAAATAACAGCTGTAGGGGCGCCTGGGTGGCGCAGTCGGTTGAGCGTCCGACTTCAGCCAGGTCACGATCTCGCGGTCCGTGGGTTCGAGCCCCGCGTCAGGCTCTGGGCTGATGGCTCGGAGCCTGGAGCCTGTTTCCGATTCTGTGTCTCCCTTTCTCTCTGCCCCTCCCCCGTTCATGCTCTGTCTCTCTCTGTCCCAAAAAAAAAAAAATAAAAAACGTTGAAAAAAAAAATTAAAAAAAAATAACAGCTGTATCTCTTTTGCAAAGAAATTTTATGTTTTCAGATACCTGGGGGTTTGTGTTGAGTCAAAACCATAAGTGTTTTGAGAAAAATATTTAATATTTTACTCTTCTCACGTTTATCCGATTCTCCAGAAATTAGTCCCTTCACGGTTACCCCACCCCTGCCCTTCCTTTTTTTTATGTATTAAGAAGAATCTGTTAGTTTTGTCTTTGTATTGCGAAGCAGCGAGGATTATGTAACTCCAACTGTTACGAAAGAGTTCTTAATTTTTAAAGCAGTTCTGTTTTTGTTCTCTTAAGTGACTTTCTATCTCTTTTCTCTTAACAAAGCAAATGAAAAAACACCCTTGCCGCCAGTGTGACAAATCTTTCAGCTCCTCACACAGCCTGTGCCGTCACAATCGGATCAAGCACAAAGGCATCAGGAAAGTTTACACCTGCTCGTAAGTCCTCATTTCTAACGTGCGAAGCACGGTAAAAGGATAATGCTGGAACTTTTCTTCGGCTTTTCATATTTTGCCATTAACTCTCCATTTCTGTGCTGCAGGTTATAGATTTCACTTTTTAGTGCTGTTCCATTGTTGGGACATAACAGTTTCTTGACTGGGCCATAACACTTAACAATAGTAAAATAAACAGGAGTTTCTGGCATACCCTGTGTACGTGCCCGGGTCCTTACCTGTTGTCCAGAGGGATAGATTTTATATACCTGAGCGTTTTGGAAAAGTGGTGGCTTTGCAGGTGCACAGGTGAATGAGATGCTTTTTGGTCTCTATAAGCGCAGTGATTTGCCAGCTTCGATTGGCAGGTTGATTGTCCAGTTGACTGGTTCAGAGCAGACCCTGATGAGGCCTGGTCGGGGACTCTGTCCTAGGCCGGACTGTTTTCCCTAATGCAGGGGCAGCCTTTTCCCAGCGCACACATTTGGCTCAGAGGTCAAATTCAAGGAATGGAGTAGGCCAACACATCGAGTGGGTGGTGATGCCACTCTGGACAGTCCTGAGCTACCTCTTTGGATATGAAAATCGGAACTTGTTAATATCATTAGTGAAAAAGCTTTATCACCCACTTAATCAGAACATGCCTCAAGTGAGTTGGTAACAGGCTTACTTACTTTAAAGCACTTCTCGTAACAGGGAGAGAACTAACAGACACAGAAGCCATGTAGCCAGCACGTAGCGTGTGACATGATCAAAGCAGGGCACAGAGGACCGTGTGTCTCAGGACACGCGTGATGGTTGGCTGTCTGTTCCTCAAGCCTTCACTATTCTTGATTAGTTAGGGAAAGTTGCTCGGGTAGGAAAACCGGGACGTAGACAACTCCTGCAGTGAAATGAAAGCCGGGAGTGATTTCGGTGAGGTGAGAACATTCTGTGAATCAGGCCTGCATGTTTGAGACTGCGCCGGAAGGATGGGAGGACTTAGAAGGAGGCCCTGGCTGAGAAGAAGGTAGGAAGGGAGTCTGGCGTGGCTTAGTCCTTCCTCCTCGGACGGGTTTTGTGTATTTCTCCCCGGAGACACCGTAAGGCAGTAAGATGCTCGGATCGTCTGGCCGATTTCCTTTGTGGTGCGGGGTTGGCACGGGCTCCCAGGGCTGCCCCTGCCGGGGTGGGGGTCTCTAACACGAAATCATCAGGGTGTGGGGCCAATCATTACAACATCTCCAGAAGGCTTTTTGAAGGCAGTAAATTTGATTCTGCATAAGACCATGAGGTATTTTCACCCTCCTTCACTGCAGTGGATTCTTGATGTCTGCCTTATGGCACCTGTAGTCACCACGGTCATTCACTTCTCTTTCTTTTTTTTTCCCTAAACCTGTTTTTGGTCCATTGCATTAAGAAAATGGCGAATTCATATCTTCTAAAGAAAAACTATTCATAATCGACAGGTTTGGGTCCCCCCCCCCCACAGAGATGAAATGAAAACTTAAAAGATTGACCTATATTGGCTATCTGTTGAGTTTTCTACATTTCAGTCAACTGAATGAACACATGAATTTCAGTGCTGTGATACCGAGTTTGTGCCCTGGTGAGGAATTTAACAGGGCCACACACCCTGTCTTCTCTTTGTTATGGCGGAGTGGACAGGAATAATTAACATCCACATGAAGGAATCCGGGAGGGACTTTTTCCATATTAAAGTATCTCTTATGCCGTAAATTTCGAGGGAACACGGAGTCATTGTAAAGAAAACTTCTGAAATTCGATACCCTCAATTTAAAAATGAAAAGTCACCTAGAATTCTAAATGAAGTAATACTTTAACCAGATCTAGAGAATAAGTAAACACCCCAGCCAAACTGAAGTAGGCTGATCCTACCGAGACGCCAAAACCGACAGAAAGCTTTCTACAGAAACCGCAAAAATTTTTCTCACACGCTGGAAACTGCAGTTCATGGCAGAACTGCTGTTTCATTTTGGGCCATCGGTATTCGCAAAGATCTTTTTTTGTTTGTTTGTTTCAGTTCATTTCTTTCCTTTTGAGAGAAAGAGCGGGGGAGGGGCGGAGGGGGGGGTGGAGAGAGGGTCCCAAGCAGGCTCTGCGCTGGCCGTCAACACCGAGCCCCACGTGGGGCTCAAAGTCACGAACCGTGAGATCGTGACCTGACCCGAAGTGGGACGCTTAACCGACCGAGGTACCCAGGCGCCCCTCACACAGATCATCTTGACCCCGCTGAGCATAGTGTTGGCTGGCGAAGGTCCCTTCGGTAGAGAGGGTGTTCTTCAGCGTGGGGTACTTTTCGGCAGGCGGGTTACCTCCTTGTCTTTGCCCCACAGGCACTGCCCAGACTCTAGGCGCACCTTTACGAAACGGTTGATGCTGGAGAAACATATCCAACTCATGCACGGAATCAAGGATCCCGACTTGAAAGAAATGACAGAAGCCACCAACGAGGAGGAAACAGAAATAAAAGAAGATGCCAAGGTCAAACATGGCAAATGTTCTCTTTACAGTGAAATTGTGTTGACTTGCTTTTTCCATTCACTCTCTTCGTTTAAGTTTCGCCGCAGTTACACAGGACTGTGCGCAAAGCTTATAAAACAATAGGTCAGCTCCCCGTACACCCATTCTTATCTTTCATCTTGCCCCTAAAAGGTATTAAGTTTCTTCTACATCTTTCCAGAAGCAGCTTGAGGGATCTACTTGTGTACAGAAATGATAAAATTTTCTGTGGACGCTCATCAGTTGGCTCTTAGCCAGAAGGTAGAAAGCTAGATGGCTTTTCTGGTTGGCAGTACGTCGGTTGTGAAAGGTACCAAGTGAAAATGAAGGGGTTCTCCTTAGTTTCGCTTCACGATGGTAGAAGATAAAACGATACATCTCTGCCTTATTTCTTAGGTCAGTGGCTAGCGAACTTGAATCAGCAGTATGACCGTTAACGTGTGTGTTAGGCGTGTGTGTGGCAAGCACGATCGGAGAGGCAGCAAGCAGTTCGGCAGACATGTAGGAGATCGCTCTGACACTGGGCTGTGTCTGGAATGTGCCTGGGTAGCAGCCCGAGTGTGCGCGATGGGGGAGCTGATCACTGAGTAAAGCCTAATCAGAATACGAGTCAGACTAGTGTCTCGTTAGTTTGTAATCTTTTCCCTTCCAGTCGTGGGGGTGGGGGTGGGGATGGAATTAAAGGATCTACGTGCAGGGGCAGCTCCAGGTCAAGGCCATGTATGAGTGGTGCCCTGTCAACAGGACAGAGAAGAGGTGGGCCGCAGAGCGGGCAGGAGGGGGTGTCCCTCTGGCTTGGACTTTTGGCCAGCTGCAAACGAGGGGATTTAATGTGGCTCAGATTTAGGCAGATGGGAGCGGGAGGGGAAGAGCACGGCCTGCGGGTCAGCCGTGTGACGAAGGTGAGTGTGCGGGAAAGCTCGGCTCCCAGACCAGCTGGGCTTCTAGCAGCTTTCCATCCCAGCCTCAGGAGAGGCAAAGTCCTGACCTTTTCTCTGCCCCGCCCCCTGCCTCCTGTCCACACCACCTGGCCACGGCTGCAGCCCCCTGGCCTCCCTTCTGTCCCCCAGGCTGCCTCCCGCCTCGGCTCCCCCGCCCGCCTGGACGCCTGTCCTCACCGCAGCGGGCCGCTGTGCAAACGTCGCCCACACCGAGGCCACCTCTGACCGTGCCTTGCAACCTAACAACCCCGCCCCCTCTGCTTCCCACCCCCATCCCATGCCCCGCTTTGCTTTCCTGGGGCCGCTGCGGGAGCCCCCGAATCCCGAAGCTCACACCACTTGTCCCAGCAGCTCTCGGGGCCTGGGAGAACTGGTGGTTTGTCACCCGCGGGGCAGAGCGATTTTCACGCGTGTCGTCCACGTTGTTCTCTTCCCTCCAAGGTTCCCAGTCCCAAGCGCAAGTTGGAAGAACCCGTGCTGGAGTTCAGACCGCCCAGAGGGGCGATCACCCAGCCGCTGAAGAAGCTGAAGATCAACGTGTTCAAGGTTCACAAGTGTGCCGTGTGCGGCTTCACCACCGAAAACCTGCTGCAGTTCCACGAACACATCCCTCAGCACAAGTCAGACGGCTCCTCCTACCAGTGCCGCGAGTGCGGCCTCTGCTACACGTCGCACGTGTCGCTGTCCAGGCACCTGTTCATCGTGCACAAGCTGAAGGAGCCGCAGCCGGTGTCCAAGCAGAACGGGGCCGGGGAGGAGAACCAGCAGGAGAACAAGCCCAGCCGCGAGGACGAGGCGCCCGACGGCGCCGTGTCAGACCGGAAGTGCAAGGTGTGCGCAAAGACGTTCGAGACTGAAGCTGCCTTAAACGCCCACATGCGGACACACGGCATGGCCTTCATTAAATCCAAAAGAGTGAGTTCGGCCGAGAAATAGCCACAGACCTTCCTGTAAGGAGAATCCCTGTCCACATTGGAATAAAAGAGACATTTTTGTTACAAAAAGTTTGCAGTATAATAGAGTTAACAGTACTGTCTAGGCTGTTGCAATATATTCTCTTCCAGTGTACCTTCTCCACCTGGTCGTGTATATCCTCCTCGATAAGTATGAAAACAGTATTTGAGTTTCAAAGAGTTTGTATATATTTAAATGAATAACTTTTTATACTCTTTGTTACATGTTTGTATCAGTATTTAGTGAAAAAATGTTTTGAGGTTTTCTTTTCTCGGTCTTTGGTTTTTTTGTTTGTTTGTTCCTTGGGTTTTGTTTTTTGTTTTTTGGTTTTTTTGGGGGTTAGACTTTTTCTTTTTGTACTGTTTCTTTAAACACAGAGTTCTTAGCAACAGGGGCAGTTCCTGAATTCAAATAAACCATTTTGTATGTTACAGATTTGAATGGGTTAACTAATTGCAGGCTAAGATAATGCCTTTTTTAGTGTTTTTAATTTTTAGAATTCACTATATAAATTGTAGGTATTGTGGGTCTCAAAAACACTAGGGACTTTTAAGTGTCTTAGCACTACCCTCAACGTGCCTGCTCTAAGCCGGCGAGTGCACCTGTCCCGTGCGACCGGTCGCACTCCGGCGTCTGGCATCTTCTTCCAGGCCACGCCCGACCGTGTTTAAAGCAGCCTGCAGGTAGCTTCCTTCCCAGTGATGGATCAAAACGTAGGCCAGGCCTCTACAGTAAAGCGCATGGATTATCCTCCGCTCCATTCTGGAACGGGGAAGAAGGGCGTTGCCAGGGGAAAACCAGGGGCTGGGGGTTTTTCTGGGCCGATGTGCAAGGCTGGCTGAAAGAACACAAGGAGATCAAGTCACCCAAGGGCTGGACTACTGTAACAGTGACACATATGTAGCTAGACCAGTAGATTTAGATAGTCGAGTTTTTGTCATGGAATTTATTAACTCCTACGAAGACACAACTAAAAATATCAAGTATTTCTCTGGCTCTTGACAGGAACAAAGAAAAAAACTCCCAGTTGACTTAACCCTTCTGAACCCTTTGCCGTCGAAAGAGCTGGCGTTTCCTGTTCTGGGGTGCTACTGCCAAACGTTCTGGTACTTGGAGTTGAGATGCACGACTCCACCTCCGACCTATCAATGCAGCAACCCGCGTGTCGCGATCGGCCGCTCGGTCACACGCTGAGCCGCCCGGCCTCAGTTCGGTCATTTCAATAAGTCTCTTTAATATTAGTAGTTCCGCTTTGTCAAAGCACAGCAGGGGTGGGCACTCCTCTGTCCCTTCCGTTTATAGTTCTCTGGGAGCGTTCCTATTTTTCAGTTTTCGTTTCTGTGTTTTCTTTGGCATTTTATACCTTGTATTTATCCCGGAACACGTTTTGTACTTTTTATTTTTACGAAAAAGGAATTCCGTTTTGTGTATATATAGGCACTTGCATGATATGCTGTAGTCAACGTTCGGTTCCTCGGAAGGTCTCGGCGCTGTCCGCTGTTACGCACTACATCCGTCATAACTGTATTCAACACATTTCGTATGTAAATAAACGTGGGACATTGGCCCTTGCGCTTCTGTGAGAGAGTCATTGATGGTGGGGCTCTGACATCTTCGTGAAGTTTAGGAAGCGAGGAGTCGCAGGGGCAGGACTACGGGATGTTGCAGAACTCTTTCCCCCTCCGGAGAATGGCACGTGCGTTCTCGTTAGCGCTCAGCTCTTTGGTCGCTTTCTCGTTGACCGCCATCGATTTCGTGGGTATGACGCAAGGGCGTGATTAAGTATTCCCACGCTTGAAATTCAATTGCTGTTACTTGTTCTATTTGTACTTGTATTTGCTCTAAGGTGTATTCATAGCACTTTCATGTGTTTCTGCATTTGAACCTTGCAATAAACCTGTGCGGTGGGCCGCGCGGGTCTTAATGGTCTAGTTGTACAGTTGAGGAAGCTGAGCTCCGATTCCGTTCTTTGCCTGAGCCCTCACAGCTGGTAAGTGGCTTTGCGTATTAGAACCCAGACGCTCTTGCTCGCAATCTTAGCGCTCGCTCTCTGTGTTTATGTACATATTGACAAATATTCATTTACTGAACAATAAAAAGTATGTGCGAAACACGACACTAGAATTTTTGTTTGTGGCGCTGTCTGGCTGTTCTAAGAGAAACCGGAAGTCTCTCTACTCTTAAATCCCCCAGAAATGCTCGCTGATGTAAAGTTAGCATCTCTAAATGCCTAGCTGAGCATCCAAGAAGGTTTCGAAAAACGCCCTGAGATCCAAAAGGAAAAAGCAGTAGAGATCCAGGGTAGCCCAGCACACAGGGCTGTAGCCATGGGAGGGAGCCTGGTTGATGCACCTGGAGAGCAGCCTGGTGAGCTGGAGGACAGGTCGTGAAGAAATGGCCTGGGATACAGCACACAGGTAAGGAGGTGGAACGTACGGACGAGCTTCGAAGTCCAGAAGGACAAAATAACAAGACTCATAGGAGTTCCAGGAAGAGGGAGCAGAATTGGGAAGGGGCCTCTGTGGACAATTCTTAGCCATTAACGGAAGACGTGAGTACTTGGGGGTAACATGGTGTACATGCTGAACAGAAGCCCACGGTGGGACTCGTGAGTTGCAGCCATTCTTCCTTGGCGGTAGACCTGGATAGGGCGATGGATGCGAGCATTTGGGAAACGGGGCGTATTCGGACCAAAGGCAGAAACTGGGGCATGCTCTGTGAATTCTTAGGAAGCCCGTCTCCTCTCTTGGGTGGGGAGGTGGAGCTGAGGCTTACAGGATAGGCTCAGGCCAACTTGTGAAGAGCCTTGAATGATAGATTGAGGGGTTTGTACTCAGATAACGGATATTTGGACAGGGGAGTGGTATAACCAGACTGGTCGGTGGCCGTGTTTAGGATGGATGGTGGAGGGGTGTTTCAACCACGATAGGTTAGATCGTGCTGTGGTTACAACCCTAACTCTCAATGTCTTAAAACAGCAAGGCTTGGGGTGCCTGGGTGGCTCAGTCGGTTAAGCGTCCGACTTCGGCTCAGGTCACGATCTCACAGTTTCTGAGTTCGAGCCCCGTATCAGGCTCTGTGCTGACAGCTCGGAGCCTGGAGGCTGCTTCGGATTCTGTGTCTCCCTCTCTGTCTGCTCCTCCCCCGCTCATGCTCTGGCTCTCTCCTTCACAAATAAATAAAAACATTAAAGAAAATTTAAAACAGCAAGGCTGGTTTCTTGGTCACCTTGGATGTTTGTTGTGGGTTGACTGGAGACATTGCTCCAAATCTTGTCCCCTTATCCCTCTGTCACAAAAGTTGCTGGTTCCTGTGGCAAAGGGAACGTGCAATGAAATGCTGTGGCCTGGAAGTGATAGATGTTATTCTTCACAGCTCATTGGCCAAAACCAGTCACGTGTTCCCACCTTCTCACAAGGAGGCTGGGAGTACCATCCTACCAAGCGCCCAGAAGAGGAGGCTGCACATATTTGGGCAGCATAAATGGCCATCAAGGACCAACGTTTAAATCGGTATAGGCATAGTGTCGACCCAGCCATCGTCATGAGGACTCAGCCCAGGGTGGGAAGGTCGGCCTGGAAAGGAGCTGTGCTTATAGGTGGCATTTCAGAAGTGGTACCAAGAGAGGATTCCGTGCCGTGGAACACAAAAGAGGGAACCAGACTTCTTTCTTTTGAGGTTTAGATTACTTAAATAGAAATACGGAAGTCAAAACGACAGCGGGTTATGGGAAAGTTTGCACTCTAGATATACACACAAGGTATGTTTTTGTTGGACGATTTTATTTTATCAGTAATTGAGTAACAGTCATGCATAAAGAAGAATGCCAACAAGGTGATGAAGACTAATAAAATGAAAGGAAGACATCAGCTCAGACTTCCTGGCGTAGACCACTTCTTCCTCCTAAACACATTCTCTGCCAATTCTTGGCTTCTGCTCCAGGAAGTATTCCAAAGAACAACTGTTCCTCCCCGAAGCTCCGGTGGGCGCTTGTCCAGGTCAGAGGGCTAGTGAGTGCTGTCCCAGGGTCTTTGACCAACAGGGAAATTTACTGTTGGAAACGTTGGCCAAGGTAAATATATTATTTCATGTTACTATATTCATCATGCTGTGAGCACTGGTCTTTTGTTTTAGAGAGAGAGAGCGGGGGTCTCGAGGGGCAGAGGGAGAGCGAGAATCCCAAGCAGGCTCCACACGCTGCGAGGAGCCCGAGGTAGGGGTCCATCCCACGACCCTGGGATCATGACCTGGACCCAAACCAAGAGTTGAATACTCAACCGACTGAGCCACCCAGGCACCTTTTTTTTTAAGAAGCCCAAGCAGAAGGGGGGGGGGGGGGGGGCGTGTGTGGAAGAAAATACAGTTGGAGAACTTCGTAAAATAAAATACGGCTTATTGGAACCATTGAACTATCCAAAGAATGGTCCGAAAATAAAGAGGGATGTGCTAACTGTGGAATGCTGCTTGTACCATTTATAAATGTTACACCAAAACACGCTCCCCTTGGGAATCAGAAGCCGTCAGGGTCCCATATTGGAGCTCTTCATTCTAAGTGTACATTTTCTAAATAAGGAACCTGGAGCTTGTTACCTTAAAAACTTGGCTCCTAATCTGCCCGATTCATTCTTTGCTTAAATGGACCCTTGAATCTCCATGTGTACTTCGAGTTTCTTTTTGCAGTTCTGAACCTCCTATCCCTGCAGAGTTCATTGTCAACTTTTGGGATAGGACAGTGTGCACTTAGATCTTGGCAAAGAGCCTCTCTTTCTTCGCCAGAAGCTTCTGGACTAGCCAGTTGTATTTCCATTGTCACCGTCGCCCCCAAACCTCCTATTTTGGATAGTCCAGCCTTGGTCCACACGATTTGGCCAAGAGGCTGAATCTGAAACTTGGCTACTGTTAGTTTTCCCTATAAAACAGAACATTCTCTTTTCACATCTGTTTCTCCCTCCTACTGTCCTGGGAGATTTTGATGAACATTTTAGTAGACTCAGTACAGTGGATGATAAAGCTGTCCTCAGCCTATGTTTTTCTGGGGGTTTGCACATTTCTATTCCCTATCTTTATTGGAAAGGTAGATCTGGGAGTGCCCAGCATTAGATCCTTTATGAGTTAGGCTCTTAGCAGGACACAAACAGCACAGTAAGAAAGGTTTAAGTTCAAAGAAATTAAGGAAGGGATTATCACAGAAGGTGGGGCCTGGAGGCACCCCGGGACTCAGCAGTGGTGGGGAGCCCTTACCAGCCCCAGGCCTGCCGAGCAGGGCCGGGCCTAGAGCCACGGCGAAGCGAGGAGGGTGTGGGATGGAAATTATAGGGAAGCTCGTTGCCACCCACTCAGAGATTTCCTGCCGTCACCTCCCACTGGCCAAAGCCAGTCTAGAAGACAAGCCCCGGTCATCCGGAATATCAGTGTGCTGGGCACAGAGCAGGACAGAGAAGGATGCACGATGGATCTGGGGTACGGGAACATTATAACGATCAGGCGCCTAGCACAAGCCTTCAGAAACGCGCGCTTTGTACTTGTTTCATTGCCAACGTGCATTTTGTCCCCTTAGAGGCTGGCTGTTCGCTGCAGCAGGGCACTTTGGATTCCACATTTACTTTTTCTTTCTAATTACTTCTCCAGGTTTATCCTGGAATTATACCCTTTCCTTCGTGGTTATTTTTGCCTAAGGAAACAGAATAGCGTTTCCCAGAAAATATTCTTTGCTACCTTCCAAATTCAATTTACGCGGTTAGTTCTGACTCCTAAAACAGCACCGTTTATAATGTGTCACGGTATTTAAAGCAACTGATTATTCAATTTGCTTTGCTGTTTTATCACAAGCTGCTTATTCTGGAGCTCTTCTTATAGTTAGGATCGTAAATTACACTACCATAGCAGTTCTGTTTCTAAACACAGTCCGTCACAAGACGACGTACTCCTCTAGGGGAGCTCTATAATTCCAGTCCACTGTATCACACCTCCAACTCCGTTCCAGAAAGTGTGGGGTTAGTCCAAGAGTAACTTTCTGACCTTCAGGTCAGGTTAAGCCAAGTTTAATTCGATTGGGTGTTTCTGGATAATAAACATCAATTGTTTTCTCTCTCTTTTTTTTTTTTTTCCTTAAGAACAGGGCAAACACAGATCTGCTGACTGGAGAGGGTGGCCTGATACTGACAAGTCAGGAGGAAGCGGAACCACATATGACAAAGGGAATGACCCTACCTTGGAAAGGGTAGAAGATGTGTCTCTAAGTCGGGATAATGGGCATTTATCTTGGCTTTGTCGGTTCGCCATCTGACCTCTTTCCAGGGTGGGGGAGGCTGCCGTGGCTCGGGTCTCAGCCAGAGATGGGTCTTCGCTCCTTACTCTGGAAGCCTGAAGGTCCCCCTCCCTGACCCCCAGCAGCCAAACGGCAGGCACAGAATGGCCGCTACTTGGCCAAAACGATGCTTCTGCTTTGACTATTGCGTTAAAGTCGCCAAGAAGCAGGGACACGTGCCACGTAGTCATTCTGGTGGCATGGTGACAGTGACATTCCTCGGCATCTCTTCTTAGCGGGGAGCTGGTCTGCCTTCCAGGAGCCGCTGACTTGTTTGGGATCCGGGCAGTGCTGTCATCACGGTGGGACATTTTCAAAGCCCGGGCTCTCGCTTCCCTCTGAATAAGACACCGTCGAAGCAACATGACAGTATCAGTTGTATTAGAAGAGACTTGGCCAAGGCGAACAGAAGGGTGTGCGTGTCGATAGCCGTGAGACCCCAGCAGACCTTCCCTCCCCACATTCCTGTCACCTCACCAGCCTCGTGTCCTGCCTCATTTCCCTTGCCCCCCGGTTCCTGTGGCGCCCTGTTCGCATGCCTTTCCCAGGGCCTGCCACTGGCTGTTCCCTCTGCTTGGCATGCCCTTCCCTCGGTTATTATTTCCACGAGGGCCTTTTCCTTTCTCTCTGGTTTGTTCAAAAGTCACTTCCTCAGAGAGCCTTTCCAGGTCACCTTGCTATGACCCAACAGCGCACACCCACTGGCCTCTCTCTCCTTCTTTTTCTTTTTTAATTTATTTTTAAATTTTTTTAACGTGTATTTTTTAAGGAGGGAGAGACAGCACAAGCGGGGAAGGGCAGAGAGAGAGAGAGGGAGACACAGAATCCAAAACGGGCTCCAGGCTCCGAGCTGTCAGCCCAGAGCCCGACGTGGGGCTCGAACCCACAGACCGCGAGATCGTGACCTGAGCCAACATCGGATACTTAACCGACTGAGCCACCCCGGGGCCCCTCTCTCTGCTTCTTTACCCAGCGGTATGTCTCCTCCCGGCACTTAGCACCCCTGACGTCACATCCTACTTGTCAACTGTCGTCCTCTGGAGGTCTTGCGCGAACCCTGCCCGCTTTGTAATCTGTGGCTGCGTATCCTTTCCTCAGAAGAGGCGTTTTCCATTTTGCAGCCTGAGAGCAGCAGGCGCCGGTTCTGTTTTGTCCATCAGGTTGACCCTTATTCTTTTTTTTTTTTTTTTTTTTTTTTTATTTTTTTTTTATTTTTGGGACAGAGAGAGACAGAGCATGAACGGGGGAGGGGCAGAGAGAGAGGGAGACACAGAATTGGAAACAGGCTCCAGGCTCCGAGCCATCAGCCCAGAGCCTGACGCGGGGCTCGAACTCACGGACCGCGAGATCGTGACCTGGCTGAAGTCGGACGCTTAACCGACTGCGCCACCCAGGCGCCCCTAGGTTGACCCTTATTCTTGTCGGCAAAGGCAAATCCTCGTTTTCTCAAAGCCAGTGCCGGATGAAGGCGGCCGAATGCCCTTTCCCGGAGAGCTAGTTACTCGAACGAGATGACGGTGGCATTAATGGTGTCATCAGCTGATTGCCACGGCCGCAGGAAAGGATAAAGACCTGCTTTCAGGAAGGGAAGGCGTTCTTTCTGTTCAGGTTCCATGTTTACGCCCAACACATCGCCTTGCGTGAAACGGGTGCCTACAAGGTCATCCGAAAACAACCACGTCCCCTGGAGCCTCGACCGGTCATAACTTTATTTCTCAGAGATTGGGACAGACATTAGAAGAGTCCTGGGCTATTACCCACAAGTAAGAGCCTCTTTTTCCTTTTCACATACGTGGGATTTTAAGATCTTTTTTTTTTTTTTTTTAAGGTTTATATATATTTTTTTTTTTAATTTTTTTTTTCAACGTTTTTTATTTATTTTTGGGACAGAGAGAGACAAAGCATGAACGGGGGAGGGGCAGAGAGAGAGGGAGACACAGAATCGGAAACAGGCTCCAGGCTCCGAGCCATCAGCCCAGAGCCCGACGCGGGGCTCGAACTCACGGACCGCGAGATCGTGACCTGGCCGAAGCCGGACGCTTAACCGACTGCGCCACCCAGGCGCCCCTAAGGTTTATATTTTGAGAGAGAGAGAGTGTGCAAGCGGGGCAGGAGGGGGGGCCGAGACAGAGGGGGACAGAGGATCTGAAGCAGGTTTTGCGCCAACAGCAGACAATCTGATGTGGGACTCGAACTCATGAACCGCGAGATCGTGACCTGAGCTGAAGTCAGAGGCTCAAATGACTGAGCCACCCAGGTGCCCCTTACAGTCATTTCGGATGGTTTTTATTGTTAATGATTAAAATGTGGGTGCGTGGGGGTGTCTAGGTGGCTTAATCGGTTAAGCTTCTGGCCTCGACTCAGGTCACGATCTCACAGTTTGTGGATCCAAGCCCTGCATTGGGCTGTCTGCTGTCAGCGCAGAACCCGCTTCGGATCCTCTGTCTCCCTCTCTCTCCGCTCCTCCTGTGCTTTCTTGCTCTCTCTTCCAAAAATAAACATTTTCAAAAATGTGGACGTGGGTTCTGCTCATTGTATTTCCCCCAGCTGATGAAAGCTGGAGTACTTAACACACTCCAAAGAGCAGAACCGCTCCTACTTTGGGTGACTAGACCGTGGACAACAAGGTGGAAATCAATTCTGGTGTCAGAGATTTTTCTGTTTAGTCATTCTTTTTATTATTATTATTATTACATTTATTTATTTTTGAGAGACAGAGTGAGACAGAGCGTGAGCAGGGGGAGGGGCAGAGAGAGAGGGAGACACAGACTCGGAAGCAGGCTCCAGGCTCCGGGCCGTCAGCACAGAGCCCGACGCGGGGCTCGAGCCCACGAACCATAAGACCGTGACCCGAGCCGAAGTCGGACGCTTAACCGACTGAGCCACCCAGGCGCCCCTCTGTTTATTCATTCTTAAATTTCCAAATGACCTAAACCTCTAGTGTCATCCAGCCTCCTCCACCACCCTTATTTTGAAATGTAGGAAGATAGTTAAGTGTGGGAGATACGTTTGGAACGGAGAGCTCTAATAACTACTAACTCACATTATTCGTGACTCAGGGCCTCCCATTTAATCCTAGAAAACAACTGCTTGAGCCATGATTTTACAACTTCACAGATGGGGAAACTGAAGCAGTTAATCCCTGACCCCTTGTTTCTGGTGCCAGATTAGGTCCCCTTTTTAAGTAGAAGTTGCTGTTCTGTGTCACTCCGGGTTGGCTGTTATCTGTCATTTATTTTGCATTGAACTTTCTACTTCAATTTAAGAACGACTTCAGACGTGCGTAGTAACAAACCAACGCCTTGATGGCAGACAATAATTTTGAAGGAAGACTCGGAAGGTTTCAAGGTCAGAGAAGACCTTCAAGGTCAGAGATGACCTTCAAGGTCATTGGTAGAAGCCCCATGGGATGCTGGACCTCTTCTCTAACACCCTCATCCGGGGTTCATCCAGTACTTGACCGTTTCCAAGGTTGGAGACCATCTATACTGTAGAAAAGAGCCCCATTCATCTTTGGAGAGGTTGGGCTACTAGAAAGTTCTTTTTTATTATTATGCTAAGACTGTCCCTTGGTAATGTGATCTGTTTTTTCAAGAAACGAATTTTTAAAAAGATTTTATTTTAAAGTGTATTTATTTTGAGAGAGAAAAAGCATGCTCATGAGTCAGGGAGGGGCAGAGAGAGAGAGAGAGAGAGGGAGAGAGAGAATCCCACACAGGCTCCTTGGTATCAGCACAGAGCCTGACACGGGTTCACGGGGCTTGAACCCACAAACCGTGAGATCATGACCTGGACTGAAATCAAGAGCCAGCCGCTTAACCGACTGAGCCACCCAGGAGCCCCTCTCCTAGTACTTTAAATGTATTATTTAAATCTCAAAATACCTCCAAGAGGTCAGGACCATTATCCCAAGTTTCCAGATGAGGTAACTGGGCAGAGAGACTGCTGGGGTCACCCAATAGGTAAGGGTCAACTTTGCTCTCGGCTAGCGTGTAAATCGCCTCTCGGAAAAGCATGAAAAGGGCAGAGTGGCTGCCCTCATGGAGCTTCCAGGCTGGAGGAGAGAGAGACACAGAGGTCAGCAGTCCTCAGTGTGGGGAGGTGAGGAGAGTCTGGAGAGACCATGATGGAGCACAGAGAACAGGCACCTCCCCTCACCTGAGGGAAAGCCCAGGAGGATGGACTAGAAGAACCTACTCGGTAGGAAGGTAATGCCTAAGAGGAGCTGGGCTTGGAGTCGGGCACCGGGGACAGGGCACAGCATTGAGCGCAGGAACGTACGTAAGGACGGGCGCTCCGGTCCGAATGTTTGTGTCCACCCCCAAATCCGTATGTTGAAATCCTAAGCCCCAGAGATGATGGTGCTTGGGAGCTGGGCTTTCTGGAGGTGATTGAGGATGGAGCCTTCACGAATGGAATTCGCATCTTTATAGAAGAGATGCGAGGGCGCAGGGAGAAGGCTCTGGGGGCGACCGCCCCGGAAGGGGCCTTCGCTGGAATGCGACCACGCTGGGGTCTCGATCTTGGACTTCCCAGCCTGCGGAAGTGTGAGATTTCTGTCGTTCACCCAGTCCGTGGTGTTTTGTTACAGCAGCTCCAGTGGACTCAGACAAAGGGTAGAGCTCTGAGATGCTAGAGGCTTCCGTGGGGCCACTGAGCAGGAAGTACAAGCAAGTCACAGCCACCCACAGGTGTGAAATGAGGTTTGCTTCACGTTTGAAATGCAGTTCGGGAGATTACTATCTAAAGAAAGGCTCTCCGGAAAGAGGATATTTACACCACGAGAAATCCAGGGCCACGCATTTGACGTGTTCTTCAAGTAGGTGAGCAGGGCTACCGTGGTCTCCTGTCGGCATAGCGTCCTTCCCAGGATGTGTGCTCTAAGCCCCCACATGAGGGTGCAGGAACTTATTCGTCCCCCTGTAACGCCGTCTCTTTCCGCGGGGGAGGTCATCACTCCCCCTCCCACATCGCTTTCAAGTCCGGCAGACCCATCCCCGGACACATAGGGTGTCCAGACCATCACGAGGAAGCCCTTCCTGGCTTCTGATTGATCCGAGTGTTTTATAGGTTGGGTTCACCATCGTTCTTGGAAAAAAACCACATACTGCCACTTAACATCCTCGGTAAATTTTTTAAACCCAGAGAAACACACAAGACCATCTAGCCAGGGAATATCTAGCATATCCGTGTTAGCTGGCAATGTTAATCGGCGTAGCTAAAGGAAGCCAGGTGCTCAGCGGCCCCCATATCCACAGTGCGAGTTTAGTGAACAATAACAAGTTGTGTATCAATCGGTTTCCATGGTTTGCTCATCTCCGCTGCTTTGCAGGTGGCTGAGGACACACAACTTGTCTCTGCGTGTTAAGGACGGAGCAATGTCACATTTCCCCCCCAACATATTATAGACGAGTGTTTCATAAATATAAGCCTCCTTGTCTAAGAGGGGAGTTTTATCCTGACAGGTTAAGGGACAATGATGGTCCTGACTTTGTTCTTTTGTTTTCTGTCTTTTCAATTGCAATTACCTTTTGCGCTTCCCGCAGGAAACGTTTCTCTCAAATGCATGCAAGACACTGATGAATTCCTTTCCGACTTGAATTCAGTGGAGCCCAAAGAATACGCTCTGAGAAGTAAGTAGGTTTTTCGGTCGTGTTGGGTAGGTGAACACACAGGGCAATCTGAGGTTTGTGCGGGGAGGAGTCTAGAAAACCTCTTGATAATTAAAAACAGAACCAAATAGGGAGGACAGGACGAGCCTCAATTTACAGATCGCTCCAGGAATCAAGGAGGGAGGAGGAATTTTTATTGCACAAGGCCATAGAGGAAGTGGTATTTAATTCTAGCCAGAAGGGATCTCATGAGGACCAGCTTCTCGGTAAGATGAGAATTGTTTAGAAGTTGTAAGATGCTATGCTGTCACCATTACTGAAGTTGGTAGCATTTTACTGTCACAGGAGATAACTTTATTTCTTTTTCTAGATGTTGAGTCTGGTTTTGATAATGAATTACTTCATTACAGTATTTAGGGAACAAGTTGGACCCATTATGTACTTGACAATAAATTTTGCGGAGTGTGTTGGTGAAGGCACTGGCCCAAGCTGGAAAAAGCTTGACTATAGCCAAGCTGCTTTGCATGTGATACGGACAGACTTCAGGCTGCCATGATTTATTGTCTGTTAGTTTCCCAAAATTACTCTCACAGTTAAGGGACCCATTACCCTCCCCCCAGAAAGGGGCAGGAAATCAGATTCTTGCTCACTGGGGTAACCTCTCCTGGAGAATGATTCATTTGTGATGCTGATGGAAACCACTAACAAGAAGAAAAGTTAAAAACTCACTCTTTCCAAAGCCAGAAAAACTACCATGGCAATTTCCATTTCCCTTTGAACGCATGACTAATTTATTTGGTATTGGAAAACAGTAGCAAATACACATCATAAAGATAAACAAAAGTTTTGATCTAATATTGGGCAATTCAAAATAGCACCCGATCGGAAGCGATTGGCATTTTACACTGGATTGTGTGTCCCGATATCTAAGGAGACGATGGAAAAAATACCAATCCAGCTAATTCAATGGCCATCTTCAAATCCCCTTTTGGAATCGATTATGTTTTGCTCCCACACTTGCTGAAATCGACAGGGAACATTCTGACCAACCCGGGCCAAGTCCGCCGGCCAAGAAAATCCAGAAGGCACAGACAGGGACTGGCTGAGATTACTGGTGATGAGGTGATGGCATGTGGCGTCATCATTAATCACAGCCTCGTTAACCCTTTATTTGCCTTGGAAGTCACTCTGGTCATGTACCAACAATGTTCTGTCCGTAGGGGCCTGAAAATTGAAAACCTTTTTTTTTTTTTTTAGGTAAAATAAGTTTCCCTGAGGGATGCCCGCTGGCTCAGTTAAAAGAGCATGAGACTCTTGATCTCAGGGTCGTGAGTTTGAGCCCCAAGTTGTGTGTAGAGATTACTAAGAAATAAATAAATAAGTAAGTAAATAAATAAATAAACTTAAAAAAAAAAAGTCTCCCAAAGGTGAATGGCCCAAGAAAGAATCAAATGATTTATATAAATGGGATAGATAATAGATAACCACGCCTTAATTTAATAGACGGATGCTACCTGCGGTTGTTTTAACTGATTTTCGTTGTAACGCACACAGAAAACACTGGATGTCGTGGCTTTGACCTTTTGCCCGACAGTTCTGGGCACCGGTTGTGGTTCGGACCTTCCTTCTCAGCATGGTTTTCCTGACAGTCACGTGGATGGAAAAATGATGAGTCAATACTTAGAGAGCACTTTTCCATGGAGGACGGTTCCCAGCCTGGGCGAGGGATGTCTTACTGAGTCCGGGCGGCCCCGGGCCGTGAACAGGGCGTTGCCTCTGTCTCATAAATGAGAAAACCGAGCCACAGAGATGTAACATATCTTGCCCAAAGTGGTAGAGATAGAATTTGAGCCCGCGTTATCCGATGCCCAAGCTTGCGCTTTCAATCACTGCCTAAGATAAGCCATGAGAGAGACAAGAAAAAAAAAAATAGTGAAAAAGAAAGTTGTAGAATGTATGCGGTATGAAAAGGTGTCGAACGTGCCGGTTAAGGTGCTGTGTTGCTCGGGGAGACAGGTGTATGTAGGGCGGTGGAAAGGGATAGGGAAGAACGATAATCTCCAAATTGAGTCGGACGTTGCCTCGGCGTGGGAGCCGGTCCGGCCGGGGATGCGACTGGGGTCCCGTCAGATTTCAAATGGGTCACGGTTCACTCTGCAAGCTGGGCAGTGGGAACACTGGTGTTTTTTATTTTCTTTACGCCCTTGGAACGTATTAAATGTCACATAGTAATGTTTTAAGTCCCCCTCCCCAACCCAAAGCGTGGAGATGACAGTGGCAGGATCTCGGAAAATGGGCGGGGGTCTGAGGAGTAAAGTGGGGGAGAGGGGGTTCACGAAACTCTCGGGCGGGGATGTTGATCTTGCAGAGGGGAGCCGGAGTCGTTCCTGGTCCGAGCAGGGGAGAGGCTGACGTTAGAGCCGGATGCAGAGGGAAGGATGATGCATTGAAGGGTGTGGATGCACCGTCACGTCATGACCTGAGCCGAAATCAAGAGTTGGATGCTTCACAGACCCTTGGTTTCGGCTCAGGTCACGATCTCATGGTTCGTGGGGTCGAGCTTCGCATCGGGCTTGCACCGAGCACGGAGCCTGCTTGGGATTCTCTCTCACCTCTCTCTCTGTCCCGCCCCCGCGCACGCTCTCTCCGTGTCTCTCAAAATAAATAAATAAACTTAAAAGAGAAAAAAGAGTTGCGTGCTTAACGTCGGTTAAGCACCCAGGCCCCGCTCTCGTCTTGTTTTTAAACTCCGTAACCCACTGCCTGCGTTCATTCCCGTACAGACACCACACCCGAAGAGATCGCTGGCCTCCTCCTCCGGGTTAATCGGTTTTTTCCTCTCAGTTGTCTTTCTCCTCGAGCACTAGGGCATTATCTGCCTTCCTCCTTAAATGCATCTGTTTCTAATTCCGAGACGGTCCCCTGTCTGGGATGCCCTACCTCCACGGTGATCACTCCCCTCTCTCTTCCCCTTTCTCTCTCTACCTGACCACGTGCATCTTTCCATTTGTGCCTTCCCTCATCGTACTTTGGGGGTACATGAGGCCCATTTTAGAGACAGGCCGTTGGCCCACAGACATTGTGCTAAGCTGGCGGTCCTGACATCTGAGCTCTCATCTGTGGAGGCCAGTAACCAGCCGCGTGCTTAGTCTCGCCCAAGCGACGTTACTTTGCTATTTTTTTTCACGGTTTATTTATTTTTGAGAGAGAGGAGGGGAAGGGGGAGAGGGAGAGGGGCAGAGAGAGAGGGGGACAGAGGATCTAAAGCAGGCTCTGCGCTGACAGCAGAAAGCCTGATGCGGACTGGGACCCATGAACCAAGCGCTCACGACCTTGAGTTGAAGTCGGACGCTCAACCCACTGAACCACCCAGGCGCCCCCCACTGTGCCAGACTAGACTGTCCTCACCTGTGACATGGAGAGGCTGTGTGTCCCAAACTCTGGCAATCGGCAGCAGCTTTAAAAATGTTTTGATTCCCACCCCCAGTCTGCACTGGCTTCCAAGAGCCATTTGTGAAATTTTCGAGCCGGTTGTCAGACGCGGTTACTTTTAAGGGTTGAATCACTTCAGGTGCCAAGTAAATGAATTACGTTAAGAACAAAAGTAACGCGTACTCAAACTTCACCGCTTCCTGATTGCCTCACTACACTTCACAATTATCCTCGCTCTTGAGGATGCTTGCACCTGCTGTGCTCGTGTGGCGGGAACGCGCTGCTACGCTAAGGTCCATCGTCTGCCAAACTCACGTTCAGGAGCTTCAGGCTGGGGGCTAGTCAACTGTGGCTGAAGTATATTCACTCCAGAAGTTGGCAGACTTGTCCAGAAGTCAAGTCAGGGCTTGCTCTAGCGTTTTTGTTGACCATCTGGGCTTATGAAATTGATGGAGATAATGTCACAAGTGCACGTTCAACTTAAAAACGTGTCATGTCTGTGCCGTTAGGTTGTAAATAGCACTTGAAAACTGTCACCCGATGCAGCAAAAACACTGCTCACGTCATTGACAATGGAGTGAAGTTCTGACATACATCGTTCTGGTTTCACATCCGTATTACTCATTCGTGTGGACAAAAAGATCACCCAATATTCATGTCCGGACTACACTCATTGGTCAACGGAAACCACAGGCTGGCTACAGGTACTAGAGTTTGGCAAACATCAGTGAGAGTCAATGGGCTGTATGTGGAATTAATAATAAGGCGTATTGTTGATTTCATTGTTATTTGGACTTTATTTGGAATTATTGGAATTCCAATAATTTGGAGTTATTTGGTGTGTTATGGGCTGAACCCCCCAAATTCATGTGGTGAAGTCCTAACCCCAGTACTTTGTTTTTAAATGTGACTCTAGGGGAACCTGGGTGGCTCAGTCGGTTAAGCATCCCCCTCTCGATTTCAGCTCAGGTCACGATCTCACAGTCGGGAGATCAAGCCCTGTGTGGGGCTCTGTGCTGATAGCGTGGAGCCTGCTTGGGATTCTCTCTCTCCCTCTCTGTCTGCCCCTCTCCGCCCACCTCTCAATAAGTAACTAAACTTTAGAATGTGACTCTATTTGGAGGTAGGTCTTTAAGGAGGCCATAGATGAGGTGAAATGAGGTGATGAGAGTGGGCTCTAATCCCATCTGACTGTTTCCCTTATGTAAAGAGGAGCTGAAAACACAGACCCCCCCCCCCCCACCCAGAAGGGCCAAGTGAAGGTTTTAGGGAGAAGACAGCCCTCTACAAGTCAAGGTGAGAGACCTTAGAAGAAACCAACCCTGTGGAGGCCTTGATCTTGAACTTCTGACTCCAGGACTGTGAGGAAATCCATTTCCACTGTTTAAGCCGCCTCATCTGTAGGACTTTGTCATGGCAGCCGGGGCAAATTAATACGGTGCGCCACACATCTTTTGTGTCGGCATGACTTATAATAATCTCTCTATATGCTATGCAGACACATTCTCGTTTGGGGTAGACAGCCCTTCATCAGACATCTAACCACCGCTGCTGGAGCCCCTACCCAACTGCTAGCTGAGCCTCCAGGAGCTGGACCTAAGAATCCAAATTGCAAAGAAGCTCCTTGTGTGACTCTGCCAATTGCGATGCCTGGCTGAAAATCGGGATGTCAATTTTACCGGTAGTAACTGGCAAAAACTCAAGTCAGACAAGTTCCCAAAAGTAGACACCAAAACCAACGCCCCACCCCCACCCCCAGATTAGTTTGTGACGGCTGCTGTAACGAAGTACCGCAAACTGGGGGGCCGAGACAAGAGAAATTAATTAACTTTCTCACAGTCCTGGAGGCTGCAAGTTCAGGATCAAGGTGCCGGTAGGGTTGGTTTCCTCGGAGGCTTCTGTCCTCGCCTGGCAGATGGCTGATGACACCTTCCCCCTGGTGTCACTCTGTGGGTCCAAATATCCTTTTATATGGACGCCGACCGTGCAGAGCCTGACGTGGGGCTTGAACTCACGAACCTGGAGTTCGTGGCTTGAGCCGGGACCAAGAGTCAGACGCTTAACCAGCTGAGCCACCCAGGCAGCCCTTAATCACTTTTTTTTTTTTTTTTTAACATTTATTTATTTTTGAGACAGAGAGAGACAGAGCATGAGCAGGGGAGGGGCAGAGAGAGAGGGAGACAGAATCCGAAACAGGCTCCAGGCTCTGAGCAGTCAGCACAGAGCCCGACGCGGGGCTAGAACTCACAGACTGCGAGATCATGACCCGAGCCGAAGTCGGACGCTTAACCGACCGAGCCGCCCAGGCGCCCCATTAATCACCTTTTTAAAAGGCCCTATCTCCAAGGATAGTCACAGGCTGAGATACTGAGGCTTAGGGCAGTAACGAATGAATACTGGGGGAAACACAGTTCAACCCATAAAGCTCCGTAAAGCCCATTTTGGACTTCCAAACTCCAGAACTGTCGGATAATACACTTATGTTGTTTGAAGCCACAAAGTTCTGGTAATGTGTTACAGCGGCTGTAGGAAACTCATACAAATGTGCAGGAAGCTCACTGTCACTGGTTTGGCCACACAGCTCGGTCACCACTTTCTGTTCTATGCCCCCCATACCTCCTTGTTTTTCTTGCTGTGTTTTAAATATTGGACCATAGTATGGAATGGTGCATTTATAGAATTTAGTGAATATGTGATCCCTACTAATTTAGCATTAATTTATTTAGAGCTATATCTACATATCCATATATCCCTTTGGGTTGTTCTACTCGGGGACTTCTTTTGGCTTTATATATGTTCTAGAATAGTGATTTCATGTCTCTTGTCCGAATATCTTGTCCTGTCCTGTCTTTTCTTTGGAGGAAGGGCGCCTGGAAGCGAAGGCCTGTGGCTTACGCCCTTTTATATAGGCGTTTGTTATATATGTGTATAATTTAATGAAAAGATGACCAGAATACATAATGGAAGCTCTATTAAAAGGAGATTTTGAAGTCATATTCTGGTTCTTTGGTCCTAGTAGACACCTGGTTGGCTATTTCCACAGGTCTTTTGCCATGGCCCAGCAGGTTGTCTGATTCTCCATATAAGGAGATGGGATCCCATCTCTTTGTAAACTTTTCACACCTTCCCCGAACGCACGGCTGCTCCCCAGGCCCACGGCGTCCCCTGCCAGGTCACACAAGCATCTTTGGCTTGGATTAGAATACCCACTTGGGGAGTGTTGTGGGTCGAGCTGTGTCCTCCAAGAAGACCTGTTGATATCCTCACCCCTGGTACCTGTGAATGTGATCCTATTTGGAAATAGGGTCTTTGTAGATGGGATCGACTTAGAACGAGATCATGCTGGGTCAGGGAGCGCCCTAAGATAACGGCTGGTGTCCTTGTGAGAGAGAAATTCACGCACAGAGAGCCACAGGGACAATTGCCGAATGACAGAGGCAGAGATCGGAGTGATGGACGCATCTACAAACCAAGGAACACTAAAGATCGCCAGCAACCGCCAGAAGTTGGGAGAGAGGCAGGAACAGATTCTCCCTCAGAGTCTCCAAAAGGAACCAACCCTGCTGACCCCTTGACTCCAGACTTCTGGTCTCCGGAACGGTGCACAATACATTTCTCTGGGTATAAGTCACCCAGTTGGTGGAAATTAGGACGGCACCAGGATACGAACACAGAAAGCGATGGGCCCCCAAACACACCCTCCAGAATAAAAAAAAAAAAAAAGCATGCATCTATTTCTGAGATGAAAAACAAAACAAACAAAACAAGCTGTCTCAGGTAGATCCTGGAACTCATTTTCTTTGACATGTACCGGGCCGACCCACGGCCGTTTCATTCAATCCACCCGGACCATTTGTAACACCGTCTGCGGCAGAGGCCCTTGGCGGGGAGCTATTTCTACGGAATCCAAACTGTGTTCGGCATATGGAGACCCTCCTGGGTTCACGTGATGTCTGCGTGTCCCTGCACTTTATCCCTCAGGGACAGAGTCGGGGAGGGGGGGGCCTCTGGCTCCCAAGCAGTCTGCAGGGCTTTTCATTTCCTGTTTTCTCTAATCTCATAACATCCTTGAAATCGTCCACAAGCAGCTGCTTGTGCTTTAGCCATGTTTAACCCTTCAAGTCCCTTCTCCCTGGTCCCTATGTCACGCTTCTCAGGCCACCCTGCTGGCGGGGTCCCTGGGCTTCTTCCCCTGACCGCTGACTCCCTTTGGCTTCATCTTTTTCCTCTTGGAGCGGTTATTTCACGTCTCCTCCGTGTGTCTCGTCTTCTCTCCTGGAAGGCAAGGCTCGGGGTTCACACCCAGTTCCAGGAGGCAGTCTGTAGGGAGGCACTCACTGGGCTAGCCGGTCACTGGCTCGAGCTGAGCCTCTGTTCTCTTGTCATCATGGGGGGACTGACCGTCCACGTGATTTGGATTCTCAGACGTGGCCTGTCGTCTCATCCACCTGTCGGTGCGGAGGGCATTTTACTCACGGTCAGCCCCTCCACCGGTGCTAGAGCCAGGGACAGGAAAGATGCTGAAACAAAGAAAATCTTAGAAAAAGGGTGACACGGCGGGTTTCACTGAGATCTCTAGGGTAGCTGGGTTTCGGACACATCCATGCTGGGGCAGGCTGAAACGCGGGCCCCCCAAGGACATCGACGTTCTAGTTCCTGGGACCCGTGAATGTTAGAAACTGGTCCTTGCCCACTTGAGATGGGGAGATTATCCTGGATTATCCCGATGGGCCCTAAATGCACTCACGTGTGCTCTTAGAAGTGGGGGACAGAGTGCAGAGGAGGAGGCGATGTGACCATAGAGGCAGACATCGGGGTGATGTGGCCATAAGCCAAGGGCTGCCAGCAGCCATTATAAGCTGGAAGGGGAAAGAAGAGATTCTCTCCAGGAGCCTCCGGAAGGAGTGTGGCCCTGCTGACATCTTGAATTCTGCCCAGGGATACTGATTTTGGACTTCTGGCCTCCCAAGCTGTGAGAGAACAAATATCTGTGGTTTTAAGCCACCAAGTTTGTGGGCATTGGTAATAGCAGTCATAGGAAATTAATACACCTGCTATTCTTGTTCTCTAAGATGACTAGCTGACCAGACGCAAGGGGGACTTCCAGAAGGTGTTTTGTAAACAGCTGCTTTAGGAACTTTGGATATCAGATCGGTAGCACGTTCAGATCTCTTTCTCATTAACAAGGAGATCCTGGCAACAGAGAGCTAGCATTTTATGTGTATGCCCTGTATCATTAGCCACAGTGCAAGGGCTATTCGATTCTGGTTTTTAAAATTCTCCAACGTAACGCAGCAATCTGGTAGGTGCTTCATAAATATTTGCTGTTAAAGCGGTAGATGACGATTGCTTTCGAGGTTTATTTGTGGCTTAGCATTCTAGAATCTTCTGCTGCCTTCAGCCTCATGGTATAAGCGCAGCCATATTTTAAAATATAAAACCACTGACCAGGGTCTGTCTTTCCTCTGTTCAAACCCAGAAATGAATCAGCTCCGCATTTTGATGTCCACATAGCATCACCACCACGTGAGAAGGCAAATTTGTCTGCCGATTAGTCCAGAAGAATTGAAACGAGTTGTTTTTCGTCTTTGGGAAATGAAACCATGGCACGGCTACCATGCGATTTGAAGTAGCAGGTGGGATTAATCGTTAGTTTATTCTATCCCTCCCTCCCGAGACAATCACGATGAATTTTTTTTTTTATTTGGATGGGACCAAAGGCCCAGCGTCTCTGGTTCCTGACAAAAACCGATGAAGCAGTTAGAGGGCAAATTGTCCATTTGAGTTCATAATCAGAAAGGAAGAAAATGCAGCTGAAACTTTGCATAGCATCCAAAATAACCTTGGCCGGAAAGCCATAAATCCAATCAGTTTACAAGGCAGAACACCAACTGGAAAAAAAACAAAAGAAAGTGGAATTTAATCTTCTCAAGCGGATTAATTGGGTATACCTCTACATTTGTCCTTTAGAGTCTTATCTGGGTAAAGTCAGGCTCAGTATCGACACCTCTCTTGTTTTTTATCTCCTCTGACCCTTTTAGTTCCAGATCCTTAAACTTCAGGCCACAGCATTTGGGATGCTCAGTGATAGAGAAGGGGATTGGGGAATCAGCTAGCTTATCTATAATAAATACATCTGGTTTTTTAAATGGTCGTTGGTTTTCTTGACACACGGAGGACTTCAAAATACGTTCATTCATGGAGCTGGATTTTGGGCATTCGAATTTAATTTTTTCAACGCTTAATTCAATCCAGCAAATGTTTTATCGAACTGCTCCTCTGAGATATCCATTAATGGCAACATGACCCCTCCCACACAGCGGGGACAGACAGGTGAACCATTAAACGCCTTTTGGTGTGATACACTAAGCAGGAGTCTGGACTGCTTCCTGGGGGGAGACCATCCTCCCGCTGAGACGCAAGGGATGATTCAGCATTTGCCAGGCAGACAGGAAGGAAGGACATTCCAGGCAGAAAAACAGACAAGTGCAGGCCTGGCGCATTCTGTATAAAGGAGCAGCGGAAATGGGTGTGGGCGTGGGAGGGTGAGCCCGGAGAGGCAGGTCCGGTCACGAAGGGCCTTTTAAGCCACCTTCAGGAGTCGGGAATTAATCCTAAAGATCAGAGCAGTGGAGCCTGCCTGCACAGAGCATCACCTGGGAAAGCTTTAAAAACAACCAATGCCCAGGGCACCTGGGTGGCGCAGTCGGTTAAGCGTCCGACTTCAGCCAGGTCACGATCTCGCGGTCCGTGAGTTCGAGCCCCGCGTCAGGCTCTGGGCCGATGGCTCGGAGCCTGGAGCCTGTTTCCGATTCTGTGTCTCCCTCTCTCTCTGCCCCTCCCCCGGTCATGCTCTGTCTCTCTCTGTCCCAAAAATAAACAAAAAAACGTTGAAAAAAAAAATTAAAAAACAAACAAACAACCAATGCCCAAGATCCACCCTGACCAGTTAAGCCACTCTTTGCGAGGGTAGAACCTGGGTCTTATTATTTTTTAAAGATGCCCCAGGGGATTCTCATGTCGGCCCAGGGTTGGGAATCACAGCTCTAGATAAGAGGTCTGCCGTTTTTCCTCTAAAGGACCAGATGGCGAATATTTCAGGTTTGTGGGCCACATAGCCTCTGTTGCAACTGCTGAACTCTGTATCTAGAAAGCAGCGTTAACAACACGTAAGCGAATGAGGTGGCTGTATTCCTATAAAATTTTACGTACAAAAACAGGGCCACAGAGTGCCAACTCCTACTCCAGATGATGAAATAAATACCACTGAAGAATTTTTTAAACAAATATATTGATTTTAAAACTTTGTTTACATATACTGTATTTCCTAAATAACATATGAATCTATTCTTCCTGTAAAGGAATCGAAATAATACAGAGCTTCATTATTTTTTTGTTCCCTCCTTTAATTCTTAGTCCCCTTCCTGGATGATAGCTCTTAGCAATGAATGTATATCCTTCTAGAACTCTCCAGAACTTTCTCCTTGCAGTTTTGTGTATGTAAGCCTGCAGAGATGTTGTTTTGTTTTATAAAATTGAAAAATATATTTGTTGTTCTTGAACTTTTTATTATTATTTTTTTAAATTTTGAACCTTTTTTGAACCTTTTTTTAAAATCGGGTTTATTCATTTATTTTGAGAGGAAGAGAGAGCCTGCGCAGGGGCGGGGCAGACAGAGAGGAAGAGAGAGAATCCCAAACAGGCTCTGCACTATCAGCACAGAGTCTGACTTGGGGCTCGAACTCATGAACCACGAGACCATGACGTGAGCTGAAATCAAGAGGCGGACGCTAAACCGACTGAGCCACCTTCAACTTTCCCCGCCCCCCCACGGAATAGTATGTCTTGGGGCATTTCCCATAGCAACAAATACAGATCTACCTCATCTTAGTCGTCGCAGAGCATTATAGAATATGAAAGTACCATAGCTCATACAACCTTCTCCCGATAGAGGTTGAACTACTTGGCATTGCTGACATTAAACTCTTTTTGTCCCATGCGATGGCATTTTCTCATGGCTCCCCCTAATAGTTTGTGTCTACTTTTTTGCCTCGAGAGGCCTTACTGCTACAACCATCTTGCAATCGCGTGTTCACGTATGTTTCCCCGGGGGCAGATTCTGAGACGTTGAATTGCTGGGTCCCTGGGGAGATCAGTTAGGAAGGAGTCTTTGGTTAAACCACAAACACCAACTCTGGCAAGCTTCCGCAGAGAGGGGAGTTTACTGGCCGACTACGGGGCAGCTCACAGGGTGGAGAAGAGGGCCAGCCACCTGCTGGGCCCAGAACTGGTCTCTAGAGCAGTCAGGTCCAGTCTCCATGGCGGTCGGTGCCCATTCTGCAGCCCCCCAGCCCACTACCAGTAGATGAATGAGGCCCAAGCTTTGATCTGGGCCTTGACTCACTCACTCTGCACGAGTCCTGGGAGAGGGTTGACCTCCTGTCACAGAGAGTGGGAGGGCAGAGTGATAGCAGCTTCCAAGGACCCCGTCAGCCTCTGTAGTGACAGGAGAAAGCACCTTGGTTTTCTGTCAGGACTGCATTAGGTTGGGGAGTGGTAATTCTCCCACGTCCAGGTGCTGTTAGGAGGGAGAATAGCTTTTAAGAGGCCAAATCGAGAGACCTATTTCTTCACATTCTCACTAACAGTAATTATATCAACCTCATCATTTTGTAGCCATTTGATGGGTAGAAAAGAATGAGGTCTAATTGTGGCTTACTGGTGAGACCAAACAACTTTCGCATATTTATCGGTTACTTGGATTTCCTTCTCTAAGACTTGCCTGTTTATAGCCTTTGCAAATTATAAATTAGTTTCTTTGACTTTTTTTTTTTTTAATTTTTTTTTTTCAACGTTTTTAATTTATTTTTGGGACAGAGAGAGACAGAGCATGAACGGGGGAGGGGCAGAGAGAGAGGGAGACACAGAATCCGAAGCAGGCTCCAGGCTCTGAGCTGTCCGCACAGAACCCGATGTGGGGCTCGAACTCACGAACCGTGACATCATGATCTGAGCCGAAGTCGGCCGCCTAACCGACCTAGCTACCCAGGTGCCCCTGTAGTGCCTGGGAACAATTACAGGGAGGGGAGGGACATGGTCAGTCTTGTCATTCAGGCAGTTTAGCTTAAAAGATGGTTACTGGCTACAAATGGCTGAGTGGATGCCAGCTGTAAGGTTCTGAGTGTGGTCAGAGATAGAGTCGCCCCCAGAAGAGGCAACAGCCTGGAATCCTTAGCACCATTTAAAAGAGGCCAGTAAAGGGCGCCTGGGTGGCTCAGTCGGTTAAGTGTCCGATTTCAGCTCGGGTCATGATTTTACGGTTCATGGGTTCGAGCCCCACGTCGGGCTCTGTGCTGAGAGCCCGGAGCCTGGAGCCTGCTTCGGATTCTGTGTCTCTCTCTCTCTCTGCCCCTCCCCCGCTTGCACTCTGTCTCTCTGTCTCTCTCTCAAAAAATAAATAAACATAAAAAAAAAAAAGATTAAAAAAGAATAAAAGAGGCCAGTGAAACAGACACCTGCCGGCTGAGCCCAAGTGGCCTGAGCGACAGACCTGCCCAGAAGAGTCAGGAGTTTGCGGCGGAAGTCAGGTTCCCCCGGATTGCTCATCAAGGACTGTTTGCCCAGTTATGGCCAGGAGGTTTTCAAAATGACATATCATTTAAAAAAAAAAAAAGCATACATGTAAGCACAATGCAGTTTCTTCCCCCCGATTTTTAGGTTAACTCGCAGGAATCCCATTATGAGTGAAGACAAAGACCAAAATGCCAGAAGAGATGGGTCATTTGCCAACCCGTTTGTGGAGTTTTCTCCCTGCTCGTTCCAAAGAATGTCACTGCCTTCAGTTGTATATGAGAACGTATAGACCAAACTGACCAAAAAACCCAGGGTATTTCTGCGTGCGATGGGTTCCGATCAGGATGGATTTGAATACGTAGCCCTGCTCCTTACTAGCCGGTTGAAGCGCCCGGCTCTGCTTCTCGTGAGCGATTCAAAAGGGGTAGATGTATGTTGCTGTTTCCGTTATTTACCACGTCTGTGCCTCAGGTTTCCAATCTGTAAAATGGAGATTAAAACAGTTATTCGTAATCCCGTAGGATTGTGCGAAGGGTATGTGAGACAGTGGACAGAAAGCACTCACAACAGCGCCTGGCACGTAATAGACTCCCCCTGTTGGTCTTGTCAGCACACTGCGTGGTTTTGGCCGCATAGGTCATGCCAGGAGGTTTTGAGGGAACGGGATCAACCGGACCGTATTAATCACACTGAAAAGAAAACCCAGCCGTATCCTGTTTACTATATTCTTGAAGCTACTGACAGCGATTGAACAAATTTGTGTACTACGTGAAGCTGAATTATTGGAATGGCTGGGTCATCAAAGGTTGAAACTAAACACAATGAATACAGTCCGAGAGCTAGCGGAAAATACTGTTAATACCAAGTATGAATAAGAAATCGTACAGTCAAGAGAGATTGGTGGAGGAAAAAGAGTTGAACTGGATGAACAGCACAGTGGATGGGGTAAATAGTAAGGTAGGTGGGGGCCGAGGAACACGAGGGGCTGGATAGATCCATTTAAGAGAACTCTCTCTCCAAGCGTAGCCGGAAAGGATAAAGAGCTGGGAAAGAAAACGGTAAGAGATTTTGCGGCCAGAAGTGCCGTCAGAAGGAGAAATACAACAAAACAAGCAGAAGGAAGGGGATATCGAGCAAATGGTAGTGGTATTTTCTCCAGAATGAAGAAAAGAGAAGAGGTCAGATTGGCGTGGTTTATAGAACACCAAACCAGACTGATGAAGAAAATTCACATCGGACTACAATACAGGTCAGGACAGACCCAAAATTAAGAACATGAAAACGAGGAAACTGGAAACATTTCCAGAAAGAAAGATAGTCAGACACCGGACAAAAGAAGAACCAACAGAGAAATCCTACGTGAATGGAAACCCAGTAACGTTACTGGAGAATCCCTTAGTGACAAAAAGACACAATAATGGAAGGTTAACAGCAAACACTCACAAAGCACTTAAAACTCTGGATGACCATGAGAACACCAGCTGTCAGAATCAAAAATTCAAAAGATGTAAAAGCTGCCCAACACTTACTTTTTAAAACACCTTTTTTAAAAAAAAAAATAATGATGGATTTACAGAAAGTTGCTCAGATGGCACAAAGTGTATCAATTGTACCTGCAGGTTTTAATTTACGGAGGTGACTGAGTGCCAACATCGAGAGGTCAATGCCCTTGAAAGATTTGTATTACGTTTCCCACGATGGGGGCCTGCCACGCTGCGGGGGCCACGTGGGGAAGCATTTGCTGTCTCTGGGAATAGGCTAGCCCTAGAAATGGCCAGGGAGGCCATAAATGTCAGACACAAATATAGAAGAAAGGAAAATATAGTTAATACAGATATTGGCCCCATGATGAAGGGATGCCAAATGAAAAAACCCAGAATCTACGAACACAGAATAAGAGGGGTCCCCTATCTTTCATTCACTTCTCCCAGATGGTTGCATCAAACATAATCCTAGTACACTATAAAAAAAAAAAATCACCATTGGTACAATGCGTGTGTATAGCTCTATGCCATTTTAGCGATGTGTAGATTTCATAACCCACATCACGGTCAAGACCCAGAACTTTCCATCACCACCAAGATCTGCTTCGTGTTGCCACCTTATGGGTGTGCACAACCCCTCCCTCCGCTGTCACCGACCCCTGGCAACCAGTATTAATTATGGTTGTTCCAGAAAATAAAAAGGGCGAAAGTTGTGTACCACGCTTTATAACTTCGATCATAGCTTTGATTCCAAAACGAGAAAAGGACAAAAAAAAATGTGGCCTAAGAATTGACGAGGAAGAAATACGATTGAGAAACTAATCAGAACGCTCAGCATATGGGCCAGAGACCAGAACCAGTTATAAAAATCTGTAGCATTTTTCCACACCCGCAACAATCAATTGGAAAATATATTTGAAAATAAAACACCAAGAAAAATAGCCAACTCTACACTATCTGGGAATTGTTTATATAATCTGTTTTCAGATGACCAAGGAAAAAATGTAAAATTTTAAGTAAGGACGCAAAAGAGCTGGGGTAAATTGTCTGACATCCAATGATGGCTTAACACAAAAATGATGTCGGGGCGCCTGGGTGGCTCAGTCAGTTAAGCGTCCGATTTCGGCTCAGGTCTTGATGTCACGGTTCATGGGTTCGACCCCACATCAGGCTCTCTGCTGTCAGCGCAGAGCCCGCTTCAGATCCTCTGTCCCCCTTTCTCTTTGCCCCTCCCCCACTCATTCTCTCTCTCAAAAATAAACATTTAAAAGAAAAAAAATGATGTTAACTTCCCCCATATGTCAATGAATTTGAAGCAATTTCAGTCACTATTCTAGTTGGATGTTTCGAGGGGCTCAATAAACGTTTCCTGAATTTTTTCTGAATACAAACTTTCTGAAATTTGTATGAGTGCTTAACGGTGTGCAAATTAACTAGTTCAACTTTGAAAAGAAAACGAAAGGCGGAATACTCAAAATACTACAAATCCATAATAATAAAAACCACATGGTTATTATTTATTTATTTATTATTGGCTGCATAGGCTTGTGACCTCTGCAGTCACATAGGACCCCCACTTAAGTGGGCCCCATGCTTGCTTTCAGTGCGATTTGCTGTCACTGTCTCGAAATTCTTAATAATTTTTTTTTAAATTTTTTTAACGTTTATTTATTTTGGAGACAGAGAGAGACAGAGCATGAACGGGGGAGGGTCAGAGAGAGGGAGACACAGAATCCGAAACAGGCTCCAGGCTCTGAGCGGTCAGCACAGAGCCCGACGCGGGGCTCGAACTCACGGACCGCGAGATCGTGACCTGAGCCGAAGTCGACCGCTTAACCGACTGAGCCACCCAGGCGCCCCTCGAAATTCTTAATAATTTTTAAACAAGAACCCTGCACTTCGTTTTGCATTAGCTTTGCCAACCATGTGGCCCGTGTCAACGGGAACACAGACGTTTCAAAGACCAGGACAGAAAGTACGGGCTCCAAAGAATGGATTTCTGTCCGACAAAGGACACCAGGGATAAGGAACTGACAGATAACTGAAACTAAATGCCTTCAATGACTCAGGTAGACGAGGACCGATATAGAGAATAACCAGGAACTCTTGCAAAGCAAAGAGCGAATCCGTTAAAAACGGGCAAAGGGTTGCAAGCTGACCAACAAAAACATCCCAACTGATTTGCAATCAGAGAAATGAAAGGTGCAACAATCGGATGGCATTTTACGTCCATTAATTGCCAAAAATGAGAAAGCTAGCGCAGGCAATGAAGCAGGAATCAGCATCCACCCGGAGGGTGTCCTGGGGCAGCCGCTCTGGAGCACAGGCTGGTGGGAATTACCAGTATGGGTTTACCTTGTGACCCAGCAACCCCACTCACAGGTGCGTGTATGTGAGCTAAAGCCTCATGTAGGTCGGTATGGGGACGCTCTGGGTGCTTCTGTGGGTCGGAGGCCGTCTGTGTCCATCACCCAGGGAACAGCTAAGTGTGAGATGTTGATGAATTATTACGGGTGGTGGGAAGGTCTGGACTAGGTGAGCGCAGTAACGCCATAAGGAGAACAAGAAACACCTCAAACGTAGCACAGCACGACCCGTGTAGAAACAGATCTGAAGCACAAAGTCACGTATATAAATTACAAATACATTTGCACAAAATGAGGACACCTACGAATAAAAGCACAGACATCAAGCGTACGGGGGTAGGGGTAACAGGGAAGGGAGAGAGGGAAAAAATGAAAGGAAGTGGATTATTTAAAATGAAGGACACGAGGACCCACAAGGACGTACATGAACATAAACAATTTAAATGAAAGAAGTGCTTTGCAGGACCAGGGTGAAGAGTATCATTAACTGTGCAGCTGATGACTGCACCGTTCTGCTCTTGAGGGTAAAAACAAACAAACCAACAAAATGAACTAAGGTCCCACAAAACTGGATAAAAAATTTTAAAGACTGAATATTGTCTCTTGGCTGTATGGCGGGGGGGGGGGGGGAGGGAGAAAGAAAAGCTACTGATTTTTAGCCATGTCTTTTTACTCCCTCAAAGCATGTATTATTTATTTATTTATTTATTTTTATTTTTTAATTTTTAATGTTTATTTTTGAGAGAGAGAGAGAGAGAGAGAGAGAGACAGAGCACGAGCCGGGGAGGGGGCAGAGAGAGAGAGAGAGAGGGAGGCACGGAATCCGAAGCAGGCTCCAGGCTCCCAGCCGTCCGCACAGAGCCAGACGCGGGGCTCGAACTCACAAACCATGAGATCGTGACCTGAGCTGAAGTCGGATGCCCAACCCACTGGGCCACCCAGGCGCCCCAAAGCATCTATTATTTAAAAGAATTCAAATTCTTAATTTTTTTTCAGCAGCAGACCGGGCAACCCACATGAGAACCTGTATCATTCTTCTCCCTCGGTGAAGACGGGGCTGTGGGCACAAAACGCAGGCTCAAAGAGTGGCCTCTGAATTCATCTTCTCTCTTGCCACCCCCCACGCCCCCCCACACACCCTCCCCGCCCCCACTCCCCTCCCCACCCCCTGTCATCTCAGACTGATGGTTCCGGAAGGCGGAGCTGAGTGCCTGTAAATTCATTTGAAAGTGACACGAGGAAGCTAACCTTGCCTACTTCTTTTGCTCTGAAATTCAGTGTATGACTCGGTCGGGAAGCTTGGGAGCAATATTCTTAACGGAAACGTGGACAGGCTGGGATCATACAGCGAGTGCCTCTCCGCCCGGGCTCCCTCGGGGCGCTTCCAAGGACAGTACTGCAAGTTTCAGATCCTGCAGGTGAGTGCGGGATCTGCCCTCGTGCTCTCCAAGGACAACTGAACTTCGTGACCGGGAACCCCGGACAGCTCCGTCGATTGCTTTTCTTAACAAAACACCCCCCAAATCTATTACGATGTTTTGCAAAAAGTTACACCTAAATCGCACTTGCATGTTTTGAGTGTGCGACCCTATCGGAGGGCAGTTGTCCGCATTCCACACAGACCTTCAGATGTTCCTCCTGCCATATTGTACGGGGGCAAGACTTCTGGACGACCTTCATGAGGAATCCAGGGTCAAGCCCCAGCCGATGTTTCTGGGCATCAACTCCTGACTCACCATCTGTTTGGAGAATACCAAAGGGAGGGGAGACTTCCCATTACCCATAATCCTGTTCCAGAAACAGAGCTCTGAGACATGTGTTTGAGACGGGCCCGGACTCCTGTGAACACATCACTACATCAGTTGACTGAGGTCACAGGGCTCACTCCCTGCAAGGCATGTTAATTCTTCTGCTGCTGGAAAATAAAACCAGGGACAGCACAGCCTCTTATTCAATACAAAAATAGGCTTGATGATGTTGTACGACACTAGAAGAAAATACATTACACGTTGGCTAAAAACAGTCATATAAAATAGCAGTAAGAAATCCACGCTTTTTTTTTTTTTTTTCACGCTTTCTGATATTAATGCTATAAAACGGTCTTGCGATGGTTGACCACTGGCCATCGAGAGATTCTCACCCACTTGTCCCCCGGAGGGCTGTGACAATAATTGCTTGAGGGTTTAATCAGCGTGTATAAATGTCATGTCCTATTTTCGAAGCAGATTAATGGTTTTGATATCAGAGCCAAAGGCCAGGCCTATGCAATCATGTAAATTGCATGTTTAGAAGCAGCATCCCGGAAATTTTTATTTATAATTTGATCTTTCCCTCATTGGGACAGGCATTCTCATCATGGGCTTGATGTATGAATAAAATCTTTATTTGATATGCTGTGTCCTGTTACAAAGAGATGGCAACATGGCAATTCTGTTGAAAATCCTAAGGACCATCGACCCCTAGGACAGTTTGCCCTGTGGGAGAGAGGTGAACGGGGGGCGGATTACCCCGCACGGGTGGCGGCTTTTAAACTAATCAGCTGCGTACTTTGATGTAAATACAAGTGCATCTGACCTTCTGTAGGTTTACTCGAACCACCCTGTGATGGGGAAGCCATCTCCAAAGATGTCAGCACACGTCTTTCGATACCTGTCTCTCCCCGCCCCCCTCGTCCTAATCTTAATTCTTGGGCAGCACAACAGCAGCCTTAGAAATGATCGTGTGCATGTGTCATGAGCACCAACATGAAAGAACGTTGTGACTTCGTGTTTTTCAGGATGGAGCTGCATACAGCGTGGGAATGTGTGTCCCTGATTCTTGCACCGAAGAGGACGTGACCGTGATGTCTCAGTTGGGTAGGTCCTAGTGAGACTGTTGTCTCCGCGTAACGTTTGAAGACCCCCAACTCCTTGGAGCCGAGAAAGGCCATTCTTTCAGGAACGAACTAACCTTTCACCCTGATTAAGGCCAACAAACTGAGTGAGAATAATGGGGTTTTGGGGATTTGGCAACGGAGGTGTCGGAATAGGCAAGAAGTAGGTAGGATGGAGGATGGAGGTAGGATTGAGAGAGAGAGAGAGAGAGAGAAAGAGACAGAGCGTGAGTGGGGGAGGGGCAGAGAGAGAGGGAGAGACACAGAATCCGAAGCAGGCTCCAGGCTCCGAGCCATCAGCACGGAGCCCGACGCGGGGCTCGAACTCACAGACTGTGAGATCATGACCGAGCCAAAGTCGGACGCTCCACCGACTGAGCCACCCAGGCGCCCCCTGCACAATAAAATTTTTTTTTATTTTTTATTTTTATTTATTTATTTTTTTAATTTTTTTTTCAACGTTTTTTATTTATTTTTGGGACAGAGAGAGACAGAGCATGAACGGGGGAGGGGCAGAGAGAGAGAGGGAGACACAGAATCGGAAACAGGCTCCAGGCTCCGAGCCATCAGCCCAGAGCCCGACGCGGGGCTCGAACTCACGGACCGCGAGATCGTGACCTGGCTGAAGTCGGACGCTTAACCGACTGCGCCACCCAGGCGCCCCTAAAATTTTAAATTTCAACAATCTTCCCTCACCCACTGGTTAGGCCTGAAGAAAGGAGGGGGGCGGTATCCGGTTCCATATTGTGAGTGTTCTCTGCTGTGGCCCACGTGTGGAAGTCTGGCAGCTGCCAAATCCAGAAGGCCATTCTGAACTGGGATCGTGTGACGCCGATGTGTTATGAGGGTTCAGGGCTGGGACCCCCGCGTTTTTTCCGAGTCGTCACCTCCCAGCTGTGCGATCCTGGGCAAATCGCTCCAACTCCCCGTGCCTCAATCCCTTCCTCTGCAGGGAGAGGGGTGGACAACGAAGTTCCGCGTGACTCCAGCTCCCCGCGGCCTTGCGGTCGCTTCTGACCTTCGCCTCGCAGAGTGAATACATTTGAGACCTCATGGACGCTGGGTTGATTTCCTCTCTTTCCGAATTTTCAAAGGAAGAGTTTTGAAGCCCAGAAGTTAACCACTAGCATCTCTTGTATTTATTCCGGTTGTCCAAATAAGAACTAACACGGCACGTTAAAAGGAAGACACTATTTCTCTACCCGCAGGACACTTCGGACACCACGTGCGTGGGTGCCCCCCTCACGTTGTACAGTTCTGACACGAACTACCTGGAGGCCGTGCTGACCCCACAGGTCAAAGGCTCATGCCCACAAGACCGTCCCCCACTTCAGACACCAGTCCCAAGTAGTGGGTCCCGAGGTTGCCCACACTTCAGTCTGATGGAGCGGCCAGTCAGGGGTCCCCACCGTACCCTCCTCAGGTTTGCATTTGCTATCCTGGCTCACAGAACACGGAGAAACACTTTACTGTTACTTATGACTGGCTTGTTATAAAGGACAAAACTCGGGAACAGCCAAATGGAAGAGTTGCGCAGGGCACGGAATGTGAAGGGGCGTCGAGCTTCCCTGCCCTCTCAGGGTGCACCCCCATCCCGGCACCTCGTATTCCTCAGCCCAGAAGCTCTCTGAACTGCTTTGTTTAGGACTTTTATGGAGGTTCCATTACGTAGGCACAATTTTTTTTTTTTAATATTTATTTTTGAGAGAGGGAGAGAGAGAGAGAGCGCGCGCACAAGTGGGGGAGGGGCGGAGAGAGAGGGGGACAGAGGATCCGAAGCGGGCTCCGCGTTGACAGCAGAGAGCCCCATGTGGGGCCCAAACTCACGAACTGTGAGATCATGACCCAAGCCACAGTCGGACGCTCAACCGACTGAGCCACCCAGGCACCCCGACGGGTAGGCACAATTGATGAAATCACAGACCATTGGTGATTGACTCAATCCAGTCCCTCTCTCCCTCCAGAGGTGGGGGATGGGCTGAAGGCTCCAATCTTCTAGTCCCGACTGGTGCCCCCCAGAGTCATTTTATTAGGCATCAACTCAAGTCTGCTTGAAAGGGGCTTATTATGAATGAGAACAAACACTCCTCCTACCCGTGTCACTCAGGAAATTCCAAGGGCTTTATGAGCTCTGTGCCAGGAACCCGGGACGAAGACCAACTTTAGATTTCTTATTATATCACAACCTCACACACATATTTAAAATCTTTCAAGTGTCGATGTTGCAGTTAGTTTTCAATAAGCTTAAATTGTCCTCTGACTTTATGATCCCCCCTATAGCTTCAGATACGGGGTCTGTCTACCCAGCCAAATATTTTATGTGCTGTTGAAAAGAAAGCCAATTGTTATAAATTAAATTTCAATTTCAGTTCTTGCTGGATAGGCCATAAATAGCCTAGCAACAAAGATAAATGCGTGGAGTCGTTATTAAGTTAGCAGTTCGAGTGAATAAATGGCTCCCTAAGTCTGAGTTAACGTTCATTATTATTTAAGAGATTTATCAGCTAGCCTGGTTTTTCTGGCCAATGCTAAGCTCGTTAGCCAGAGTGGACATTAGAATAAAGTGGAAGGTTCCATGCTATTGTGGATACAAAGATATTCTGATGAGTGTCATTGAGGAACCGGAAAAAGGAAGGGTCCTGCTTAGGGAGGGCAGGGCTGACTGATAGGGTGGGTATATTGGAGAAGCTTCGTTCTCCAGCTTCTGCATGGAGAAGTGGGAGCTTCTTTGCCTAGGAGAAAAGGTCTCCATCCGGAAAGGATTTGTCAGCTATTCCCCAAAGCTTTTTTTTTTTTTAACCCTTTTGAAAAAAATGTTTATATTTATTTTTTGAGAGAGAGCCTGAGCAGGGGAGGGGCAGAGACAGAGGGAGCCAGAATTCTGGGAGCAGGCTTCCCGCAAAGCCCGAGGTGGGGCTCGAACGCACGAATCGAGAGATCAAGACTTGAGCCGAAGTTGGGCGCTCAACCGGCTGAGCCATCCAGGTGCCCCGGCTGTTCCCCAAAGATTTTTGATGGAGTTGCCAGTATTTCCTCTACAGATGTGGGGGCAGACAGCTCGGCAATAGCAGGCGGAAGCTGTTTGTGCAAGTACTTAACACGTGGCGACCGTAGCAGACAAGCCAGGAAGAAAAGAGCACAAGATTGCAGACAGAGGGGAGAAGATTCTAGGCAGGTCAGGGTGTGTTACCGAGTAATACTCCACTGTATATATATATACCACATCTTCTTTATCCATTTATCCATCGATGGACATTTGGGCTCTTTCCATTCTTTGGCTATTGTCGATAGTGCTGCTATAAACATGGGGTGCACGTGCCCCTTCAAAACAGCACACCTGTATCCCGTGGATCAATGCCTAGTCGTGCAATTGCTGGGTAGTTCTCTATTTTCAATTTTTGGAGGAACATTTTCCAGAGTGGCTGCACCAGCTTGCCTTCCCACCCACAATGCAACAGTAAACGTCAGGCAAATCTGACTGGAGTTTAATGGAGAGGCAAATAATTACCTGGTCACAGGGACAGCACGGAGCTGAGAAAGAAGGGGCTTGGGTTAAGGGTCTGTTAATGCTGAGGTAGCCAATTTTACCCAGACTCAACTATGAAGAATTTCCCTTCTTTTTTTTTTTTTTTTTTTTTTTTAACATTTATTTATTCTTGAGAGAGAGCGTGAGCAGCGGAGGGGCAGAGAGAGAGAGGGAGACAGAGAATTCGAAGCAGGCTTCAGGCTCTGAGCCATCAGCACAGAGCCCAATGCGGGGCTCGAACTTAACCGACCGTGAGATCATGATCTGAGCTGAAGTCGGACGCCCAACTGACTGAGCCACCCAGGCGCCCCATGGAGAATTTCCATTCTTAGGAACTCACTCTCAGCCTGCCTCCTGTCCTTATGGAAATTTCGTGACATCGTATGGTGACCACAGCGTCTCTCCTGGCAGTGGCCGAAAGCAGCGAGAACTGGGCTGTTCACAGTCAATGTGGAACCATCCCTTATACCCGTCCTCTTTCTTATGCTCTGTTAGGCTAATTTCATCTCCCCTTGCCTATTACAATTAGGATTATGAGGCCTCCACGGAACCAGGGGCCTGGCACTTCAGGGAGTGACTTCTTCCCCCTTCCCCCACCATCTCACGGGAATTCCCGGAGCCCTGATTGAGCAATGGAGCTATTTTAATGAATAACTCCCTGAACTACCCACAGTAGCGCCTCGGAAGGACTGAGGATCAGTCCTGAGGATCACAAGGAATCCAAAACATTTCACAGGATACCATTTTGTGTTCTCGGTTCAATGCAGAAAATATGTCCTGAGGACTCTTACATCTGGCCTCTGTGTGCCATCGTGTGCGTGTGCCGAGGGGGGAGAATCAAAAGAATTGGGAGTTCCCATTTTGAGAACCCTATAATTTAGTTAGTAAGGGGAGTGTGCGTGCCCGACGTGAACCCCTGTCAGGAAGTACACACTGGAGCTCATGCCAACTGCTAGGGACAGGTAGCCATGCAGAGGAACTTTGGGGGGGCCCGCAGGGTTGAGGGGGAAAGAGCCACCTGGAATAGGGTGAAAGGGGACGTTTGTAGCGTGGGCTTGAGCTGCCTGTGTCAGTGAAGGGGGTGCTGATGGTATGTGGTGAGACATTGGTGGGAAACAGATCAAACAAAGGTTCCCTATTCCCCTGTAGAGGCCTAGAATCGGACACAGTGTAGACCCTTCTACACAGGCTGCCGATTGGTTTAATCAACTGGCAGGATTTAGCACGGGGAGTGGGGATTCTCCTCAGTGCTGCTAGGACCGAGGACATTGACTCTGGTCACTTGGTGAGGGAGGACGAGCCCAGGAAACCCAACTGTCCGCAGGCAGCCCCCCATTCGAGAGTCTTGGCCTGGTCCCCCCACCGAGTGCTATCTCATCAAGGGCAGCGATCTGGCGAGTCTCTGTGAGAGCTGGCTGGGGCCGCCTTTTCAAATACCACAGACTCCGGGGCTTAACAACGAAATTTCTTTCTCATGGTTCTGGAGACTGGAAGTCCAGGATCAAGGCATCAGGAGGGCCGGTTTCTTCTGAGGGCTCTTTCCTGGGATTGCAGACGGCCACCTTCTCGCTCACTGTGGGCTCACCTACGTGTGTCCAAACTCCCTTTCATTTAAGGACACCGGTTGGATGAGATAGTGTGATGGCTGCATTGTCATTTAATCACCTCTCCCTAAAGGCCCTGCCTCTAAATATAGTCACATTCTGAGGTCCTGGCTTCAACATATGAATTTAGAGGGGACACGGTTGTCTCTAGTGGTCTCTTTTCAGAGCCCTTTGAACTTGATTTTGGGACCTCCGGGGCTCAATTCTTTTCTACTCATTCTCTTCCTCTCCTGCCCCTGAGGCTTTCCTGTGATCACCTGCAAAGAGGGTGGGCACCTTGGAGGAGGGGAGTGGTAGCTGCAGTGTAGCCCTTAGACCTAGGTAAGAAGGACCCTGTCCTCGGCGCCCTGCTTTAGAGACCAGGCCTCCGGCTGGGCCTCCTCGTGGGATGTCTGTAGGGTCACGGGACATGCCCACCTTCCCCTTCTCTTCCAGTCACACTGAGTGTCTAGAATTCCCTGCCCCTCTGGCTCCCCGCCCCCCTCCAAGGGGGGGGTATGGGGGAGGGCTAGGGAGGTGGAGCTTAGGTTATCCACACCCCACAGCTAAGGCACTTGGTGGTGTAGGAACAGGGAAGAGGTGGGGGGAGAGAAAAGTGTTGGAGGTAGACCGGACGTGAGACTCCACTGTGTCCAACTCACCCTTCCTCATTACCCAGAGGAGGAAATGAGACCCAGAGAGGTGAAGTAACTTGCCCAGGGTCCCACAGCAAGCTGGCTCAAACCCAAGCCTCCTGCATGCAAATCTAGCCAATACGTTGTGCTACAATGGGGTAGCAGGAGGACGCAAAAAGGCCACACTCTTCAGGTTCACGCCGACCCGAGTGAGATTGTCCCTGCCCCTTAGCAGCAACATAGAGACAACCAACATTTACTGAACGCTTACCCTTCCAGGAACTTGCTGAGTGCTTTCTAGTTAGTGCTGCACCCCTCGCAACAACCCTATGAGGGGCGATTGTTTTCATTTTACCAAGGGGGAAACCGAGGCACGGAACCGGGAAGTAACATGTCCACGGTCATGAAGGGTAGATGCGGGCTCTCAATGCAGAGCCTGCATTCTTTAATTTTTTTTTTTAACGTTTATTTATTTTTGAGACAGAGGGAGACAGAGCATGAACGGGGGAGGGTCAGAGAGAGAAGGAGACACAGAATCGGAAACAGGCTCCAGGCTCCGAGCGGTCAGCACAGAGCCTGACGCGGGGCTCGAACTCACAGACCGCGAGATCGTGACCTGAGCCGAAGTCGGATGCCCAGCCGACTGAGCCACCCAGGCGCCCCCAAAACCTGCATTCTTAGCCACCATGCTTAGGTTCGTGAACTTATCCAAGGAGAATTTTCATTGTCTGTAAAATAAGATAAATAATGGGCGCCTGTGGCTCAGTCGTTAAAAGCATCTGACTTTGGCTCAGGTTCGTGAGTTGGGAGTCCCGCATCAGGGGAACCCTGTCTGTCTCTCTCTCTCTGTCCAGGACTCTCTCTCTCTCTCTCTCTCTCTCTCTCTCAAAAAAAAAAAAAAATGATGGATTAGAGACAGTGATCAAAACACATCTCATACCTAATGGGCGCTTAATATCTATATTTTTATTTTTTGTTATTTATAATTGGCATTGCTATTTAATTAAACTACACTGTGTCCCCCCTCCTTTGCTGATGTTTTGGAAGCTCCCGGGTCCTGTGGGTCTCAAAGTGTGTGCCCTGATTACTAGGTAGCCTGAGCACCTGATTTCTTGTTAGAAATGCAAATTCTCAGGTCCCACCCCAGACCTGCTGCATCGGCCCTGGCTGGGAGGGGAGGGGAGGCAGGCAGTGGTCTATTGAGCAGGCCCTCCGGGTAATCCTGGGACACACTGAAGTTTGAGACCACTGCCCTCCTCTTACCACTAATGTCCCCACAAACTACGGGGATCCCTACAATCAGTGACTGATTAGGTGCGCCCCGAGTTGGTGCTTCTGTGTTTCACTTTTATTTATTTATTTATTTACTATCTTTTAATGTTTATTTTTGAGAAAGAGAGACAGAGCGTGAGCAAGGGAGGGGGCAGAGAGAGAGAGGGAGACACAGAATCGGAAGCAGGCTCCAGGCTCCGAGCAGTCAGCACAGACCCCGACGCGGGGCTCGAACCCACCAACCGCGAGACCTGAGCTGAAGTGGGAAGCTTAACCGACTGAGCCCCCCAGGTGCCCCCTTTAGATACAGCGCCTTTCTCCAGCCTGCGGGCTTTCATTGTATTTTTTTCATCTCATATTGCATTTATGTCCCTTGCGGGAACCTATTTACGAACAGATTTAAGCAGATTTAATGGTGCCTTTTAGGATTGTCATTCCCAGCGCTGTGCTAGGAGGGACCGCGGGAGTCTGGGCGGGCTAAGCATTCCAGAGACTACGGTCCACTTCGCGCTGGGCTGAGTCCTTCCTTCTTTGAGTCTCAGCATCTTCGTGCCCTATTTTCCCCATCTGTAAATCAGATATAGGAAAGCCAGCTGCCCTTTTTCATATCAAAGTTTTATTTTGACATAATAGGTATGAAAGCTCTTGGAAAAGTATATTTGTTGCAGAGTAAAGTATCATTAATACAATCTCTTTTTTTTTTTTTTTTCTTTCCCTTGGTAGATATTTTCAGATTCAGAAATACTTCGTTTTTGGCCCCTTCTCTCTCTCTCTTTGCAATCGATTCTTCCTCCTCATCTGGCACGGGCGTGGCGAGATGTGCTACTGGAACGTTCCCCCTCGACACCTTTGTGGCCGTGTGCCTGTGAGTATGGGCATCTGAGGTACCTGGTCGGGATGTATACGTCGGGACTGTGTAATCGATTTCCACTCACCACCTACGCGTAGCCATTTCATTTTCATTCTTGAATGATGTCTGGCCAGTGTTCCCTGAACGATCACCACGTACCTTAAACAAGAAAATCCAGCAGTGGTCGAGAGGAAGGCTGGCCACACCCAAATGTGATTGAGTTTCAGAGTCACGGAGAAATGTATCCCGATCCCAAATTGTCTTTTTCCTATCACGTGACCCCTGAAGACTAATTTCTTTTATTTGAGGTGTGGCTTCTCCCTCAAACACCTTAGCCGTCCTGTCTGTTACTTTTTGTCTGCATCCTGCACACAAACTAGCAGAAGTGAATTGCCAGGGCGTAGCTGGCATCATTGGTGAGGGGCTTTCCTGAAAACCTCACTTATTGAACTACCCCCCATAGGTGTCACCCGTATCACCGGCTACCTTTGTAAAAACGACTACCAATCTGATGGAGTCAATACACTGGTTTAATTTACCTTAAAACCTTGGTAACGAGGAGGTTTCTTCCCCCCGTCAAGTTTATCTGCTATCCATACTTTTCGCTCCTGTTTCCATGTATGTGGGTTAGCTGGGTTCTTACTGATTTTTTAAACCATCTTATACACATGAAAGATATGAGTTCGTAGTCCAATCAGCTGCAAGTATCCTCCTCAGGGTTTGGGTGTTTCTGTTTATGATTTTTTTTTTTTTTTTTTTTTTAGCAATTATAATAAGGAGTCGAGTGAAATCCATTAATCTTTTACTTCATTAATCATTTCCTTCATTATCGATTCTTACGAAGCCACTCCCGCCCCTTTAAACTGTTCGATACTTGTCTGTATTTTTGTTGGGGGCTTGCGTGGCTGGTTTCTCGCTGGGCTGTTTTCTCTGCCTCTTACGGTGGCTTTGGTGCGACGTAAGGCTTGGTCACATGTGTCTTCCCCCTGCAGCTGCCTCACCTCGCTGGGCCTCCTCCTGCCCCTGGCTGGGACTGTCTATGTGGCGGCCAGGGGGCGGGGGCCCGACTACAGGGAGTCACCCTCACATCGGGCACGACCGGCCGCCGACGGGAGCCTGCCTCTGAGAGAGACACAGAGGAGTGACCCAGGAAACAGAGCGGGTGGCCTGGCCCACCTCTCACTCTCAGGAACCCCGAGCAGAGGACAAAGTAGGCATTTTGATAACCTAAGAGCGCGCACTAGAGGTGGCTTAGAGGAGCCGTATTTGGAAAATAATTCCGACGGTGCTGGGGTCTGGGGAACGTCCAGCAGCTTCTAAATGCCAGTGTGGAGGTTGGGTCTCTGTTCTTCACAATTCCGTCTTTGTTTGCTGTCGGAGTGTTACGGCGAGTCGCTAAAAATGCTGCTTTCTTTCTTGGGTACAATGATCCAGTGTGTTTTGTGCTACCCCGTGACCAGGGCAGAGCAGGGCTTGGGTTTCGCTGCAGTCATCCTCTAAGAAACAATTCCATGCCCACAGTGTCTATTTTCGGTGTCACAGCGACGCAGATGGCTCACAGAACCTTGCTGGCATCACTGAGGTAAAGGATTGACGTCCACATCGAAGCCAGGGGAGTAAGTGTGCAACACGTTAAAGCCTGGCTGAGCGTATCCGAGCCAGAACTAAATAACCCAGTTAGGGAAGGGCGAGCTGGACGGCGCTTAGCAGTTGGTCACGTTGCGTTGTGTTGCAGCTAAAAATCAAAAGCATTATCTTCATTTCCCCCTGCCCATATGGCAAGGCAGAGACCACACACACACACACACACACACCCTGAAACAAGGGCCACATCGTCATGCAAACAGATTTAGCACATGGGGAATCGTTTCTGGCAGAGTCCCTGGACCTGCACACAATTAATTGATCTTCCCTTACTCCAACTCGGGGGATAAAGATAAGACACCATATCAATGAATGGGCCAAAAGATTATGAATGTGTGATCAAGCAGCTTCAGGGGATATGTCCACCGTGGAGGGCACGGCGATGATTTTATCAGACCCTCTTTGGATCTTCGGGCAAAAATAAAAACCGCTGTAACACTACCACGAGCTCCCAACAACACGAGCTCCCAAGCAGCTCCCAAGCAACAATTCTTTTCTTAATTGTTTTAATGTTTATTTATTTATTATGGGGGGGGAGGGGCAGAGAGAGAGAGAGGGAAAGAGAGAATCCTAAGCAGACTCCTTCCACGCTGTCAGTGCAAAGCCTGACTTGGAGCTGGAACTCACGAACCGTGAGATCATGACCTGAGCCAAAATCAAGAGTTGGATGCTTAACCGACTGGGCCACTCAGCAGTCCCTGCTCTGTCATTTCTACCGATGGGCCCTTGTTTTGCCCTCCTACTTACTCTCTTGTTTCATCAGATACTGGGGACAGTTATGATCGCTTCTCCTGTCATAGTCTCAGAGCCCCTCAGTCACTCCTCATGTGACATTGTTCAAGAACTTGGCTCCCGAGCTGCCATGTAGAGAAGGTTCCACGAGCGTGGAACATACTTAGCGACCTCTGCTCAATCCTGCCTGGGTTTCTAACTCTGTCCTTAGTGGGGTTGTTTGACCCCTAAGAACCTCAGGTTCCACATGTGTAAAACTGGGACATACAGTGGGATTTGTTGAAGGAATTAAATGAGGTAATGGAAACTTACATCCTCCTGCTACGTTGCCTTTTTCCTCATTCGCTGCCCTTAAGCCAGAAGGAGGAAAGGATAGTGGCTTTAACTGCCCAAGACCTCTCGCTAACACTGACCTTGCTGAGGTCAGCTGGGTTCCAGGCACCTGCCACGGGCTTCTAGCTGTCAGACTGAGGGTGAGCCTACAGTCACCGACATTCACCGCTGCCTGTCATTAGGTAGAAGACTAAGCCACGGAGCCTGGCGTTTTAAGGCAGATGCACCTGACACCTGGTGTCAGGACCCAGCCACCGAAACGTTAGGGTTTCGGCCCAAGACAGGACTCTCTATGATCAGGACACGAAGGTTATGTTCACTTTTTCAGCAGCTATGTTTAACTGTGGCCTCAAAATGGCGGAAGTGGGGGGACCGTGTTCTCTTGCTGTAACTTTTTTTTTGGATTTAATACCATCAGAGTAAACGATCACATCCTGAACGTTTGGAAACAAAAAATCGAGATGCAGAGAGCCCTAGGGTCAGCATCTTTTCCGTGTCCACATTTGCACTCACCAGCGAGTCAAATCAACATAAGACTGCCATGTCTCCTAGAAGTTTAGAGCCAAATTGGGTATTTCAGATTCCTGGTTCTTTATCCTCCAAGTAATCACTGCGTTCGCTTAGAGAGGTTTCCTGTTACAAGAGCCTGCCCTTTCCTACTTAGATGAGAAAAAATACCAGCACGTGTTGGAGGAAGTTTCCACGAAGCAAACGGCTATGGATTTTAGCCCCTGGAAGGCAGGGCCCTTACTGTGTGGTCTGTCAACTTCAAGCGGGCTCACAGTAATAATCGCTGAGAAAATCCAAAGGGGCCACAAGGTCTTTCAAAGCGCCACGACACCTTGTGGTTCGCAAACTCTGGTTCTCAAACTCCGGAAGCGCCTGGAGGTCTTGTCGCAGCACAAGGACCTTTGCGGGGCCCGGCCCTCAGAGGTTCTGGGTCGGTGGGTCTGGGGTGGGGCCTGAGACCGTGCATTTCCAACAGGCCCCCCGGGCGATACTGAGGCTGCTGGACTGGGGACCCCCTACTTTGAGAATCTCTGACCTACATGCATCCTTTCAACTGATCTTCCCCATCCCCCTTGGTTTATCCTTTCTACTTACCAGAGAGTGAAAGGGACTCAGAGAGGCCGTCTTCTCTACAGACCGGTTATTTTCAGACACCGTTACAAGCGGCTACTAGTTCAGCGGAGCCACGAGTAGAATTTAGATGCAAAAAACAAAAAAATCGAATGATAGCAAAACGCATTCAGGGCTCGCTTGCCAAGGTGGGCAGGCGTCAGGCCAGATGTCTGGCAAATATGCTCAAATGCTCACCGCAGCCCGGCCAAAAAGGGTGCTCAGTTTAAAAGTGAGGGAAGAGGTCCCGAGAGGTTGAAGAGAGGGCAGAACCGGCCAGAGCCCGGGTTCTGTGTGTGTGTTTCTCTCTCTCTCATGGCACGTGGCTTCTGGGGAGCCAAGGGGAGCCGGGGCTCGGGGTGCAGGACACGACTGGCCGTGCTGTGCCAAGGGCCGGTCGGTGAAAATGCCCCTAGAGGAGAGGGTGAGCTCTGTGATTTCAGGCAGGCACACAGGAGAGCGACTCCGATGGAAAAACCCCTATTTACGGCCGAGACCTCCGAAGGTTTGACAATTACATTTCCCCATTTCAGAAACTGATTTGAGATTTGCAGAGCCTGGTTATCCGCCAGCTCTCATTTGTAAATAAGTCTCATTTCTGCGGGGACTTCTTGAGCCTGCAATGTTTAAGCACCAAGCTTCAACCAAGAGAAACCGTGAGTCTCTTGGAGCAGCTTGCGCCTTCCTTTGGAGGTTCCTGGTTCACAGGTCCGGCTGTTTGGAATGCATCCCAACGAGCCCGGTCAAAATTTTGTAAACATGAGGGGCGCCTGGGTGGCTCAGTCGGTGAAGCGTCCGACTTGGGCTCAGGTCACGATCTCGCGGTCCGTGGGTTCGAGCCCCGCATCGGGCTCTGGGCTGACTGCTCGGGGCCTGGAGCCTGTTTCGGATTCTGTGTCTCCCTCTCTCTCTGCCCCTCCCCTGTTCATGCTCTGTCTCTCTCTGTCTCCAAAATAAATAAACGTTAAAAAAAAAAATTTTGTAAACATGAAACGGAAGAAGGGACGTAGAAGGGATGAGAGCAGTTGGGCTTCAAATAGTGTGGCAGGTGTGATGGTGTCTCCTTTGCTCCTCATGACAATCCTAAGGTTATGAGATGGACTTTGATTCCCGTTTTGTAGCTGGGGAAACGTAGGCACTTCAGGGCGGACGGTAACACCTGTGCTCTCGTCCAGGATTTTTAGGAGCCACGGAGCACGCTCTGAAATGCTTTTCGTGGCAGAAGAACGTGCCGGCCATCTGGACCACAGAGACGCCGGGGGGCGTGTGCTCTGCACTGAATGGCATCCGGGCTCTGAGCCTCCTCTGGATCATATCCGGGCACACCAGTCAGATGACTGCCTGGCTGTCTTTGGGTGAGGAGAACTCACGGGTCTTTATGAGCAGTTGAGGAAGAGGGCCGCTTTCGCGCGAGGGGATCGTGTTGGGCCCGGGACACGAGCCTGCAGCCTTCCTTCTGTTTTAGACACGTAGCCGTGACCGCCCCCTCCCCAACAAGTGAGTTTTGGGAGGGCCCAAACCGATGCCCAGTAGTTGCTCTCCCTCCTCGTGTGTGGAAACCAGGCACCTGATGACCAGGTGAACAGCGACACCCGAGGATCACACATGCGTCGTCCAAAGAGCCGGATTCCCTCTTGTCCTACTCGACGAAGCCAGAAACTAACATGTTTTTTCTCCTGGAAAGATAGTCAAGCATAAACAGATAGATATTATGCACCGGTGTTAAAGCCGTGTTTCTCGGCCTGCTGCCTCACTCCGGAAGCAGCACGGGAGCCGTTCCGGGGCGGGGGGGGAGGGGGAGATGTGCACCAGGTCAAGGGGATGTTGCTGCCCCCCCCCCCCCGCCCCAGGAGCTGTGGGCACCGTGAGAACAGGAAGCAGTTCAAAGCCTGAGTTACGGTGGTTCCGTGGCAGATACTGTCAGGTGCCTCAGTCACCATTTCTTATTCCGATCTGTGTTCTCTTCAGTAAGTTGTGGGGATACACAAAATCCTCTTTTTTTTTTTTAATGTTTATTTATTTTTGAGAGAGAGAGAGACAGAGAGTGAGCGGGGGAGGGGCAGAGAGAGAGAGGGAGACACAGAATCCGAAGCGGGCTCCAGGCTCCGAGCTGTCAGCGCACGCAGAGCCCGACGCGGGGCTCGAACACATGACCCGAGCCGAAGTGGGACGCTTCGCTGGCCGAGCCCCCCAGGCGCCCCGAAATCCCCTCGATACTATGAAAGTCGAAGGTGCTCCTCTTGCTTTTTTTGAAAATGTAAATCACACGACTTTCTTCTGTGAAACAGAAAGACAACTGTTTTTATGTTTGTTGCAGATAATGTGCTTGAGTGGAAAAGCAGAGTGCTTAAAAATCCACTGTACCTTTATTCTCGGAGTGGCCCATTCTATCTTGGGGTTGACACATTCTTCCTGATCAGGTAATGTGGTGTTGTGTCTGCTGTTGTGCATATTGCTGTGTGTGTGTGTGTGTGTGTGTGTCCAGCAATAAGCAAACAAATAAACAAGAACAAAATCTGATAGTAATAGCTACTAGGAAAGAAGAGCACAGCGGTTGTGAGAGAGAGCGGGTAGACTTGTTGGAAAAGGCTTGTCTGATGAGGGACTACTGTGGCTAGAAGGAGCTGGCCCTGGGAAAATTCTGGATAAGAAAGATTCAGGCAAAGGGAGCCACCAGTGCCGAAGAGCTACGGAGAGAGAGAGAGACAGACAGAAACAGAGACAGAGACAGAGATCCTTGTTAAAGGAGCAGAAAGAAGGCGGAAGCATAGTGAAGGTGGGGAGAGAGGGAGCGAGCCGGGCAGGGCCAGACCACAGAGGACCTTGTAGCCAGACTCAGGAGCCTGGACTTTAGTCTTGGTGGGACGGGAAGAGGTTGGATTGCTTTCGTTTGAAAGCGATATCATCTGACATTTTAAAAAATGATCACTCTGGCTCCTGTGTTCGCGGCAGATCTAAGGCAGGCAGGGATAGAAGCAGGGAGATCCATCGGGTGACCTTTGCTATACTTCCGATGAGAAACGATGAGGCCTGGACGGGGGCGGGGGGGGTGGGGAGGGGGATGGCCGGTGGGCGGGATAGAGTGAGAAGGTCATGTCCAAGATAGGCTTTAGATGTGGAATTGTCAGGACCTGTTGATTGGATGTGAAGGGCGAGAAAGAGAGGACTTCAGAAGGACTTCCGGCTGGGCTCAGGAGCTGAGATGGGGGATGGGTGGGGGGTCTGTGTCGGGATGGGGGTGGGAGGAGGAGGAGGAGGGGTGGGGGGTGGCTGGCATTCGCTGAGCAGAAAGCCTGGAGCAGAAGAGAGTCTTGGCTGGAAAACCAGGCCTTCCGTTGGAATCAAAGGGTGCCAACCCGGTGAAGATAACCCAGACACCCAGGTAGTGGTGTTCAGTCAGCGGGGGCTCCGTGTGCCGGGAGCTCGGTGGAAATGTCCAGGCCAGAGATGGGAACTTGGGGGCCTTTAGTTACGGGCGGCAGGGAGGCCACAGAGCTGGCCCGCATCTCGCGGGGAGGAGAGCTCAAGCAAGGACAGGGCAGGGGTAGATGCTAGGACCTCCGCCGCCCCTGCCCAATAAGGAGTTGTCGAAATGATGTCTTAGTTGTTTTAGCTCAAGCTTCTGGTGTGACAGTTTCTTGGGGGTAAGGCAGAGAAAGGAGGGTACAGAATGAGCTGACACCCGGTCACCAGGTGGCCAGGGTGACAAAAAGGGGCCCAGACAGGCGAGGGTCAGAGGCCACTTCTGCGGTGAAATGGGAACCACTGGGCACCAGACTTGCCAGGAGGGCATAGCTGGGTCTAACCAGGCAGGCAAACCCGACTGCAGAGACCTGGGGCAGGCCCCCGCTGGGTGGGGAGGTCGGCCCAGGGGTCGGCCCTCAACGTCCAGAACTCTGTTCCCTGCAAGAGGACCTAGCAAGAACAAGGCCAAAAAGATGGGACTGGCTGGCGGAGCCCCAGGCCGTGGGAGGGAGGCTGGCAAGGACAGATCAGCATGGCTGGAATCAAAGCCAAAAACTCAAGCTGGAGAGTTGCCACCAGGAGGGAAGAATGAGGGCCTGGAAAGCCACTGGTCATGCCTGGACTATCAGTGCGAACCCCTGAGACACCAGAGCTGCCGTTGGGTCAGCCCTGAGATACCCCAAAACCCCAGGCCAAGGCTATGAAATTTCAGAAGTCCAAGAAAACTGCAACCTTGCACCCTTTTATTGGTAAAAAGGCTACATATCCGACCCCTGGCTCGCTCTGGGGCCTGGGGAGTGCCGGGCCTTTTATCAGTGGTTCTCAGAGTATGGTCCCAGTCCGGCTGTACCCGCGTCATCAGCAAGGCTGTTAGAAATGCAGGTTCTCAGGCCCCACCCCGGGCCTCACCCAGCTAAGAGGCCAGGACTCCTGTTTCCTTCCTGTCCAACGTTCATTTTGTTTCCTTTCTTAATTTGTTAATGTTTATTTATTGATTGTTTATTTAACGTAACATTATGTTAATGTTAATGAGAGAGACGGAGTGCCAGCGGGGGAGGGGCAGAGAGAGGAGGAGACACAGAATCCGAAGCAGGCTCCGGGCTCCACGCTGTCAGCACAGAGCCCGACGTGGGGCTCGAACTCACGGACCGCGAGATCATGACCTGAGCCGAAGTCGGACGCTCAACCGACCGAGCCACCCAGGCGCCCCCATTTTGTTTACTTTAAAAAGTGTGCACCGGGGCTCCCGGCTGGCTCAGCCAGAAGAGCGTGCGACCCTTGATCTCGCGGGTCACAACGTCAAGCCCCACTATGGGTGTACAGATTACTTATAAATAAGTACACGTAAAAAAAGAAATGCACCGATTCTTTTTACAGAAACATTTCATTTGGACAATGGCAATCTTACTAAGTGACCCCTAGTATCGCCATCGTGCCAACAGCTTTTAACCTGTTATTCCGGACGATTCTCCCATTAAACCTGGGAAGCTGGACCCAGTATCATCATGCTCATGTTTACAGATGAGAAAGTTGATGTGCAGAGATGAAATCAGATGCCCAAGTCCCCCCAGCTAGGAAAGTTCGAGTGAGAACGGGAACACAATGCTTGTTTCACACCAAACGCAGGTCTTTACCGTCACTCACACATTTACATAGCGAAACCAGAGACTTCTGACCATCCCTGGTGACGGCTCGGGAACCTTCTTCTACCTCTCTGGCTGACTTCACCCATTCCTGCTGCGGGATTTTGCTCCCCGCGGCGGGGTCAGGTCTCTGCATCTTCCCAGCTTCCTACAGCAGGTTCTCCTGCTGGCAGCCTGTTTCCCTGCCAGCCTTCTCTTTGTCCTCTCTCCGCGCTGAATGGCTGGGTGTTTCATGGCCACACACGGAGACCCTGATGCATTCTTTCCCGAAATTAAGAGGAGCCCGGAATCGGAATTGGCTGGCCAACTTCCACATCTCCACACTCCCTTCTACATGTCTCTATAAATTGCATTCCTATTATAGTGAATCCAACTTGCTGCGTTTCAAAAAAAAAAAAAAAAAAAATCACGCTGGCAGAGAATCAAGACATTCTCTAACCCTCCCTGATCCCTTCCAACACACGCGCAGCCTTTTTTTTCTTGGCCATAGGAAATGCATTTGTTCCTTAGAGAAACACCCACGAGGCCCATTGGCATAAACGTCAGAAGGTCAGGAAGCTCACTCACAGACTCGCTCATCATCAAGTTGTAACTCAGAGATGTAGCCTGTTTCTTTAGCTGAACATCCTGGGCAACAAATTTGTCGTCAGGATGTGTCGGTTGAGAATCTTGGGCAACCCACTGACCCTCTGAGCCTCGATTTCCTAGTAGGCGTGCAGGAATCGTAGTATCTTCCCTTCTACCGATCACTCACTCAATCAACATTTATTGCAAAGTGGGTCGGTATGACTGGAGAAGGACAAGCGACACCGTTAGTGAAGGTACTTTGAAAACGGTGTGGCACCACAGAAGTGGAAAGCTTTGACACTATTGTTTCAAAAGGCCAACGCGTGTTCACCAAATATTTCTGGCTCTCTTCCTTCCGGGCACTTGGTAACAGTCAACTTCCCGGACCCGTCGTGGTTAGGTGGGATCCAGGTCTGGCCAAGGAGGGGTGCCTGGGGTTGCCGTGATGCTAAGAGCTTTAAACATGTCGCTTCTGGGCTAGGACATTTAATTGCCGGTTTGAAGCCCTCCAAAATGCTCTTTTCTCTGCCGTGGTCACCAGTGACCTTTCAGACGGTGGCCGCTCCTTCAGCCTGGGTCCCCTAGTTTGGAAGACACCAAGGTCAAGGCGAATGGCCGTGGGCATGTCGCGCGAGCAAGAAAAAAACTGTTACTGATGGAGACAACCAAATTAATCATCGGATGAACTGTATCATTGATAAGTAATTCCTGGGGCTCTTCTCTTTCTCTCAGTGGTTGGCTAAGCGCAAGGTCATTTCTAAGGATGCATCAGAATTCGGACAAAGGAACAACCCTTAATGTCATCCTCAGATACTTCCTCAGCCGCCTTACAAGGTAGGTCTGTTTATAAAATGTCTCAATCCATTATTGCTGTGTAACAACGTATTGCTTTTTAGTCTTTAACCCTCTTCTGAAGGAACGTTCGAAGCAAAGTAAACTGAGAGAAATCGTTTTCTTCATGAAGTTGGTTTTTGCTGTCTAGCAGCTTTTGCCAGTGGAAGATGCCAATTTTCGTGATATTTGCCCTAATAGAATTTGAACTATATGAAACCAGGAGAAACCTCCTTATTCCTCCGCTGACAGGCAGCAGATTTCCAGAAATGTGCTGTCCGATTTCCATGGAACGTGTCTTCAACGGGAGAATGTGTATGTCTTGTACGAACTAGTGGTAATTGTGTCCTGTAAATAAGAGTACCGATGGTGACGATAAAAATCAAATAAGATACAGCAAAGAGAGGGGCTGGTGGAAGCTTGGGGTGATGGTGGTTCTGCTGAGGGGGACGGGGGGCGGACGTGGCCCTCCTTACGAATGGGTGGTTGGTTGGGGCAGGAGGAGATAGAGTCCTGGGACGGAGGATGGAACCCGTGATGCATAAAGACACAGGGAGCTTGGGAAGCAGAGGAAACTTCAGGCCATGGAACCTACCCCTCCTTTTGTACAGTCTCTAAATCACGGTTTGTTGCTGACTGAGCTAGAGCTGGCTCTCATTACTTATGGCCTCTCTTGTCACGCTTCGTTGTCACAGAGCGGGAAGGGGCTGTTGCAACAATCTTGTGGGCTAGGAAAATGGAGTGGGTAAGTTCTGACTCTGGTTTGTCAAATCTTTCATGCTGGCTCAGTCCTCTACCAGCTGTGTGACCTGGAGGCAGTGCCTCACCCTTTCTGGGCTTGAGTTTTCTCATCTCAAAAAATGGGAAGAATGACGGCACTCACTCCACGGGACTCTTGCGAGGATTAAATGAGAGCATGTGCGCTGAGAACTCAGAGGCACGTGTGACACACAGTAAGCCTTCCGTAAGTAGAAGCTGTCGTTGTTACTGTGGTCGCCACTCACACCTTTTAACTCTTCTGGAAAATAGGGTGAGAATGAGTATGGGCTACGGAATGGGCCTCTATTGATTTCTTTTCACCGTGGCCTTTGTGGTTTCTTCCAAACTCTATTGAATCTAGCCCTTGTCCTGGATGCTTGACAGACTCCTTATTCCTTTTTTTGGGTGCGTGGCCCTGGGTTTAGCATGTTGTGCCCTGTGGTCTTCTGGAGGAGAGGGACCGATTGACATTCAGGCCACAGGTTCTTAGTGATAAATGCTGATACGGTGTTAGGGGGTGGGGCGTGGAATCCAATGGTGGCATCCAATCCAGGGCATGGTGGGTTCTGCCTGGGAAATCTACTTCAGAAGAAAAGTCCTGTTCTGGGGACTGAAGGACAGGAAGTGTTTTAGCAGGCAGATAAAGCAGTAATGTGTGTGTGTGTGTGTGTGTGTGTGTGTGTGTATGTGTCTGTGTGTGAGAGGTCTTATGGGTCAAGATGGTGGTGAGGATCCCCGTGAGGAAACTATTGCAATATTTGGGGAGGATAGCAGATCTGGACTGACAATTGGCCGTAGGAACGGAGAGAGGGCAAGTCAAGGATACTCAGAATTTCCAATCTGCACAACGTGGCGTATGGTGGTGATGTTCTTGAGGAGGGAGCTCTAAGAAAGTGGCAGATTGGAGCCAGGAAGAGAGAGTCCAACCCGGGACATAACTTTGTTGAAAAATCGGGGGAAACATCACCAAGCCAGCTTGAACTCACTCCGTAAGGGAAACCCAGTGCGAAAGCAGCCACACTCCCAGCCTCTTTGATGGTCTCATTCTTGTCAGCAAAACCCACTGTTCTTACTCAGTTATGATCAATTACTTGCCTACTTATCTCCAAGAGGACTGGAAATGAGATCATTTGTTCACTCACTCATTCTGTATTTTTTATATGTTTATTTATTTATTTTGGGAGAGAGAGTATGTGTGCATGAAAGCACATGCAAGTGGGGGGAGGGACAGAGAGAGAGAGAGAGAGAGAGAGAGAGAGAGAGAACCCCAAACAGGCTCCACACTGTCAGTGCAGAGCCAGACAGGGGGCTTGAACTCATGAATTGTGAGATCACGACCTGAACAGAAATCAAGAGTAAGGCGCTCAAACGACTGAGCCACCTAGGCGCCCCTCTTTCTGTATTTATCGAGGGCCCACTGTGTGCCAGGCACTGTTGTAAGCCCTGGGGATTCAATAGTTAATAACCACGCAAGTGCCTTCTGGCCCGGAGGTTACGTTCCAGTGAGTAGAGATAGATAATCCATGAATAAATATGCGACATTAGGTTGCAATATACAAATGCATTTCTAGCAGGTCAGGGACCATAGGTGGCACAAAGTGCTTATTTGGAGAAGGAGGCAAGATGGGGTCTTCTTCTGGAAGGGTAGTCAGGGAAAGTGACCTGTGTCAAAGGAAGTAAAAGAATGTTCTAAGCAAAGAGAGTGCTGTGGGGGAAGAAGGGCCCATGTGGGGAACAGGTGTTAAGGTCCTGAGAAGGGAATGTGGCTGGCATGTTTGAGAGACCGCAGAGAGCCCACTGGAGTGGAGAGAGCAGCTTGGAGAACAGGAGGGGACGAGGTCAGAGAGGTGGAGCGGGGCCCCGTGGCCAGGATCGTAGAGGGCCTGTATGCTGCTTTAAGGACCTTCTATTTTACTGGGGCACAAGAAGCCTTTGGAGGGTTCCAGCAGGGGAGTGGCACAGGCCGAGTCACATTCTCCAAGAATCATGCTGAGAATAGACAGTAAGAGGACAGGGGCAGGAGACGGGGGGACCCGGGAGCTACAGCAGCTATAAGAAAGTGCAAAATGCCAGCTTCCCGGGGTAAATCGGAACAAAGATTATGTAACGGGAAACAAGGAGAGTAGATGTCTCAGACCCTTAAGACTGTGTGATTATTCCAACTAGGAGGTACACGTTAAAAATCAGGGGTTTGGGGGCACCTATGTGGCTCAGTCGGTTATGCCTCTGACTCTTGATTTCGGCTCAGGTCATGATCTCATGGTCGGGAGACTGAGCCCAAGCTGAGCTCTGTGCTGAGTGTGGAACCTGCTTAGGGTCTCTCTCTGCACGCATGTGCACTCTCTCTCTCTCTCTCTCTCTCAAAAAAAAAAAAAAAAAATCGGAGTTTTTGTTACAATAAAAACATTACTGGTAAAAATATCTATCACAGAAGGTTATACACTAAAATTAAGGGTACCCACTGCAGTCTCACTCCCCCGCGGGGCACCTTTGTTAACAGTTTCTTGTAAATTCTCGCAGATACTTTCCATGTACTTACATACTTACAGGCACTGGGTTTTTTCTTTTTTTAATGTTTATTTATTTTTGAGAGGGAGAGACAGAGCGTGAGCAGGAGAGGGTTGAAGAGAGAGGGAGACACAGAATCTGAAACAGGCTCCAGGCTCCAAGCTGTCAGCACAGAGCCGGGACGTGGGGCTCAAACTCACAAATCGTGAGATCATGACCTGAGCTGAAGTCGCACACTTAACCGACCGAGCCACCCCCGTGCCCCTGGGTTTTCTTTCTTTCTTTTTTCTTTCTTTCTTTCTTTCTTCCTTTTCTTTCTTTCTTTCTTTCTTTCTTTCTTTCTTTCTTTCTTTCTTTCTTTCTTTTCTTTCTTTCTTTCTTCCCTTTCTTTCTTTCTTTCTTTCTTTCTTTCTTTCTTTCTTTCTCAAGAATATGATTATACTATAAACCGTGCTATTTTACAGGTAGCTTTTTTCACATAATGATTTCATGTTGGCATATCAATCTGTTGCATGCAAGGACCCACCTCACTGATTTTATTTTTTTAAAGTTTATTTATTTATTTTGAGAGGGAGCGAGTGGGGGAGGGGCGGGGGAGAGCAGAGAGAATCCCCAGTGGTCTCCAAACTGTACTACAGAGCCGGACATGGGGCTTGGACCCACAAACCGTGAGATCATGACCTGAGATGAAACCAGGAGTTGGACGCTTAACTGACTGAGCCACCCAGGCACCCGGCACCCCACTGATTTTAAAGGTGGCCTGGGATGGCTCTGTGTGGGTGGACAGTCGTGAATCTAACATGCCCCTGTTAATGGGTGTGGTGGTAATCCCAAGCTTTTGCTATCTTAGACAAGGATTCAATATCAGTACACTTTTGTGCACATGTTTGGGGGTAAATTTCTAGAATTGGTGGTTTAGTGCATCTCACATTTGGACGGACATTTTCCACTTTCCCTTCCCACCCACCGGCTAAGAGAATGCCTGCTTCTTGTACCTGGCACGACAGCCAATATTGCACTTTTTAATCTTTGAAAACCCTCCTAGACTTTCAATCTCCCAGTAGCTTGGACAAAAATGAAGAACAATTTACATTTATGCGATTCTTTCCATGTTGCCGGCTGTTTTCCTATTGATCTCCTTTGATTCTCAAAAACCCTTAGGAGGCAGGAATCATGATGCTCCTTAAAAGAATCTAAGGAATCATCATCCCCCCCGCACCCTGTCCCCCTAGAAGAGGAAAGAGAGAAGTTACATGATTTTCTCAGTAGGAGCATTTCGACAGAACTAGAAGCCACATATCCATAGCTCTGCTCCTCAAGGTGAGGCCCAGCCTCTGCCCTGCCCCCACGGGCCCCCCCACTCAGAGGCCGAACTGGGGAGGATACGGCCTGTACCGTGCTCCCCCTTGAGGGCATCTGACCTGAACTCCGTTCAGAGGGGAGGGGGGGGGTGTGTGACTTACTCTCCCCAGGGAGGCGACAGATGGTGGGAAGGAAGGCTTGGGAGGCGGAGCCCGAGGCCTGGGGGAGCAGCTGTAGGACAGCTCGGTCAGATGGCTAATGTGACGGGGCCCGGGCCCAGGCAGGGCTCTGTGGCTGTTGTCTGAGCTGATCTGGGGAGATGCGTTTTGGCCCAGTCAGCAGCCCTTTCTCTCTGACCGTGATCTGCGATTCCAGGCTGCTCCCCGCATGCCCCCAGCCCTCCTGTCTGCTAGGCACACCTATGAGGGATGTATCAGCGTGGGGAGCACCGGAGGCCGACAGGTCTGGGTCCCGGCGCCCACGGGGCAGCTGGGTGCTGCCCTACGACTCTGCTGGAGTGTGGACCTCCAGCAGTCCGGCCCTTCCCATCTGTCGCAGCCAGCCCGGGGGCCCTGACACCCTCCCCTCCCCCCTCACCCCCGCCTGAGATGCCCGGAGGTGCTGCTGGGCCCTGTGCTCAACTGGGAATTTCTACATATGTCCTTTTAAAAGACGGCTGTTGATCGTAGCTCACCCGGAATCCGTGCCGGGATTGCGTCCGCCCCCCTGCTACGGCCTCGCTTCGAACCTCTGCACCAGCGATGTCCAGTAGGTGGCCACCAGACCTGTGGCCCGCTGAGGTGTGCCGTGAGTGTACAATGCACGCGGGATTCTCAAGACTCAAAGAAGGAAGGATGGAAAACTGCTCACTAGTTTTTTTTTTATAGCGATTACCTGTCGATAACATTCAGGATACGCTGGGCTACGTAAAGTATATTATTGGACTTCATTGTGGCTATTTCTTTTGACTGACAAATGCGGCTGCTGGAGAGTCTAAAGCAGGTGGCAGATAGGGCTGGCGTTCTGTTTCTAAAGGACACCTGTGCCTTTCCCCCACCGTCTTCGTAGCTGGGAAGGAGGTAGGGTATGAAGGAAGGGAGGGAGAAAGAAAACAAGGAGGGAGAAAGGAAAAGAGGGAAGGAGCGAGGAAAGGCATTGTCATCCAGGGTGGCCACAGGGGGAAGGATGTGAGCTGGTGGCAGACCTCAGTGCCGCTGGGTGGTTGGGCCACCTTGGCCAAGTCACCCAAACTTCCGTGATTTCCCCATCGGTAAAATAGAGGTACTTTTCCCCTGACAGGAGTATTTCTTTTTTTTTTTTTTCTTTTAATGTTTATTTATTTATTTTTGAGAGAAAGAGAGAGAGAGAGAGAGCACAAGCAGGGGAGAGGCAGAGAGAGAGAGGGAGACACAGAATCGGAAGCAGGCTCCAGGCTCCGAGCCGTCAGCACAGAGCCCGACGCGGGGCTCGAACTCACAAATCATGAGTTCATCACCACCTGCTCAGTGACTGACGTATGTTTGCCTCAGCATCACCGGAGCCCTGGGGTGGGAGCTCAAGAATTTTTTACCCACGAGCGTAGGAACGTTTGAGGTATGGGCAGCTGGTCGCCCACCCAGCACAATCCGTTTCAGAGCGTCTCTGTCGCTCACCCCGGGGACTGAATGGAACCACGGTGGAGAGTCCCCTTCTCTCTTCTGGCTCTTTCCTGCCAGGTTGCAGCCCCTTCACATGTATTCGGTGTGCTTGCTGGCTGGATTGTTCTCTCTTGTTCCCTGGGGACCCGTCTGGGAAGTGCCCAAGTTCCACGTGGATAACTGCCGGCGAGCGTGGTGGACGAATCTGCTGTTGCTAAATAATTTCCTGTGGGTCCCAAACGCGGTGAGTCCTGCGTCATGGGCTGGGAACAGGCAGATGGGCACGGGCCAACGCGGGGTGTCACTTCACGTGGTTCGTGAACTTTCCAAGGGCCGGCCTGGGTCTGATGCCCTTTCTTCTGGCACTTTCTCTGGAGTAACGGTGAAGCCATAGGAAGGGGGTGGCTGGGGGCAGGGAGACTAGCCTCTCGGGATGGGTGAGTGTTACCAAACCAGCCTTGGCAGGGGCAGTTGCTGTGAAAAGCAGAGGGAGGGAGCAGGGTAGTGGGTACTGAGGGGCCAACCGTGCAGGTACGTGTCCGGAAGCGGCCAGCCTTGCTCCGTCAAGATTCCATGTCACACCCCACAGAGAAAGGAGACTTACCTTACCTTCACGCAGACGGCCTGTAACTGGGATGGAACATTGCAACTCACCTGCGCCATAATGAGTCGTTTTTCCATCTCAAGCCAGATCAGACAGAGCCACAACATCTGTCTATACTGGCTGGGGCTTCCCCCGAAGCCCTCAGATCCTCACGATGACATCGGAGTCAACGAAAGTGAAATAGGGGTAATTGAATCGTGTGTGCCAGGTGCGGACCGGCCTGGGCCCCACGTGGGAATCAGTGGCGAGGACACGAGCCAGCCACCTGTTTGAGGCAAAGCCCACCTTGGTCCTTGAAAGCGGACGTGTGAGGGCCGTCTGGCCTGGAGGTCTCACCGATCCCCCACCTCGGGCACTTCCCTTTAGCCGGGACAAGGAAAGCTGTCGCTTGTGCTGGATAAGTCTGGGCTCTCGAGGACCAGATTGGGGACTGGAGGGAGCAAGGAGCCTTTTATCTCCGGAGCCCTGGAGGGAGCTGCCCCCAGGAACTTCGTCACATTGAAGAAGAATGAGGCAGGTAACTGGCTCATTTCACACCAACACGGACAGCCCGCGGAAAGATGTGGCTTTGGCCAGACGACCGCACGTCCGTCACACGTGGGAACTCTGGGCTCTCCGGCACAAGCTCGTCTGGAGCCAGGCTTCCAATCTAGATGAGCACATTCCTTCCCCGGGGCTGGGGAGGGCCGGCAAAGCAGGGAAGAGAGGACAACAGGGACCCTTACCGGCTCTGAGGGCACCAAAACGATAATTGTCCCTTACATTCGTGTAACGGGGTGGAGTTGAGTTCCTCCAACTGCCCTGGGAGCTTAGCTTTTACTGCTTTTTTTCAAGAGAGAAAGCTCTGCATTTCCCTTTTGTAACCTGGCAGTAACAATATTCAGCACCTAGGCTCCTTACAGGATTAAGTGAGATGAGGTATGTGAAATCCTGTGGCCCCAAATTCCTTTCTCTTCCCTTGGACCGCCCCCCCCACCCCCCCACACCTCCCCAGCCCCAGGAAGGTGAGCGAGTGGCCCCAGTGAGTGACCTCTGCTCTTCTCATTTCAGTGTAATGGCTGGACGTGGTACCTGGCCAACGATTTTCAGTGCCATCTCATCACGCCGGCGATCGTCCTCATCCACAGAAAGTGAGTGTCCCCCGGGACCGGCGGGTCTGGCCACGGGACCTCTCCCACGGCACTCCCAGCGAGCGCTCCAGCTCTGGGCAGAGCAGCCTTTGCGATTCAGGAAACGAACTTTTCAGAGCAGTGTGGACACCGAATCCTTTTCTGTTTATCTTTCTCCACGTTCTCCTCCAAGCTTCGTCCTGCACACACCCCTCTGTGTTTTTGCAGGGTCGTAATCAGGGCGTGTGTAATCTCTAGTCTCAGTCTTTTCCATTCACCTGCCTTTGTAAACATTTCCGCGTAGCGACACGATCCACATACTCAGCGGTTTTAGGATTTCTATGCCATTGTTATGGTCGGGCATCTACATCATTTCCAGTGTTTCATGACTCCAGATGGCACCTCAGTGACTGTCTTTGAACGTACTACTTTTTCCTCCTGTTCATTTCCTTGGGGACCCATTTCCAAGTGGAATGACTAGGTCAAAGCGCAGGAACGATTTCTTGCTGCTTGTTACATATTGTGCGGTTGTTCTCCAGAAAGAGGGAAGTAATGACCGCGCCCCCAGCGATACATCAGTGTACCTGTTCCCCCCATCAGATATTTATTACCGTAATTTTTGTTAGTTCTAGAAAAGCTCTCAGGCCTCAATAATTCACGAGGACACTTATAGCTTGTGGAATATCCATGCCATATCTTAAAAGATTTTTCCCTTTTTTTTGTTGTTAACATACATGTTCAGTTTAAGAGGTATGGGAAGATAGTAGGGTGAATAGAGGGGAAAACCATCACCCTAGACCCATTCCTCACTCAAGAAGAGGTGAATTCCCTGTCAGTATTTCTGTGTTTATCTTCCTGATCTTTTTCCGCACCACTTTTTAAACATGAAAGGCTTCTGTGTATATACATCAGTATCTTTCTTTTAATAGTTACATGACGTAAGCGTTTTCTAAGCCTACTTCTAAGAGACACAATTTTATCTATTTATTAAAAAAAACTTTTAATGTTTATTTTTTGAAAGAGAGAGAGAGAGAGACAGAGCATGAGTGGGGAGGGGCAGAGAGAGAGGGGGAGACACAGAATCCGAAGCAGCCTCCAGGTTCTGAGCTGTCAGCATACAGCCGGACGCAGGGCTCAAACCCACGAACCGTGAGATCATGACCTGAGCCAAAGTCAGTCGCTTAACCGACTGAGCCACCCGGGCGCCCCTATTTATTTACTTTAAGTAAACATAATTTTAATGTGTGTGTAACGTTTCATTCTATGGAATGAACTGTAATCTACTTACACCTTCCCCTGGTGTTAGATACTTGGATTATTTCCAATTTTATGCTTGCTTTCATGAATAATCGTCTGATAACTATTTTCGTGGAGATCAGAGTCTCCACTCTGATATTTCTTTAGAATGCATATCTTTAAGGGGAATCCCTGGGTCAAAGAGCATGAATGTCTTCTAGGCTCTTGAAGCATAATGACAAATTGCTTTCCTTAAAGCTTCTATCAATGTTCAGTCCTCTGGCCACCAATTACACGGTTGCCAATATGGAATGTTACTAATAACACAAAACAAAATAGAAACCTTGCTATTTGGATATGTAAGAAAATAGTCATTTTTTCATATCTAACTTGCAAGTTTTTAACTCCTAGGGGTGAAGCGGAGTTCTAAATACGCCTTGACCAGCTCTATATTGTGGTTACCTGTTACTACTCTTTGTAGGACAGACTTTGAATCACAGGCTGACCCATGAGGTTGCCTGTTCTAGCCAAATGCAAGCGTTCAAGCCATCTTGATTTTAATCTAAGAATTAAACACCAAAAAAAAAAAAAAAAAAAGGGAAATCTGCTTTTTCACATATCTTAAACACACAATGCTTTCTAACTTTAAATGTACAGGAGCTGTTTTTTGGTTTTTGTTTTTTGTCTTTTTACTAACCGTTAAAAAAATGTCCCATGGATTCCACTCAGCACAGAGGCGGTTTTGCTGGTATAGTGAGTTTGAGTCAGAAGATGTGGCAAGTTCTTCCCTACCCCGTCTCCTGAAACAAAAGCATCTGAATCAAATGGCTTATTTTCTCAGAGTGGGGGCTGGGAGGTGGAGAGGGCAATTTTGGATAGCATAATAGAACTGATAAGAGCATATGAGATTGAAATAAAATCCGACAATAAGATGGAAATGAGATCTAATAACCACATTGCTTTCTATCTTGGAAATGAAGGTTTAAAAAAAAATAGCTCCGAACATCCTCTGGTAGAAAGACGTACCACTCTCTGCCTCCTTGATTTATTCTCACACCTCCCAGGATGAAATCGCTGAGAACGGTGGGGATTAGGAATTAGTGTGCCCTCCCACTCTCACCTCAGTGTGGATCAGACAAGGAAGGATGAGAGTAGGTCAAGGTGGCTTTGGGATGCCGACCTCCCTTCCCCTCCCCTTCCCTCCCCAAGCCCCTTAGAGAGGGTGGGGATTCCTGGAACACTCCTGGGTCGCTGATCCCTGCTGCTGCTGGAGAGGGGCTCCCTGAGCAGGAGCTGTTCAGGCCCCCAGGGCCTCCACGGGGGTGGACGCTCCCTCCCACAAGGCAGTCAAACCCTCAGAGCTCCAGGGGCAGGGGAGCACCTGGCCCAATTCTCTGGGGCTGTCGCAGGCCTCGGCTCTGTGACGGACTATGGCTGCTCCAAGAGCTCTGGAGACCTTGGCAAGCGCCTGCGGGGAACAGGTGGGGCAGGTGTGAGGCCTCTGCAGGCCCGGCAGCCCTGGCAGAGGAGAAAGGGCGAGCCTCCACAGGTCTCCTCGGAGGTGGCAATTGCAGCAGGATATGCTCATTGCTGGTACAGGTATTTGTGAAGAAACGGCGAGAAAAATCCTGTGGGGCATCCTGGCCAGGATGCTGGGGGCTGACAGGCTTTCAAAGAATACCAGGGTCTTTTCAGGCCATTCCTTCCTCCTCTTGGGCTATATGGCCCCTGAACGGGCCCTTCTGAGGCACCAACCCTCTTGAGAGAGAATGGGGATAGTGGGTGGCACTTGAAGCTCTGGGCCTTTCTCAATCCCACGGTCGTAGGAGTCGTCCCCTCAAACAGGCAGACAATACAACCACTGACCCGAGCTGGCAGAGGGGACCCTTTGGCACAGGGTTGGTTTCTTCTGAGGCCTCTCGCTGTGTCTTCACGTGGCCGTCTTGACGCGGTCTTTGCTCTGTGGTTGTCGGTCTTGTCATCTCTTCTCATGAAGGTACCAGTCACATTGGATTAGGGCCCATCCCAATGACCTCATTTCACCTTCATTATCTCTTTAGAGACCCTATCTCCAAATAGAGCCATATTCTGAAGTGATGGAAGTTAGAATTTGGGGGGGGGGGGACAAAATCCAGCCCATAACAGTCTAGATTAGGAGGTTTTATTAGTTTTATTATAGAGGCGGTTAGCCTGTGGAGACTTGTCTGACTCCTGGGAGGAGGTGCCATGGGTTGGGCTCAAGTCTCCCGGGGAGTTAAACAAATATTGACTTGGGTGCATGCAGGTTTTTATTGGATGGCCTGACTGGATGGTTAACCATTGACCTAAGACAATGAATTCTTAGTACCTCCTCACTCTAGACCTACTAGAGTAGGTAATAGGTGGGGACCTACTTGAGTGTCCTTGTGAGTTAAGACCCCTGAGTCCCCAATGTCAGCATCTTTCCTAGAGGCTGTCATGAAAGGTAGATTTTCAATTCCTCAGCTAAAAACCAGCACTATACAAGCTTGTGGCCGTGCAACTACGTTTAGCTTCTAAATGGTGGGAGGTGTGTAAAAGGTAGAGCTGTTTTCCTTTAGAGAACACACTTGTATAGAATGCCAGTAATCCAAGGAGGCCAGAACTAAATGGTCTGGCAAAAGGAACAGTAAATAGACAGCATTGTTGTCATACCTTCCCAGCCCACTCTCACAGCAGACATTACTAATCAATCACAGCACCACTGAGCTAACACTCCTCCATTCCGAGCATTAACACTAAACTAGAATTGGCACTCTGGATGAAAATCATTTGCCGTTTGCCTCACTCATGATAAACGAACGGTCCCTTATCCCCTCCTCATGAAGAACCGTGGCAACGTCACGCAGTGGAACGGGATTGTCAAAGGCACCATCTGGGCAGGGTTATGCCTGGATAGTCTTGTCTTACGCCTGTGTTTGACATTCCTTCTATACTACTGCACATCGTCTTTGTCCCAACCCTCACGATTCTGAGGAGGTGCAACCAGTGCCTTACTCTAACCCTAAAGCCTATGTCCCTAAATCTCATTTCCTGCCCCAGAACCTCCTACATACTACAGCTGGGCCTCCTTCGGGATCTTTCTTGGCCTTATACATGTGTAGTCCCAAAGTATGGAGGAATTAACTTTCGTGGAGCCACCCTTGGCTCATGGGGGATAAAAGACACTGGGAAAATGCCTCTTTCTTTCATCTTCCACGACAGTTTTCAGGCGCATCTTCCACAGAACATTCTGGAAGAATTGAGTACTGGCCACCTTGACAGCACATCCTTGTGTTAGTTTTCCCTGCTTCCCTGTTCTACATGCCATCCCTCATTCCTACCCCCACATCAACTCCCTGCACCCAGACTTTGTCTCAGATTACATCTGGGTGGGGGAGAATCCCTGGACCGCCTCTTACCCTAACCCCATCCCTGCGTCCCCCTGCGCCTGACAGTCCTTTCTCTCCCGAATCAACCACCATTTATGTCCGCGTAATGCTTCGTGGGTGGCAAGGAACATCCCCAAGCAAGGTCACATCTTGAGCCGCACAGTACATTTCAGGGTGAAGATGAGGAAAATCAAGTTCAAGGTCCTGCCTAGGGTCGCACAGCCAGTAAATGGTCACATTTACTGGCTGTGCGACCAGTAAATGTGGTCAGTTCTCTTGACTCACAGCTGCCCCCACATCAGCCTCTCTCAAAGGCAGGCCTGGCAGGAAGTGCCTCTGATTGCCAAGCTTTCAAGTCTTTCCTGGGCACAAATTTTGCAGCGAAGGAAACTGAAGAGTGCTTCTGTCAATGTCTTCTCTTTGCAGAAGTAAACATGTCCTTGTCCTCCTCGGGGCCATGCTGTTCTTGGCATCTTTCACTGCCACAGCTCTGCTCACCCTGGCTTACTCCCTTCCGGTCGCAGCTCCGTCAGAAGCAAGGTAACCCACGGTTCCCAGCCGGGCCCTCTTGTTTGCCTGCCCTGGGAATGGCCAGGACCTCCCAGGGAGGCTGCTCAGCGAGTGCCAGTCTGTTTGCGCTGTGTGCGGTGGCTCGTGGAAAAACTGGGTGGGAAATGTTCAGCCTGGATGGGAAAGTTGATTGCGTTTTTGTTTCCGAACTTCTGACCCTTTCAACTTGCGCTGGGGGGGTCTTCTCCGAAAGTACCAGGAACGCGTGGCTGCCCGTTGAAATGTTTCTCGGAGGAAAGGAGCGCCCCCACGCGGCTGTATTGGGTTTCTCCTCCCGCCGCCGACTTGCAGCTAGGAAGCTCAATTATTGGCTGGACAGACCGAAATTTACGGAAGTGGGGGTTATCCCTTCAAGGCCACACGGCTAGTAAGCGGCATAGGTGTGAGTGGAACCGAGGACCTTACCCGCTATGCTATTTTGCTTCCCCAGTGAGGTTTATATCACGATTTTTCCTTGTCACCACCCTGTGCATCACGCAGGAAACAGGGGCACGATTTCTTGCTGATCTGTTCTCATTGCAGCAGGCAGAGTGATACAAATGGAAGTCAGATGCTGTCGGTCATCTGCTCAAATTCCTCCAAAGGCTGCCCACTGCTCTCACGGTAGAAGCCCTGTCTGACCTCCTGCATCACTCCCCTATGTGCTGACTCTGGACCAGCCACACCAGCCTTCTAAGCCTCACACACCAAGCACGCTCTCTCCTCAGGCCTTTGCACTCACTGTTCCCTCACACTAGGATGCTTTTCCTTTGAAGTCCGGATCTTGGCAGGGCTCGCTTCTTCATGTCCTGCAGGTGTCAGTGCAAACGTCATTTTCTCAGAGCAGCCTTCGCTGACCTCCCGATGCAAAATAGCCCGGCACCGCGACTCGCGCACATTGTGCTCCAAATGTATTTGCAAGGGGAATGAATGAATGAATGAATGAAGACACACACCCCAGGTTTTTTCACTAGGGGAACACCATGCCCTTCCTGTCATATCATTGGCCCCTGCGGGCCCTGCCGGTCCTCTCCTGAGGGAGAGGCTCATTCCCATCGAATCCCATCTAATCTAATAGAGTAGGTCCTCAACTCTAGAAGCACATGAGAATCACCTAGGGAGACTTTAAATCCCACTGATGCTTCCAGCAAGCACCATCTCAGACCACAATCTCTGGAGATGTGGCCCAAGCAACCACGAAGACGTTCCACGAAGACGTTCACTTCTGAAAACCACATTTTTAGAGCTATCGCGATGTGCCAGCTGCCAGCACAGCTCCTTAAAATGGACTCGGTCATCGTATTTCCTTGGGGTCCGGGGTGGAGGGGCCCAGGGGCGTTTGCAACTTGAGCAGTCCAGCTGTGGCACAAGGCAGGACCCTGAGGGTACCGTCTGTAGCTCTGACTGAGGAAATGAACAGAAGCACCCCAAATTTTCCTTTGGATTTGCCGATTGTGCCGATGGACATCTGAGAGATTCCTCTCTTCATGTCTAGATCAAACATGACCTTTTGCCTCATGTTCTTTTGTTTTTCAGTGAAAACGTGACTGTGTTGTACTTCTCCGAGTACTACACAAAGCCCTACTGCAGATTCGGACCATTCCTCGTGGGGCTCTTTCTGAGCATTTTCATGCACCCAAACCGCCAGGCAAACATTCTTAAAACCAAGGTAAGTTTGTCCCATACTTCACTGCAAGGGCCGCACCTGTTTGGGACTGGAGTGGCCCATTCGGCCAGGCTCTTCCAAAGCCATGGGCAGGAAGCAGACTGCTCAGTACTTTATTGTGTTGTGTTGCGTTAGCAATGTCTCTTGGTGCCAGAGAATAAGAGAGACCTTGTCTTCTCGCGAAAGCCTGGTTCTCTGCTTTCTTCACGGAGCTCCTTTAAGAAAGCTCCAGAATTGGAACCCAGCGGTGTTCCACCTGTTGGAGCCTTGGTACAGACCCAGAGAAATCCCCGACATGGGAAAAACACACCCAATGAGATTGCAATGGCAAGGCCCTCTTCTGAAAGAACATAGTTACTTGTTTGTTTGTTTCCATAATTAATTTTTTTAAGTTTATTTATTTATTTTGAGAGAGAGTTGAGGAGGGGCAAAGAGAGAGGGAGAAAGAGAATCCCAAGTAGGCTCCAGAGCCCGATGTGGGGCTCAATTCCACGAACCATGAGATCATGACTTGAGTTGAAGTCAAGAGTTGGACGCTCAACTGACTGAGCCACCCAGGCTCCCATAGTTACTTCTTATAACTTTTTAAAAATGCTTATTTATTTATTGAGAGGGAGAGGGCGAGAGAGAGCATGGGCAGTATGGGAGGGCAGAGACAGAGGGAAAGAGAGGGAATCCCAAGCAGGCTCTGTGCTGTCAGCACAGGGCCCAACGCGGGGCTCCAATCCACAAACTGTGAGATCATGACCTGAGCCGGAATCAAGAGTCCGACGCTTAACCAACTGAACCACACAGGTGCCCCTGCCCCATAGTTACTTTTTAATAGCACGAGCTCCTTGGTTTCTACAGATAGGATTCTTGGTCAGATTCATTGGTTCCATCTGGGAATCAGGACATGCGGTATCTAAGGGGGAAGAAGCTGTTACTTTACCTTGCAGGTAAAATTCCTTCCCTGGCTCCTTTGCGGGTAATCACTCTGATTCACCAACCAACCTCGAGACTCAAACCGGAAAGCCGGGTTCGTCTTCCTCATTGACCACTCCTCCCATGCAATCTTCCACCAATCCCTGCTGAAGCGCCTCTTTAATGGCACTCTGTTGTAATCTACAAGTGAATCGTGCATCTACAGGGGAATATCATAACTCGAGCCTATGGGAAAAGTTACGTAGCCCTTGTATATGCATTTTTTCCGGTGAAGCCCTATGCTTCCAGGGAATCCCTGCTGATCGTTTCTTCTGCTGTCCTCTCTTAGCTTGTCCAGCTGACTTTGGTGAAGCTCTTCTCATCTCTTGATCTCAAATCTACACTTGGGGCAATCTATTTAAAACACTAGCTGGTGTTGCCCTTGAACTGCGCAAAAGTTCCTCTGGTGGCAGAGGTGAAATCTAAGATGCGGGGAGAACATTTGTTTATTTTATTTTATTTTTTAATGCTTATTTATTATGGAGAGACAGAGAGACAGAGCATGAGCATGGGAGGGGCAGAGACAGGAGGAGACACAGAATCCAAAGCAGACTCCAGGGTCTGAGTTGTCAGCTCAGAGCCTGACGCGGGGCTCGAACTCACAAACTGTGAGATCTTGAGCTGAGCCAAAGCAGGATGCCCAACCGACTGAGCCACCCAGGCACCCCTCATTTTATTTTATTTTAGAGAGAGAGTGAGAGTGAGCAAGCAGGGGAGAGGGGCAGAAGGAGAGAGAGCGAGAGAGAGAGAGAGGGAGAATCTCAAGCAGGCTCCACACTCATCACAGAACCTAATGTAGGACTTGATCCCATGACCCTGGGATCATGACCTGATCTGAAACCAAGAGGCAGACACTTAACTGACTGAGCCACCCAGGTGCCCCAAGGACAGGGTATTTGTGAACCACTCCGAGGGCTGAGTCAGGACCAGGAAGCATAGAGCCAGAACACAAGTCAAGCTGAGCTGGAGAAACAAGGTGGAAGGGACGGGCAGACCAAACACAAATCTCTAGAAGCCAGAAAATAAGGACACAGTGCCCAATCTGGAAGCGGCGGGGGGCATGTGTTATATGCTGGAAATGAGATGGGGCGGTGTGTATCATGAGTGAAAAGGTGAAGGGGATCCTAGCCTAAAAAGGGGGGCTTGTGGAGAGCCCCCGAGGAAATGCCTTTCCTTCCATGTAGCCAGAGCCAACCGCAGGAATCTGAGGCCCGGGGGGTGGGGCGGGGGGGAGAGCTTCCCTTTAGAGACAAGGTGGTGGACTGATAAGATGCTAGTTTGGTTCAACGGAGACGTTATCATAGCAACCTGGGAACTGAAGCTTGGAAGCAAGAGAGACTCTTGGAAGACAGATCTGGGTCTAAAAAGGTCAAGTTAGATGACCTAAAATCTAAGATCTTGAACTGAGCCCCAGAATAGAACTTAACCCATGGTGCTATTTTCTGAGCTAGAAAGTTCTCCATTCCCCCGCTCCCTCTGCCATTTTATGACCCCAGTGACGAGGGTGCAGCCCACGTATGGATTGGGTGCCGGAGGCCCTTGAGTTGTTGGTGGGGACAGAACCAATCAAGGACCCTTACTAGCTTAAGGAACAGGATGGGAGGTCAAGAGCGGGCTCCAACATTATCTTCTTTTTCTCCCCTTTTTTTCCCCCCTTAAACTTTCATTTAATAATTATTTGGGATTCACGGCCATTTTGTGCAATTTTATCACGTGGGGATTTGTGTGACCGCCACCACAAGCAAGGTGCAGAACTTTGCTGTCACCACCAAGATCTCTCCGTGGTCACACACCTCACTCCCCCCCTACCGCACCCCAAACCTAACCCATCGTCACCAGTAATCCGAACCTTTTGCGTTGGCGACATTTTGGGCCCTGATCGAGGTTTACAAATAGATACCGAAAGTGACCCAAAAGTAAATTCGTGTAAAGGGAAGTAAATACACAGTGGCCAGAACGAGCTTGACCCGTGTCTCTCCTTTCCCTGTAGACGCAGGCCCTGCTGGGGTGGACTTGCTCCCTGGCCGCCCTGTTCGCAGTGGTCGCTCTGGCGTATGCAGTGGATGATACTTCCATCACCTCTTCACCTGCCGTTGCTCTGTACCAGGCCCTCCACCGGACCCTGTGGGCGGCAGCCGTGGGCTGGGTCCTGTTGGCATGTCAGGAAGGCTATGGAGGTACAACGCAGCACGGGGGGGTTGCTTATAGGTTCACACTGTGTCCTTTTTAAAGGGGACAAATGCGAAAACACAGTGTGCGCGGACGGGCTTTTTTATTTGTTGTTGAACGACTGATACTGACTCAAAGACATCAATTTGTTTATATCCTGGGGGAACCCCCCCATATTCTGTTTTCAATTTCTACACTGGTTTACGTACAAATGTGGGTTCTGAGCCTCTCCAATGAAGCTACTTTAGAAGCTTCATTTAGGAGAACAAAGAGGGTCCTACAGTAAGAACAAAATACCAGTGGCAGGGACCAAAGTGGTGGTCACACCCACCCTGGGCCTCGGTTTCCTTATCTGAGGGTAGAGACCGAATAGTTCCCAAGATCCCCTTCAGCCCTGTGACAAGCTGGGGAACTGTCTATTGAGCCTGGCTCCCAATGTGTGGAAAGTCAAGCAGAAAAGGGGCCTAAATGGCAAGAAAGGGGTTTTCTTCACATTAGAAATGGCTATCCAAGTCACCTGATGTCTTTTTTCCTTCCTTTTCTAGTTGGCATGAGATAGGGACTGGATGCTTGGGGTGTCGTAAAATGACAGGAGAAGGACTGGCAAGAATCATCCAGAAAGAGTTCTGGCCCCGCACTGGCCAGAAGCCCTGAAGGGTTGGAAATAGAGCCAGGTGGAGTCATGACACGTTTATATACCCTAGGGAAATAATCAGGATGAGCTTAAAGTTTGGCCTGTGAACCCAACCCACTTAGCCTCAGCAAAGGCGTTTGGGATTCATGGGTTAAGGAGGAAAATGATAAATTGATCACAACAACTCTTGCTGACGGGGCACAGGCTTACGCCAGGTCTCATGGAGAATTTCACCCAGGTGATCCTGGGTGACGCCGGCCACACCGCTGTGGGTACAGCTATAACGTGCTATTTCTCTGTGAGAAAGATGGCGCCTGGAGAGAACACTTGAAGGTCACGCAGCTCGGTAGTGGTTGAGCTAGAAAACGAACCCCGGACCGAGTGAAAAGCCGATGCCCAAAGCCTGTGACCGTCGTTTCTGTGCAATAGGACCCCTCTCAGATGTTGGATTGGTAGAACTGTTTCTGAATTTGATGAGTATATAAGGGTGAGGAATTTGTTCTTTAATATTTTAATTTTAAACGCTTTCCCTTCTATGGAGACATGATGTTAAAGGAGAAATGGGCCGCGTTCTCGCTGACGGATGTATTTGCATTTCTGGGCAGCTGTTTGAATCACAGGACCCCACCCTAACACTGCTCCCACCTGGTGACAATGACCATGAGCTGTCCCCAGAGCCTCAGAACATAGGCAACTCCTCTCCCTGGCCTGGCACAGACTGCCCACGATATGGTGGTAGCATAACAGTATTCTTGTCTCTTGTAAAAGTCGTGCTAAATGAAGAATAACTTGCTGGGGGGAGAGTCTTAGGTCAAGTTAGAAGATTAATCAAATTGGGGGCACTTGGGTGGCTCAGGCGGTTGAGCGTCCGATTCTCGATTTTGGCTCAGGTCGTGATCTCATGGTTTGTGAGATCTAGCCCTGCATCGGGCTCTGTCCAGATGGTGCAGAGCCTACTTGGGATCCATTCTCTTTCTCTCTCTCTCTGCCCTCCCCCCCCCAGCTCTCTCTCTCTCTCTCTCAAAAACAAATAAACACTACAAAGAAAAAAAGAAGATTAATCAAATTTGGGGCACCTGCATGGCTCCGTCAGTTAAGTGTCAACTCTTGATTTCGGCTCAGGTCGTGATCTCACCATTTGTGAGTTCAAGCCCCATGCGGGGCCCTGCGCCGACAGTGCAGAGCCTGCTTGGGATTTTCTCTCTCTCTCTCTCTCTCTCTCTGCCCCTCACCCACTCGCATTCTCTCTCTTTCTCTCAAAATAAATAAATAAATAAATATTTTTTAAAAGATCAATCAGATTTGCAGCGTTATCATTACCGTGGAGTTAGTAAATGCTAGCAATTCTTAGCCTGAGCATGGACAACGCCTCCGTTAATCCAGACGACAGACAAGTCCTTTGATGCGTTCTTGAGTGATACGTGTTTTCAAAGAGTGTTGTCATTAGCCAATCACAATTGCGGGCGCGACTGATGTTCTAGGTTTGCGTCTCTGGTGCCATAAGATAGCAAGATTGGTTAGCAGGTCAAGGTAGGAGGTGACGGGTGAGGTTCAATCCTAGAAAATATGTGTCCACCTGGTGACCTTTAGGAAAGTATATCTGTAAAGGAACATTTGAGGAAGTGTGTCACCGAGACTCTCAGGGTGAGAAGGGGGGTCCTGATGCCTCAAATCATCTTTCCATCGTCTGAGTCAGGGCCAGTGTAGACCATGAGGGTTTGGTTCCGTGCTGAATTGCCAGAGTCATCTTCTGACCACGTGACTCCCCCAGTTAAAACCTTTCGGTGGTGCCGTCTCTCCTTCAGGGGTCCTCGAACTTTGGTAGTACATGGACCCATTCCAAAGGAACAAGAAGTCTTTGGGGATCCTTAGTATTGGCTTAAATTATTTCAATTCTAATTTTACCTAAACATGAGCATACATAAATCTAGATACAAATTTTTATGTTATAATACATAGATTTATAAAGTCAAAACAAATGTGGTTATAAAGTAACCACAAAAACGGGGCACCTGGGTGGCTCAGTCAGTTAAGCATCCAACTTTGTCTCAGGTCATGATCTCACGGTTCATGGGTTGGAGCCCCGTGCCGGGCTCTGTGCTGACCGCTCAGAGCCTAGAGCCCGCTTCAGATTCTGTGTCTCCCCCTCTCTCTGCCCCTCCCCCTGCTCACGCTCTCACTCTTTCTCAAAAATAAATAAACATTTGGGGCGCCTGGGTGGCGCAGTCGGTTAAGCGTCCGACTTCAGCCAGGTCACGATCTCGCGGTCCGTGAGTTCGAGCCCCGCGTCAGGCTCTGGGCTGATGGCTCGGAGCCTGGAGCCTGTTTCCAATTCTGTGTGTCTCCCTCTCTCTCTGCCCCTTCCCCGTTCATGCTCTGTCTCTCTCTGTCCCAAAAATAAAAAAATTTAAAAAAAACGTTGAAAAAAAAATGAAAAAATAAATAAACATTAAAAAAATGTAATCAAAAGGGGGCATCTGCCTGGCTCAGTCAGTGGAGCATGCGACCCTTGAGCTCGGGTTTGTAAGCTCGAGCCCCATGACGGGTGTAGAGAATACTTAAAAATAAAGTCTTCAGAAAAAATAATAAAGTAACCATAAAACTACAAAACCAACAGGGTCTGAATTAACAACACTAATTTAATGTGATTAACAGTTGACTGGAGCCAGTTGTGGCTCATGACGTGACCAGGAGGTTGCTTGCTTTAAGGATGTTCTTTTGTGTTTCGTTTACCTGCGTGACACGGGCTCTCCGTTGCCTTAATTTTCCTATAACTATATTGTTTGCTCCCCAGAAATGTCTTGGTTGATCTTATCCCTTGACATTCACTTGGGGCAAAGGTATCTTTGGCCGGCGAGTCCATCTCTGTTCTCTCAATCATATAAAATACTTCCAGAATGCTCGCTTTACGCCAAGCGCTGTTCAAGTTGCACAGGATGTGGAGCAGTAGACAAGAAAAAACGTCTCTGTTGTAGGAGATCACAGGGGGGTAGGGGACACAGCCCGGGAGACTCCAGTAAGCTGCATAACGGCCCCTGGTAGATCAGGTCCAACTGGGACTTTGCAGATGTGATGGCGGCGATTACGAGATTGGGAGGCGGGGAGATTATATGGGCCCTAAATGCGGTCACGTGTACCCTCCAAAGAGGAGGATAGAGGGACACTCTCAGAGGAGACAGCGACACGAAGATGGAGTGGGGACACATTTGAAACCGCTGATGTTGTTGGGAGGGGCCACGAGCCAAGGAGAGCCAGAAGCTGGGAGGGGTCGGAGGAGACAAGAAATGGATTCTCCCCTAGAGCCTCCAGAGGGAGTGTGGCCCTGTCCACACCGTGATTCCAGCCATACTGGTTTGGGGCTTCTTGTCTCTAGAATGACGCAAGAGTAGATTGTTGTTGTGTTTAAAAAAAATTTTTTTTTAACGTTTATTTATTTTTGAGACAGAGAGAGACAGAGCATGAACGGGGGAGGGTCAGAGAGAGGGAGACACAGAATCTGAAGCAGGCTCCAGGCTCTGAGCTGTCAGCACAGAGCCTGACGCGGGGCTCGAACTCACGGACCGCGAGATCATGACCTGAGCCGAAGTCGGCCGCTTAACCGACTGAGCCACCCAGGTGCCCCGATTGTTGTTGTTTTGAGCCATTTGTGCAATTTGTTGCAGCAGCCATCGGAAACAAATCTGGAGCCAGGTTAAGTAAATACGTGTATAATTCCAGCGTGGATATATATAGGGAATAAAAATAAAGCCGGGATCGGAGGGTAACTGGAGTAGGGGTGAGTTTGCAAATATTTGCAGGCAAAGGGATGGTGTGGCAGAGGTCTCAAGACTGGAACGAGCTTAGTGGGCGGGAGAAGCAGCAAAAAGACCGGTGAGACAGGAATCAAGATCAAGGTGGGAGAGAGATGGGAATGAGAACACAGAGGAAGGTAGCAGCCGGGTCATGCAGGGTCTTCAAGGCCCAGGGGAAGGACTGGATTTTATTTTAATTTTTTTAACATTTATTTATTATTGAGAGACAGAGCGAGACAGAGCATGAGCAGGGGAGGGGCAGAGAGAGGAGGAGACACAGCCTCCGAAACAGGCTCCAGGCTCTGAGCCGCCAGCACAGAGCCCGACGCGGGGCTCGAACTCACAAACTGCGAGACTGTGACCTGAGCCGAAGTCGGACGCCCAACCGAGTGAGCCACCGAGGCGCCCCGGATTTTATTTTAAAAGCCATGTAACGTAATCTGACCTGTGATTTAAAAGAGCACTCTGGACGTTGCATGAAGACTGCAGGGCAGCAAGAAGGACAGCAGAGAGACCAATGGATCCGTCAGGAAGCTACTGTACAGGTCCAGGGAGTAGGAGCTGGTGGGTTTGATGCGGGGGGTAGTGGAGGAGATGGGAAGAAATGGTCCAGTTTGAGATAGACAGTTTTAAAGACAGATGGTGGCACTCTGTGGGATATGGGAGAAAGAACCGAATTTGGGATGACAAAGATTTTGCCCTAAGCAACTGATACAACAGTGATGCATGACTGAGCACTTGAGATGAGCCTCATGCAAAGGAGAAACAAGTTTTTTCTTTTCTTCTTTTTCTTTTTCCTTCCTTCCTTCCCTCCTTCCTTCCCTCATTCCTGTCCTTTCTTGCCTTTCTTTCATGGCTTGAAACAACAGAAATCAACCCTCTCATAGTTCTGGAAACTAGAAACCCAATATCAAGGTGTTGGCAAGGTCCTTCTGGAAGCCCCGAGGGGGCATCTGTTCCATGGCTGCCAGCAAGCCCTGAGTTCCCGGCCCGAAAGTGCGTCACTACGGTCTCTGCCTCGCCTTCACACGGCTTTCTCGCCCTGCCTCTCCCCTGTGTGTCTGTGTCTCCTCTTCCGCCTTCTATAAGGACATTCGTGGCTACCGCGTGGGATAACGCAGTTCTAGAAGTTATACCGAGTTACGGAATATTTGTCCCGAAAGGGACCTACACGTTGACCAGAGGCAAGCCTCTCAGTAACACAGGACGAGCCTGAGGCCAGGTGACGCGAACCACCTCGTCCCAGGGCCCAGCAGCTCCCGTGCTGCGTCTTGAGCCAGAACCCAGGCCGGTGGAAGGACTTGGTTCCTTGTTTCCCACGCGGAATGGTCGGTGCTCAGGGCTTGAGGTCGTACTGAGGAAGTCAACTGACTGGAAACGCTGTATTAGCGTCTCTTATTTTTTTCACATTCCTGCAAAGTTTGGTTTGGTGTGGGGCACCTCCTCTTAAAAATCAAGAGAATAAAGGCCTTCTTAGAAGTCCACGCACACAGGTGCACAGCGCCCAGAGGGACCGGGCGGAGTCATGGCTCCGTAAGTCAGGCTGCCCGTTCCCTCCAGGGCTGGTGAACAGGCTCCTCTCCTGCCACATCTGGGCTTTCCTGGCCAGCATCAGTTACGCTTGCTACCTGGTTCATCCGATCCTCATCATGCTCTACAACGGGCTTCAAGAAACGCTCATTCACTACAGCGACACCAACATGGTGAGTGAGTCCCCACTCTCTGCTCTCTTGTGGCTCCAGTGTCCCTTCTCTGCTGGAGCCACCACGCAGCCCACTGGCTCGGGGAGAGAAGCTCGCTTTGTTGTGGGGGCTGCTAGGAGCCTATTGTCCTTTGCTTTCTTTGAGGGAGGGCTTTGGGATAATATCTTTCTTCGATTTTATTCATCCGATTTATTTTAAGTTTATTTTTGTGTGTTTTGAGAGGCAGTTAGAGAGCCAGTGGGGGAGGAGCAGAGAGAGAAGGAGAGAGAGAATCCCCCGCAGGCTCTGCACTGTCAGCACCGAGCTCGATGCGGGGCTCGAACTCACGAACTGTGAGATTGTGACCCAAGCCGAAGTCAAGAGTGGGATGTTCAACTGGCTGAGCCGCCCAGGCGCTCCTACCTTAGTTTTAACGTTCAGGGCTGGGGGTCTTACAGATCTAGATCATACGGCCGGGATGATGCCCTTTAAAACCAAACACAGTACAAATCTGGTAGTAGGATTGCATTCACTCTGCCCCTCTTTCTCTCCAGTTCTACCTTTTCTCTGGACACTGTTTGCTGACCTTCCTCACTGGGCTGGCCCTGACACTGTTCATTGAGAAACCATGTCAGGAGCTGAAGCGGTACCTGTTGGGACCAGTGCCTGCTGGGCCATGAACATTCTGGTAAAACCCTAGAGAATGACTGGGTTTTTTTCCTGCTGGCAATGAGCTAAAGTAGACAGGGGCTCATTTATGTAACAGACGCTTGTGTTCCCGAAAAGGGGTGTGAATTCTGATTTGGTGAATGCTTAAGATATACAAGTTCTCTGTGCTTAATGCATAAAAGAGTTCTGAGTGTTTATTTACTATATAAAAGAGTTCTGTGATAGCCTGTTGGGTAGCACAATAATCACTCTCTGATGTACCTTTTTAGAGAAAAACAAAAAACAAACAAAACCAAAGAAAAACAATCTAGATTTGTGATACCTTGTTCGGCATGTACTTTCTGTACCAATGATCATAGGAAAACATCAAATCTAGTGAGTTTAATGCAACTTGGGGTATAATCACATTTCTTGGTAAAGTCACAGTATGTAGTTTTTCACATCATCGTTATCTTTGTGTTATCATGATACCTTTGGGGACTTGTAACTTTATTTCAGAGCCTCAGGATTGTGTGACCCACTAGCGTGCCCAGTTCATGGGTGTGTTGTTACAGGCCTTCCAAACGTGGGTTGAATGTGTCCACCGAAAAAGATACAAAGTCCTAATCCCATCATACCTTAGAACGTGACCTGTTTGGGGGGGGGGGGGGTAGTGTTTTTACAGAAGTAATCAAGTTAAAATGAGGTCATGGGGGGAGGTGGCTCTAATCCAGTATGACTGGTGTCCTTGTAAAACAGGGAAATCTGGACATAGAGACAGACATGCACAGAGGGGGGGAAGATGTGAAAAGAGACAGCAATGAGGCAGCCATCTACAAGCCAAGGAACACCAAAAATTTCGGGCAGACACAGAAGCTAGACGAGGCAAGGAAGGACTCTCCCCTAGAGTCTCAGAGAGAGCAGAGCCCTGCTGACACCTCGAGTTAGGACTTCCAGCCTTCCAGAACAGTGAGATGATTTACTGTTGTAAATCAGCCCGTTGTACAACCCTAGCAAAGGAATACAGTCCCTCAACAAAACTCCCAACAGAGAAGGACGAGATCCAATCAATGGCTCCCGTCCCAACTCTTCGGTTTCCAGCAACAAGGCCTGGAAATGGAGAGATTTATAAGGCCAGGGTGTCCAGGCTCTCAGGCTTGTGTTCCTTCCTGGGTGTGTGATTTCACATTGACCATCCCTACTTGCATTTGCTTAACATCACTTAAAACAACGCTCTCTTTGTGTACTCAATAAATAAAGGGTTTATTAGCAATCACGGGGCTATGAGGAGCTAATTAGCACAGAAGACTCCCCATCTCTGTACTGTGTCTCTCCAAGCGGATCTGCTAAGACCACCACTGGAGGGTGGGGAGGGCTGTGAGCCTCAAATCTTTTGCCAGGGCAACCGGCAGCGAACCTGGTCCTTTTCCACCCCACCCTGGGGAGCCTCATCTCCCTGAGGCTTGGCCTATTCTCCTGGCAGAATCTGACCTGAGCCAGGAGACAAGTCCCTGCCCGGCATGTTCAGTGTCTGTATTAGAATGCACCAAGTGGGGTTTTTGGGTAACCCCCAAGTTCATGGAGTTCTTTGGGAGCCCTCTGGTGGCTGATTTGGCACCTCTGACTTAATTAGGCCTCAGAGGAGATCTTGAGGGCGTGTGACCTTTACAGGAGGAACCCTACAGTCCGGATGGATGCTGGTGGGAAATGACTCCCCCGCCAACACTGATGGGCAGTCAAATTGCCAAGTGCTTCTGGTTATGAGGCTAGAAACTTGGGGCCATGGAAATAGCTTTCATAACGACTAGTGACATTGCCTTTGAAATTTTTTTTTTTTTTTTTAATAAGGGAAAAAAAAATACCCTCTCCACGATTGCAATTTCACAAAATATAAAGTAGGGATAGAGAAATCCAATTTTGTTCCGGCTTTTGTTTCGATCTGGAATTCCCGAGGGGCTTAAGATTTATGGAGTATGTGGAACTTCTTTCGATCCTGAAGCAAACTGTAACAAAGCATATGACATTTACGAGACAGCTGGGAATTTGAACACGGCCTGGATATTGGATGATACTAAGGACTCCCTGATGTTTTAATGTGATAGTGGTATTGTGGTCATGTTTTTGTTTTGGTTTTTTTAAGAGCCTTTATCTTTCAGCTGCATCCTGAAATATTTATGGACAGAATGATAAAATCTGGTATTTGCCTCAAAATAATACCAGGAGCACGAGGGAGACCAGAAACAAGATTGGCCATGTCGTGATACTTTTTGAAGCTGGGTAATGGGTATGTGGGACCTCATTATACTTGGTTGGTTTTTTTTTTCTATTTTTGTATATAATAAACTGAAGCAAATTTCTAGAGGCGGCGACATCGGCGTAGAGAATTGATGGGTGACTCCTCTAATTCTCCCTAAATTCTGAAATTCATGTTTCGTCCCCACATACCAACCCGGGGACAGGTCACATTGACAGTACAGTCACCCCCGCAGATCTAAAGGAACTCCGGCCGCCCTTAAGTTCCTCCCGACTGGTGTTGGGAGAGTCCAGGGATATCTCGCTGGTCTTGTAAACGCCTCGACCCTCCCCGCTGCCCCTCCCCCACCCCGCCCGGCTCCGTGCTCAGCCTACTGCGTCCATCCAGAGCACAAATGATCTCCACAAATGTCACAAGCAGGTAAGTCCCCTCTGCCCCGCCTTGTGCCACCTATGCTCCCTCATTGAGGCTTTGATGCAGTGCTTCTAAGTGCTCAGCATGTTGTTCCAGAAACTGCTCTTGCAGATTTTCCTTATTCTAATAGAGGTCGTTCTCCCTTGGGTGCCCCATGAGCCGATGGGCGCTGGGATGGAGAGTGACAGTTGTTTGCCCTTTACATTTGTCCTGTTCACCACTAGCCCTGATCACCATGGCTGGCACACAGTAGGTGATCAATAAATGGCGGCTGAAGCAGTGATGGAATGAACCCCTTCTTTTTTTAGGTGATTCCTTTTCCGGGAGGCTTCTCGTGCCTACAGGCAGGCACCTCTCAACCAGGTGTTAGATATGTTCAGTTTTGTAAGACTCTTATCCCCAAATGGCCCAAGCAGGCCCCCTTCCTGGGAAGGTCAAAGCTGAGAGGCTCCCAAGTACTTTTAAAAAGGTGAGAAGCCTTTAGAACTGGAGTCCGTAGACCCCACCTGGGATGGAAAACAATGCTGTGCTAATATCGCGGAGGCAGCCATTTTGGGTGGCCACCGCACATGCCTGTCCCGTCCTCCCTCGCGAAACCAACTCTGACCTTACAGCATCAACACTGGGGAAGCCCCATACTTCGTAAAAGCCAATTTTGTCCCCCTCGGTGCTCTTGCCGGTGATTGGCCCAAGTGTGGTCATGTGACCCAGCTCTGCCCAATGAGACCTAAGGAGGCGTGTGCCGGGGACTTCTGGGAAAGATTGTCCTCGCGGAAACGGGTTGGGGTTGGGGAGCGTCAAGGAGAAAGTCCTTCTCGTGGTCGCGTCCCTCAGCCTTGTGAGGATGTGGTGCTGTTTGGGGTTGTGGCCGCACCCTGTGAAAATGGAGGCGGGCCAGGCTGGCACGCGGAGGCTGACAGAGGGACTGAGGGAGGCCAGGCAGAGTGAGGGTGGTGACACAATACTGAAACCAGAACGATTAAGGGACTGTCTGGACATTGTATCCTGAGGGCTCACAGGGCTCGACTCTCCGGGCAGAAGATTGGAAGCCGTTTCTCTGGGGATTCTGACGGGCCTAAGACCAAAGCCCGAAAACCATTGACATAAAAGGCTCTCCCCAAAACGTCCTCACCCGGTGCCCTGTGGTGAAGCTCGGAGGTGACCGGTTCGAATCACAGGGTCAAAGCAGGGTGACCAACGCATCCCCATGTGCCCGGGACTTGGTCGGTTTGGGCACCGAACCCTCCCCCGTCCCGACGCCCCTCAGTCGTGGGCAGACAGGGACGCGCCACTGTCCTTGCAGAGGTGAGAGAAGGTGCTGCCTCCACTGAAGATGCCGGGACAAAGAAGTGACTCTTCTTTCATTCAGTCGTTCAGTCAAGAAGCGAATGTTTCTAACGACCACCTATTGGCAAGGACTCCAGGACTACTGATGCGAATGTCAGGCATCCTGTTGTGAAGGAGCTTCCGGAAATCTCTTAGGGCGGCCAGAGCAGCCAGGAATGGCCCAGAGTTGCTTTGGACTAAGGAAGGGGCCAAGTGCTGGGTATCTCAGCAGATTGTGCAGTACAGATAGATGATTATTACTTAAAATGGCGGTTGACTTTTAAAAATTTGTTGATGATGACTAGGAATGCATTAATATACTCTTTCAAGTAACTAATTTTATGTAGTATTTCATTTTTATTAGATAAGAGGCTCATAAAACAAGGTCCAATGCTGTACCTTTTGTCCTACATGTATTAGATGAATTCTTTATCTTTCTTTTTTTTAATTGGGTATAATTTCTATACAATAAAATTTACCTTTTTCTTTTTTTAATGTTTTATTGCTTATTATTTTTTTTTATTTTAATGTTTTTTTATTTATTTTTAAGACAGAGAGAGACAGAGCATGAGTGGGGATGGGGCAGAGAGAGAGGGAGACACAGAATCCCAAGCAGGCTCCAGGCTCCGAGCTGTCAGCACAGAGCCCATTGCGGGCATGAACCCACAAACCATGAGGTCATGACCTGAGCCGAAGTCGGACGCTCAACCGACTGAGCCACCCAGGCGCCCCTTAATGTTTTATTTCTTTTTGAGAGAGAGCGTGAGCAAGAGAGGGGCAGGGACAGAGGGGGACGTCAAAGGGGGCTCTGCGCTGAGCTCTGACAGCAGTGAGCCCAACGTGGGGCTTGAACTCATGAGCCGCAACATCATGCCCTGAGCCAAAGTCCGATGCTCTACCAACTGAGCCACCCAGGCGCCCCTAAAAATTCACCTTTCTAAAAGTGTACACTTTTCGTGAGTTTTGACGGATGCATACACTCACCGCCAGCCCTTAGCACCTGTCTCTCATCCCTGTAGTTCTGCCTTTTCCAGATGTATTTATTTTTGAATGTTTAATATTTACAAATGTAAAATATTTCAGACAGTCCAAGTCTAAAGAAATGAAGCAACTGATACCCCACATGTCCATCATCCCTAAGAAACACAGGTTAACAGTTTGCATTTTTTTTCAGATGTGTTTCTTTTTGTTTAAAAATAAAACATTGCAAAAAAAAATAATAAAAAAAAAATAAAACATTGCGAACACAATTGTAGACCGCCCGCATCTCATTGCCTTCCCCCCTTCTTATCCAAGTTTCCACCATGTTTTTATATGTTTGTTAATAACATGCAGATGTCTATAAATGTTATATAGTATGTTGTGTTTAAGCATTATACAATTAGACCCATGCTGTAATATCCTTTCGAAATATGATATCCCCATTAAACATAGTTCGGCTAGCCAGTCAATTCATTGTTAAGCGTTCGTAGTGTTTTACTGAGTGCACGTGTTCCTTAAATATTTATCCATTCACCAGTTGGTAGGTAGACATTTGGTATGTTTCCAGTTTTTCATGGTTGCATACATGGTTGTAACAAAACTCTTTGTGTTTCCTCATGGAGATATGTTTCCCGGGGTGTATAGTCAGGAGAGTAATTACAGGGTTATAGGGTATATGTATATTCAACCTTGGCTGATAATCCTATACAGTTGTCTAAAGTGATTTTGCCAATTTTCACTGTCACTAGTGGAGGAAGGGGAGTAGATACCATCAGTGAAGACCCTCCCCAACATGTGGTTCTATCAACCTGTTAATTTACTGTTAAATCCCTGATGAATGTAAGGTGGTATCTGATTACTTCAATTTGCATTTCCCGGCCTACCAATGGGGTTGAATGTTTGTTTTCCATGTGTGTGATGGCCCCATGGAACTTCTCTTTCAGAGACTGCCTACTATATCCTTTGCCCATTCTTCTCTTGGGTGTTTGCCTTTTTATTATTGATTCTAAGCTGTCCTTTATTTATCCCAAAGACTAATCTTGTTGATTATTTGTGTTGCAAATACTTTCTCCCAATCTGTGGCAACTTTGTATGTGATACATGCTGTGCATTTTATTATAGGCAAGATTACCAATCTTTTCCTTCTGACTTGTGCTTTTTGGGGCTTTATTCATGAAATATATATATATATATATATATATATATATATATATATATAATTTTTTTAATTTTCTCCATAGGGCAAAAGGCTCCAGTAAAAATTCCTGATCTCCTGCTACAATGTCCTTTGCTTCTTTGTAAGGTAGATTTGTAAGGTTGGATAAATAATGTAATAAATTTAGGGGCGCCTGGGTGGCTCAGTCGGTTAAGCGTCCGACTTTGACTCAGGTCATGATCTTACAGTTTGTGAGTTTGAGCCCCACATCGGGCTCTGTGCTGACAGCTCAGAGCTTGGAGCCTGCTTCAGATTCTGTGTTTCCCTCTTTCTCTGCCCCTCTCCAGCTTGCACTCTGTCTCTGTCCCTCAAAAATAAATAAGCATTAAAAAAATGAAAATAAAATAAAATAAAAACTAATGTAATAAATTTGTAAGGTTAAATAAATAAATAATGCTCAGTGGAGGAGAGGGGACGATTTTGTCTTCCCAGGGGAGATTTGGCAATGTCTGCTGACATTTTTGTTGTTCTTTCGTGGGTAGAAGCCAGGGATGCTATTCAGGACTACAGTGCATGGGCTAGCTACCCCGGCCCCCATCTAAGAATTCTCTGATAAGTTTAATAGTGCCCAGGTTGAGAAACTGAGTTTAGAAGGATCGCTTTGCTGTGTTCTCAGAAACCAGGAACCCTCAGGTGCAGAGCCCCACATGGAGGGACTTGGCATTGTGTCTGGGGCCGTCAGCACTGGGTCATTCTGTGTTGAACTTGGCAAATACACCCCAGCCAAGTGTGGTCAGTCTACTGCAGGAAACTTGACTGAATCTGCCAAACAACCTAATACGTGCTCGAATCACAATAGAAGGGGGAGGGGTGCTGCAGGACTTTCCCATCAGGTCTTACTGCCATGCTAATGGACCCTAACATGCATTATTTGTATTATGTGCTGGTTCAAAAGGCACAGCGTATTTTCTGGTCCCGGGCAAATTATGTTTACTTCATTGTTGATTAAAAAAGTCATGCTCTCAATCTTGATATGGTGTCAGTGTGCCTGTTTCTTCCTTTATAAAATGACAGAGTTTGACACGTTGAGGGATTCTCAAGTGCCGGTCTGCTTATAGCAGAATCACCTGAAAAGCTTTTGACACGTACAGGTTCCCAGGATAAACTCCTGGGGATTTGCAGGTGGGGTGGGACTCAGCAGTGTGCGCTTTTCTCGAAAATTCCCGAAGGATTCTAGTAAGTAGCTAACCATGCTTTTGAGGCCCTGGACCCAAAGAGTGACAGGATTCGTTCTATGTCACAGAGTCTGAATTAATGACTCTCATGTGCAAACAGCAGCTTCTCCAAGACGTGCACCGTCTTTGGCTCAGAGGGACATTTCTCATGCCCCAAGGGACTCCCTACAAGGCTCCCTCTGGGAGTCATAGTCAGTTGATCAAGCCACCAGGTATCCCTTGGCCAAAGATGGCTTCCACAGCCAAAGATGGCTTCCATAGGCAGCCTCCATTCATATTTGGATGCAAATGGGCACTCACAGATTCACTCACCCATTCCTTCGGGGGCTGTATGACCCACAAATGTTTATTTGCTCCTGTCACGTGCCAGGCACTGTGCTAAGCACTGGGAATACAATGTTGACAAATACAGAGGCAATTTCCGCTCCCTTTGATGGATAGTATCCCAGGTGGGGGTAATAATAAACACCACCAGACATACCTAATTACAGCTTAGGTGAGAATTAAGAAAGCCTGACCCTCACTGCGACGCCGTGGAAGGAATCTCTGAGAAAGGAGCCTTAAGCTGAGATTTGAAAGACAATAATAACAGCTGTGTTGAGCGAGGACCATTACATGCCATATGCTGTTCTAGGCACTTTGTGGAAACCAAGGCATTTAATCCTAACACAGCACTCTGAGCTAAATGCTGTTCTCATCCTCATTTACTCATGAAGGTGGGCTGCGAGGGGAGGGGAGGGACAGCTGGGAGCTGGAGTGTAACGGGGGCTTGGGGGATAGAAAGACAGCACGTTCGCAGTCGTGGAGGATCCTGGGAGGACTTCCGCATTTCCTCAGCACTTGAAGGAACATGAGGACCAAGGACGTTTAAGGGAGAGCTCACAAACAGACCTGGCAACCCGGGGTTCCTTCAAATGTCCTTCTGTGCAGCTTTCTTTGCTCAGTCTCCCTGCATCTCCCCAGAAGGCCCCCTGGCACCCTCCAGGTTCTACCGACGTGCTCAGGGACTGCACAGGTCTGGGCCAGAAACCATCGAGTCCTTTCCAGAGGTTGGCAGCCCATGATTTCCGGATCCGCACTGGGAATGGGATGGACATGTGCACAGAGAGCTGGTAATTCTTCCTCCGGCATCAGATGAAGCTCATGACCTCATAAAGCCTTCTGAGACACGGAGGAGCCCCTGCGTGGGAAACGTCTTCAGTTACAGACCATGACCTCAGACAAACGTGCCTCAAGTCGCACAGCAAATCAGTGTCCCACGTGAGTAATCGAACCAAGTCTTATGAGGGAGCGTCTCTTATTCTGAATAGATGCCCCACGACTGTCTCTGCATTGGAAAGGCGAGCATAACCCATGATCTCACTCCCTAAAACCTCTAGGACGGATTTTATAAGGGTCTATTTTACAAGAGACAGGAGCCGGTGAAGTGTTCAGGTATTCTATCCTTCATTGCCTGCTCTTGGGAATGTTGGAGAAATACCATTTAACTTAATTAGGAATGCTAATTACATTTTAAAAGTCCAAAAGGTTGTTTTCCATCCATCGTGGGCCTGAGGTACAGACGTTTGGTTGGTGAAGTCACTATTCCCGGTTTCCAGAATTTGGTGTGTGTGTTACTATTTGGGGCGAGGCAATTGAGCAGGTTGTAACGGCTGCGCTGAAAAGGATAAAGAGGCCGGGCGTACTGAGGCAAAAGCAAATAGCGGCAGAGTTTCATCGAGGAGCAGGTGGGGAGGTGGGGACAGAGGGACCAGATGGGAATGGCGGCGGCAGAGTCGCCCGTGTGGCTGCAGGAAGCCGTACAACTGGCTGGGACTGGAGGGAACGGGAAAGCGCCTTGGCTACTCGGGAAATGGATTTGCGGCGGAGAGCTTCTCTTTCCCCAGAGTGTAGGAAACTGGACCGAATCTGCCGAACAACCTAATACGTGATCGAATCGCAATGGAAGGGGGAGGGGTGCCGCAGGACTTTTCCATCAGGTCTTACTGCCGTGCCAATGGGCCCTAACCGGGTCCCAGCTGGGAGCGTAGGAGTCGTGTCCCCTCGGAGGGTCTCCCGGGTGGGGAGTGGCTGCTGAGTGTGTGATCTCCGGCCTTCTGGTCTCCTGCTGCCCGCCTCCTCGGTCAGCAGGATGCCGTCGGGGCACAGCCCACTGTGTTCTGGGGTGTGAACCCTTCTCCTAGGAACGGAGCAGACGCGAGTTCGTGTGGCTCTTCTATGGTTTAAGGCTCCGCCTTGTCGGTGGCCGGGCTGCTGCTCCCGGGGAGGGTTCCAGACAGATCCCTCCACCAATGGTGCCCGCTACCAGAGCAAAAGCACGACCAAAAGCTTGATGCTTCCACCGTCACTCTTTGGTGACGGTCGCGCGGGGGTGCGATCATTGTCGCGCCTGGGACTCCCTCTGAGAGGATCTTGCTTACAACTTCCCTGTCCCCGCCCCCGCCCCAGACGCGTCAACAGTTCCCCTGGTCTCGCTCCTCCCAAGCTTCTAACCATGCAGCCAAGTGGTTAGTCGCTGCCCAGGAATTAGTGAGGGGCCGTGTCTGACCATGTCTGCTTTCAGGAAACCCAGAGTCCTGCTCAGTGCAAGGGTTCCTCTGTCCTTACAGGGCCTGCCCCGCGGTGGGGGTTAGGACACTGTATCAGCCTGCTGCCTTATTTCAGACTGTTGTGTGGAACCTTCTGAAGACCGGACTCAACTTCTTCTTAGTCAGCTAATCCCACGGATCCCCCCCGTGACGTCGTGGCTGAAGGGAGAAGGCCGAAGGGAGAAGGCGGGAGGTGGGGGGGGGGGGGGTGCGGAGTGTGGCTTGTCCGTGGCCCCCTTGCTGTGGCCTTTCCCTGTGCACACATCTCTGGCCTCTCTCCCTCTTCTCGTAAGGCCACTAAGTAATTCTCTTGAATGAGGGCCCCGCCCTGATGACCCCATTTAAGCTTACTTGCCTCTTTAAAGCCCTGTCACCCGATATAGTCACACAAGGGGGGTTAGGGCTGCAACGTCCGAATTCTCGGGAACATAATTCAGCCCCTAACAGTACTACGCCAGCTGCAAAGGAACCTAAGAGAGGTCATGTCTGGCTTCCTGGGCTCTACAGAAGAGAGGTTAGAGGTTGAGAGGGATAACCCGGGCCCAACCCCTCCGTGTCGCCGGCAGCTGCTAAGGATCCCTGTCAGCGACCCTCAGCCAGGGAGCCCTGCTGCCCCACCAGGGCGCGGCTCATGTGGCTTCGTCTCCAGTGGGGGCCTCGGCCTCCTTGGGCTCAGCACAGAGGTAATGCAAAGCAGCCTCGGTTTTCCTGGGCTCAGGGAAAGTTTGGTGCGATCTAAGAATATGCTTCTGGCTAGCAGTGTTGACCCTAACCTTCCTCCTCCACCCTTGGAAACAAGCAGCCACCCTCAGCCTCTCCTTACACACTGTATCATAGCGACCGAGCTTCTGGCGCACCCCCACCGTCCCCTGGCTTCTCCACGTCAGCTTCCAGAAGCTTCCAGAGGCTTCCAGTCTCTTTGAAGCAGATACTATCACGATCCCTGTTTTTGGTCTCAGGACCCCTTTGCACCCTCAAAATTGTCTGGGAGCCACGAGCCTTTATTACGTGTGTTGCCGCCATCGAGGCTCACTGCGTTGGAAACTAAAACCGGAGAAAAAATTTAAACATTTATAAACGCATTTAAACCGAACAGCAAGTCTACTACATCCTAGCATAACATATTTTTATGGAAAATACCTGTATTTTCAAAACCAAAAATAATAGTGAGAGGAATGTCATTGCGTTACAGTCGGGGAATCTCTGCCACATCCAGCTTCACAGAAGACACATCGGCGTCTTAGATCTGCCCCTGCTGGCAGCGTGTTGCGGGACATTCTGGAAATCTCCAGTGTATACTCATGAGGGAATGAGGGTAAAAACTGGAAATAATGTCTTGGTATTATGATAATAGCTTTGACCTTCTGGGTCCCCTGGAAGGCTCTCAGGTCCTTGGGGTATAAGTGGGGGGGGGGTACCCAAATTACACGTTGAGAATCAGTGCTCGAAATCGATATGCAAATTAGAGCACTGAATGACTGTTGTCTAGCCTGCGTGAGAGAGGAGCTCCGTGATGTAGCCTGATACCCACAGCTTCTGAGCAGGAACTTCTAACTGACAGCAATGCCGGACATGGGAGGAGGCACACCAAGTCTTAGGGGACGGTGCAAAGGAGAAGAGAAAAGACAGAGACGGACAACCAGAACACCCTTGACTGAGACTCAAAAGGAAAAATGAAAACCTCCTTACATAATACGGAAAATCTCAGAAAGAGGGCGGCACGTAGATAAGCCAGAATGACAGCATAAGGAGTTCTTCGCTGGAAAATACGGGAAGAGAAGCAGGAAGGAAGCAAGGTGAAGGAGAGGCAAAGGACAGCAGCTCGGGCGTCCGAAAGGAGCAAAGGGAAGGGGTTTCTCTTCCGTTTTGTTTTAAGTAGATTCAGAATCTGGATTCACAAAGTCTAGGGAAATCAGTATGACCTGATTGGACGGTTTCTCTTACCTCTTTTTGCACAAGACACTATGAAGCAACAGCCATAGCAACAGTTTCAGAGCCGGGGAAACATCTGTGGTGTGGCAGGCTTCCACCCCCTTCCCCCCTTTTAGGGGAGAAGTCAGTTCTGGTCTCTTGCTCCCTTTGATTTGAAGAAAGAGATGTACAGAATCCAGAAGAAAGCTTTAGCTGCATGTGCTCAGGCGGCCACGAGAGGGCAGCACCCGAAAGACCAGTGCAGGGTCCCTTTGCCACGTTGAAACTCACCAGAAGCTTCCTAGGAAAACTGTCGCCTTGTTGCTGGGCTAATTAGAAGAGTCAGAGTATTCATGGTGTCCTCTTAAATGGGCAGCATGCTAGGAAATTCAGAACATCATGAGGACCGGAATAAGGTTTCCACCGAATCCTTTTGGAAATGTATCTCTTACTTCTAATCGAATTTGTCCTTTTCAACTGAAAACAGCTTATAATCTTCTCAGTGATTTCCACTGCCTTTTTTTTCTGAGGAAGTTGAAATGCACATTATGCTTCATTTGGTTTTCAGTTGTTAAGATGAGGACAGCCTGTCACACTTGACCTCAAATTCCTGGATCTTTAACACCCGGTGCATCAGACAAATGCCCAGATGTGTCCTTTCCACCTCCACCCCTCCCCATCCCCCACCCAAGCTAAGGACAATGCTGGCTCCTTGGTGATGGAAATCTTGGTG